>NC_090443.1:287746663-288057654 GCF_031143425.1 Pleurodeles waltl | reverse complement strand
CCCATATTGATACTTTTCTAGCGCCGCATTTGCGTCGCTTTTGCGTCATAAAATGACGCAAATGCGGCGCTAAAAAAGTATAAATATGGGCCTTAATGCACTCTGGCAGTTCACCATTCTGCCTTTTTTGAAAGGGGCTTTGCCACTGAGGTGCAAAACATACATTCACCGGGGCGGTTCAATGCAAATTTGCTTCTAATCCAGACTGAGAACATCTTGATTACGCTGCACTCAATAGGGCAATAAACTTCAAGTCTACTCACAAAACCCAGCGGGAAGTGGGGAAAGCAGATTAAACGGAGTAATTGCCCTATTCCAGTGTCACCCCGTAGGCCGCAGTGTGTCTGCTTTCTCGAAAGAAAAAGTCGGGGTGAGTGGGGGCAAAAATAGTGCTGTTGGACTACAGCGCTCTGTTTTCTCCATCTCTGTACTAGTCACAGGGGAATTTTGGGTACCAAAGAGATGCCCAGATATCAAAATAGCGAGGACACTTCATGTTATGAAAAATCTCACTAAAGTGAAGTTCAGACTTCAAGCCAAAACAATACTAGTTTAGAAAATCCAAAGGACATCCGTTTACATTTCTAGGTTCCTTCCTAGCTCAGGAGCCTTTGTGGGTTCAAGAGCTTCTCGGTACAGGCTGGCAACTCATGGTCATAGAAAACTTAGGATATTTCATGGTCGGGAAAAAACAACCCACACATTGCTCTGTACCAGAGTTTGATCATTATTGGGGTACAGTTAGTTAGTTTCCCTTAGACTGGAGAGCTAGGCCATAAGGTCAAATACCCAAGAAGTAAAAACACATTTGCTTTAAGCAACGCACTAGACACACAAATGAAGCACACATATTTAAGTTTCACTCATACTTCACTCTCTATGAGAAATATTTTATTTCAGCTTGGTGTATTTCCTATTAAAAAAGATAAAAATATTTCTGGTTGCAGTGTCCCCTGCACAGTATGAGAAACAACGGTGTGACCCCCAAGAAGCGGTGAACGCACAGTCTGCTCGGGTGCCAAGTGGGTTTCTTGGAGGAAAGCTAGTTTAATACTGTGGCTGTTTAGGTAGGAAATGACAAGGTGTCCTTTCCGGAGGTTATTGAGTCCATGGACATTCAAAGAAATGGTGGTAAGTGAGAAGTCAGTGGTCACTCGTGTGTGCATCATAAGACAGTAAGCTGGTATGATGTATGACTGAGGAGCAGAGGCCAATAACCCATGGATGTGAGGGGCATATAGCCGCAAATAAGAGAGAAACAATATAACAGAACAAACAAAATAGAAATCCCCATCCCAGTACCCATCCACCCCAAATCCCACAAGCTGGCAAGGGCCAGAGTACAAACAAAACAGAAAGGCAAAACATCATAGAGGGGGTGTCCACCGTAGGGGGTGATAATGCCCCAGGGGGCACGACCGTCAGTAGTAGCAATGGAGTCAAAAAGAGACAGATGGTATTGAAGATTTCCAGAGGAGTAGAGCAGTCTCCAGCAGGGAGGAACTCCCAGGAGCAGCCCTTAGAGTAGGAGGGAGAATGTCCAGAGGTGACCAGTAGTATGGGGGGGGGGAGCACAAAGAAAGGGGGAGGTCGCAGGTTGGACTTCAATCCAGTGGATCATAAGAAGGGGACCGGGCCATTGCACTCTCAGAAGGGGAGGAGGATGTACTTCTAGATGACTTGGAAGAGTCCTGATGTTGTTTGCAGAACTGTGCTACTTCAGCGGGGCTGTTGAAGATGCGGGGGTGGCCATCAAGATCTAGGCGGAGGCGTGCAAGGTAGAGCATGCTGGGCTTCAACCCCTGTTTGTGAAGAGTGTTCTTGACATCCTCATATTTCCGCCTAGCATCTTGCACAGCTTGCATGAAGTCTGGGAAAAAGGACAATATGGAGCCTTGGTAATTGGGAGCGCCAAGGTAGTTGGGACCTCGTTTGCGTGGCAGTCACAACGCCGTGCTGCAGTCACAGAAATTGAGGAGCTGTGCAAAGAGCGTGCGAGGAGGAGCGCCAACAGGTGGATGGGAGGCCAGGGCGCGATGCACCTGTTCCACCACAAACATTTCTGCGAAGGACTGATGACCAAAAAAGTTCTACAAGAAGGTTTTCAACAAACACATTGTGGTGTGTAATTTTAGTGGTTTTGGCAATCCCCAAAATGGGCAGATTATTGTGGTACGAGCCCGCTTGCAGGTCTTCATTCTTCGCCATCGTGGTCTTGAGGAGACGTTCAATTCATTCCAGGCACTTCATGAGGCTGGAGGTCTTGTCGTCCACAGTGGACAGCCTCTCTTCGGCCTTGCCAATACGGGTGTCATTGTGCTCAATACGTTCGCCCATGCGGTCCAGATGATCATTGAGGTAGTCTAGTCGTGAGTCAAAAGCTTGAAAACCAGAGCATAGTTCCACCATGATGGCAGATGCGGCATTAGTGGTCATAGCAGGATCGTCTGCAAGAGGAGGGTCATCAGTATCGGAGGATTGCTGACCGTAGGGAGTGCGCATAGCATCAAAAGATAATATCTTCTGTTTGGGGTCGCCTCGGCCAATAATGTACTATAGAGGGATGCCAATTTATGAGAATAGATCACTGTTAGAAAGCAATGATAGTGACGGGCTGTTGTAGAGCCTTATGTGCAAGAAAGGGAGCTCCTAAGCGAGGCAGTAATAGGCCCCATCCAGAACGTCAGGCAGAGGGAACATTGGAGGAGGGGGGAGAAGGAAGGAAAGGCTGTACGGCTGATGGAGCCAAAAGCTCCCACCCCTCGGTACTCATAAAGTGTTGCCATGTGAGGCGATGGGGTGTGGTAGGCCCCAGCAGTTGAGGTCAGGAAAAACAGGAAGAAGTCACCGCCACCCGGCCCGGGTGTATAGTAGGAAAGAAGCACATACATAAGGACCTCAGGGGTGCTGCGGAATGAAATGTGGCAATCGCCACACACCAGAGCTCCAATTCTTCAGCTCTGCCCACCGGGTTTGCCAGCCGAGTCTGATGAGGACGGGAGACACGCAGCCGCCTCACTGCCTATTATCCATTTACAAGCTAGGGAACAGGTGGTGGCAGGCTGCGTGCAGGCAGGAGCTAGATGGCACCTCAGGCCAAAGCAACAATGGGACTGCACAATCAAGCACCCGCAGTATGACCTCGTCCTCAGGCTCGCCTGTGAATCCTGTCGTTGTGGGGCCTCCGAGGGCCACGTCAGGTCGCTGATGGGATTAGCGATGGCACGGCTCCAGGGCGTGCATCAGGGCAGTAGAAGCACTACTCGAGAGCAGATCATTGGGGAGATCCATCTCCACAGGAGTAGATACATATGAAGATGGGAGAAGGTAGGGTGACCACCTCGCATTGAGGCAAATTCTGGACAGGACTATAAAAAATTCAGGACAAAGGGTCAAAATTCAGGACAGAAATTCATAAACAAACGTCAGTTTTACAGACACACCCAAGAGAGGCCACACCTTACTATGTTATCAGTGTATTTAGTCACTCTTTTTAACATAGCACTATTTATTCACTGTGGTCTTTTTGTGATTGCCTCCTGGTATGCTACATTCAGGTGTCACATTACAGCCTTGTTCAGTAGTAAATTAATGCCCTTCAGCACTGTGGAAAGGCCATCACCCCTACCCAAATCAACCCAATCTTTCTAAAGGAGAAAGTAACATCAACATTTTGATTATGTTTCTAAACATTTTAAAACCCCTAGCAAACAGTTTGGGAAACATTAAGGTAATTAACCTTATGCTAGTTTAAATAAATTGAACAAAAACACCTGACTCACCCCAATCGCCCATGGACTTTCAACCTAAAAAAAATGTAATGATGCAAGGAAGATGGTGTGGGCAACAGTCTTACACCTGTAGTCTCACAGCACTAGAGTGTATCTCTGGGACTTTACATTTATTTCAGAACTGAGAGCCCGGACTACCAATCAAAGATAATAAAAGAGGAGAATGAAATCGAGATCGAATGGGAGATCCACGGCAACTGATACAAAGGGTTGTTGCTAAGAACTGGATAAATAAGGAAGAGAAGAACTAGGTGGGACAATTCCTAAAATCAGACAAGATGGGTCCACCAAGACTATTGGAAGGTATTGCGTACCTGGAGAGTTGTCTCTGCAGACAGTAGAGAAACAAAAGAAGCACTGCTAAGTGGTTGAACAAGCAGCACCCACCCACCTTGGCAAACTCTTCTGGTGCAATGGTCCGTGGTTCGTGCTTGGGAAGGGTGAGCAGGGCCGGACCCCTTGCAAGGTTGTGCAAGGCAATTTCCTGCTTCGTTCATGTCTTTAAATGGTTTTGCAATTGAGCAAAAGCCAAACTAGGGATCTGGGTTATCCCTAAGTGTCAAGTATACACAGAATCTTTAAAATATTTGGGATGTAAATTGCACAAACAAAATGTAAACATTTTAAAATGTAATTAGTGTTTCTTTAACATATGACATTGTTTTTCCCTTTATATACAATCAGACCTCAGATTGAACTGGTAACCAGTTACCTTTTGATATCTACGGCCACATGTACAAATATCAGGTTTTGAGACTCGCAATTTGGGAGTTGCAAAATCTGATGTACAACAGTGCCAATGACACTGTTTGCGATTCCCAATGTGGTCGCAAATGGCCTACCTCAGAAATATTCAGGAAGTAGGTCACAATTCGCAACCCCATTGGGAAAGGCCGCACTCACAGCGATGATGGCCTGCCGGGGGCACCAGACCACCATTTCTGTGACTGCTTTTAAATAAAGCAGTGTTTTTTTGTTGTTGTTTTTTTTTTATGAAACCAGGGACCACTGCTTGCTCTGAAAAAAATTGCGAATGGGTTAGCACAAATGCCTCTTCCTAATTGTGACTCACAAACCTTTTTTGCAATTCGGTAAGTAGATTACCGAATCGCAAAATTGGGTCTGTGCATCTCAAAATGCTTTTTTCTTGTCGCAAACGGCCCGATTCTGTGAATTAGGTACTTTGCGACAAGTAAAAAGCTTTGTACATCTGGGCCCTAGTGATTAATATCTAATGTTCTCTCACTGATTTGCAGGATGGAAATCTCTGCAGAGCGTCACAGTCCCTCCAAGCCCAGTTTGCTTTTTGGTCTATTCTTCTGCTTTCTGTAGAGGTCCAGGTGGCACTAGTGAAGATGGTGTGCTACCCCGATGATAGCATTATTTTGCAAACCTTCACCTGCTGGTCCTTCCTTCCTTCTTCAGACATGTCACACATCTGATTTGGTTGCTGGGGTGCCGTCAGGTAGCTCTTTCCACTCTAAAGCTACCCGTGTCTGCGGGTGAATTAGGCCTTCTGGACTTAGAATGCTATTATTCAGCTGCACAGGTTCAATGGGTGGTTCGCTGGCTTTCTGCCATGAGATGGGGTTTATCTCTAAAGACTTTTAAGGAGGGCTTACTGCACTGCTCATTGTTTCCTACTGACCATTCTATGGACCACCATCCGGGGTTATCATGCACTGCTTTCTCTTGCCTTGCTAGAACCTGTAAACTCACCGACACGAAGAAACCCTGTGCTCCTGCACTACCTTTGCTAAGCCTTTCCACTTGCACTGGATGGCTGTGCTCAGAGCAACTCCATCAGTGGCATGCTGCAGTTATCTTAAAATTGGGGAATTGTTTATAGTCGGCACACTTCTAAATTTCCAAAGCCTTGGGCAGACTACCATCTTCACCTTGGTCAACTCCTTACTTACCACCACCTTAAACAATCATTAAATGCCCTATTTCATGTCTGCTACCTAGCACTACATGAGGTGTGCCAGAAGGTCTACACCATAGGGACTGGTGGCAAACTGATAAGATGGGTGTAGACATCTTTCCTGCAACATGAACACCACTCCAGGTCTTCTTGTCATACTACCTGGGTGATTGATGTGGCCAAATCTCTGCAAGACACAGACTGGACTAAAATACAGGACTTTCCCCACAAAGTATACGACAGCTGTCACTTTAAGTACATGCATAGAGCTTCCTTGGTAATACATTCCGCCCATTTCTTGCCATTGGCTTTGTGGTTTGTAACTCACATTTTGCTGCTTTCAATTTGCTGACTTTATTTCATTTAGGCTATCCAGCTTGAGTACGTCCCTTCCCTTGCCCAGACCTTATTTACAGGATCCTTCTGAATGCTCCCTTTCTGCAAACAGGCCTGTAAATCTTGTTCTTATCTCATCACATTTTCTGTGCATTCAAAGAACAAGGTCAAATGTCAGGCTCTGTCATCGGAGGGAACTTAGACCCTAATTACAACCCTGGTGGTAAATTCTGTTTACCGCTGTGCCGACGACGGCCAACATACTGTGACCACCGCGGTATTCCGCTACGAGTATTATGACCCACACTGAGAAATCTGCCACTATACAGACACCCATACAAGTCCGCTATACCAGAGGTCAGTGATAAACTGTCGATAGCAAAACCCACACCGTCACGCCAACAGGAATACGTCCACAGTATCACGACCCATGAATCTCTGCAGCGGTCTTACAACCGCGGTAATCCATTGGCGGTACATACCGCCACACTCAAAATGCACACACTTACAAAACACAACCACATTGGCTAATTCAAAATACACACACCTGACACACATACACATACCACACCCTCACCACTATAAAACACACACCCACATCACCCACAACCCTTTCAACGAACAAATTAGAACAAGCAGAGAGAGAAAAGCAAAGACCACACCATCACCCAGAGGCACAGAACACCATCACACATACACCATCCACACACATCACACAATACATCACAACACAGCACCCCACACATCACCTCACACATCACCCACACCGCATCATGGCACCTCAAAAACACCCCAGGTTTTCTGAGGAGGAGCTAAGGGTCATGGTAGAGGAAATCATCCGGGTAGAGCCACAGCTATTCGGGTCACAGGTGCAGCAGACATCCATTGCAAGGAAGATGGAGCTAAGGCAGAGAATCGTCGGCAGGGTCAACGCCGTGGGACAGCACCCCAGAACCAGGGATGACATCAGGAAGAGGTGGAACGACCTATGGGGGAAGGTACGTTCCGTGGTATCAAGACACCAGATTGCTGTACAGAGGACTGACGGTGGACCCACACCTCCTCCCCCATAAATAACAACATGGGAGGAGCAAGTCTTGGCAATCATGCATCCTGAGGGCCTCGCAAGAGTAGCAGGAGGACTGGACTCTGGTAAGGCAAATCTTTACTACTAAATCCCCCACACCCTACCTACATGCCATCACAAACTCCTACCCCTACCCTCACCCACATTACTCCAGCACCTCACATATACCCCACTATCACAACCCACCCATCCCAATACCAAGCCCTGCATTCAACAGCAATGCATGGACACCCATCACAGACCTGCATGGACACCCATCACCACAGCATACACACTAGATAGACTCATCCAGTCCACCTAATCAGCAATCACACAAGGCCAAGGCGACAGTGCAAGCACATTTAGACAGAGAGACACACCCATTGTACAAGACGGCACACACAGATACAATAACAATGCATTTGCATCCCAACAGGACCCCTATCCAATGTCACTGGACAGGAGGTGCCAGCTATATCCAGTCCCCCCACAGAAGAGGCCCACAGTGATGACAGCAGCTCTGCACACCTGGATCACGATGACTAGCCTGGCCCATCTGGGACCTCCGGACTGTCAGTTCCCTTGCCACAGTCCCAAACCACCACAGAACTTCCCCCCTCAGGAAACACCAGCACAGCACCCACCCAGCGGGCCCATGCCACTGTCCCCAGGACACATCAATCAGCAGTATGTCCACCACTACAGGGACCCCAGGCAACCCCACTAACCCAGAACGATCAGGGACCTGGGGTCAGTGGCAGTGGGCACACAGTTCAGGGGGCAGAGGCACAGGACAACAAGGAAGCTGGGAGGACTGCTGTGCAACAGGGGGAGGACAGGCCCAGGGAACCCACTCTCCATGAGGCACTCTCAAACATCATGGGAGCATACAGCAATTTCCAGGAGACCATGGGCATGGTACTGGCCAAGTTTCAGGAGACCCAGCGGCTGCAGGAGGGATACTACATGGAGATCAGGGATGACCTCACCAAAATATACACCATCCTGGTCACCATAGCAGGGGTACGGGCTGATATGGGCAAGACCATGAGGGAGGCAGTGGCTCAACAAAGGGCCCCTGACACTAGCCAAACCGAGGAACAGCTTTCCACCTCCGCCAGCGCTAGTGGATAGGAGGCCCCGCCACAGGACCACCAGGCCACCAGCACCCCACCCCCTGCAGAAGGAGAACCACCCCGCAAACGGTCCCTACGATCCAAGCAGAAAACAGAGCACATTGCCAAGACCCCCGCCAGGAAATAGGACCCTCCTGATTGTCACCCTTCTATCCCACTCTGTTACCTTGTCCACCTTGAACTGCCATTGCTCCCCTTGCTATGCCCCCTTGGAGAATGCATCTGTGATACCAAGAGACTGGACTCTACCATGGACCTGCCTCCACCATCACCCCAGCCCCTTGCACATACCTCTATACCCATTAGCACCTAAATAAACACCCTTTAATCAAAAACTAATCTGGAGTCAGTCAGATCTTTCACAAATGTATTATCACAACAATAGCAGCAAATTGTAATGTAAATGTTCATTTACTCATACCAATGTATGACAGTTGTTGGGCAGCAGTACACATAGCAGAAGGCAGAATGGGGTACACAGATCTGAAAAAATGAAATCCAAAGGGAACAGTCAGTGTCCATAGACAGAGGTTAAGAGGCTGCCATGTACAATGTCCTAAAGTATACTGAAATGTGAAGAGGAGTTACGGTCTCTAACCTGTGTGTCACTGGAAGTACTGCATGATGATGTTCGTTCTGTTGTCAATATCTTCTTCCTCTGCCTCCTCTTCCTCACTGTCCACAGGCTCCACCGCTGCCACAAGATCATCACCAGGCTCATCCTCCAGCAGAAAAGGCACCTGGCATCTCAATGTCAGGTTGTGCAACATACAGCATGCCACAATGATCTGGCACACCTTCTTCGGTGAGTAGTACAGGGAGCCACCTGTTAGATGGAGGCACCGAAATCTCCCCTTCAGGAGGCCGAACGTCCTCTCAATAATACGCCTAGTTCGCCCATGTGCCTCATTGTAGCATTCCTCTGCCCTTGTCCTGGCATTCCTCACTGGGGTCAGTAGCCATGACAGGTTGGGGTAACCAGAGTCACCTGCAAATATCGAGGGATACCTTTTAGACACAGACTAACCCTAGGGACTACCTCATACCCAGACATCTACTCATACTGTGTGGGGACCTTGGGCTCACCTATTAGCCACGCCCAGTGCCTTTGCAGTTGGCCCATCACATAAGGGATGCTGCTATTCCTCAAGATATAGGCATCATGCAAAGAGCCAGGAAACTTGGCATTCACATGAGACATGTACTGGTCCACCAAAGACACCATTTGCACATTCATCAAATGGTAGCTTTTTCTATTTCTGTACACTTGTTCATTTCTGCGGAGGGGAACAAATGCCACATGTGTGCCATCAATGGCACCAATGATGTTGGGGATATGTCTCAGGGCATAAAAGTCAGCTTTCACTGTGGCCAAATCATCCGGGGGAACATGATGTAGCTGCACATGTTTCAGCAGGGCAGACAACACCCTGCTCAATACGTTAGAAAACATTGGCTGCGACATCCCAGATGCCATGGCCACTGTAGTTTGGAAGGAGCCACTTGCCACATAATGGAGCACTGACAGGACCTGCACTAGAGGGGGGATACCTGTGAGTTGGCGGATAGCTGACATCAGGTCTGGCTCCAATTGGGCACAGAGTTCTTGGATTGTGGCACGATCAAGTCTGTATGTGATTATAATGTGTCTGTCCTCCATTGTCGACAGGTCCATCAGGGGTCTGTACACCGGAGGATGCCGCCATCTCATCATCTGCCCCAGCGGTTGTAGCCTACGGCGTAGAATGGTGAGCAGAGGGTCATTTACCACATAGGTAGCACAACTGTGTCAGAAGTCATGTTAGAGAATCCATGTGTGAAATTGCGAGTCCATATAAATGCCAATATGTGCTGTGACGCAGTTAGGCGCCATGCCATGTGCACCCCTACAATGGCGGCTGCCTGACTTGTGAGGAGGGACAAGGGGAAATTAGGTAACTGCGCTGGCATTGTGCAGCATCGCAGTAGGCGGTCGAAGACCGCCGCGCAACTCCTCATTGGTTATCATTGGCCCTATGGGTTCCAGGAGCCAATGGCGATGTACGCCGGCGGTGACGATACGCACTGCCGTGGACGTGACCGCCATTTTCTATCTGTTCACTCACTTGATACCTGACCATCAACAGGAGAGGACCTACACTGCAAGTGCTGCTGTGACCTGAGTCTGGAAGCAACAATGGCTACAGTGTCTGGAGAAAGGGCCCCTGCCTTCACTGCGGAGGAGTTGGACAAACTGGTGGATGGGGTCCTCCCCCAGTACACGCTACTCTATGGTCCTCCAGACAAACAGGTGAGTACACTGTGAGCCGATGCGTGGGCAATGCCTGTTTGGAGTGGTGTGGATGTAAGGCACATGTTGGGGGGGTGGGCTGAGTGCTGCATGTGAGGATGGTCAGTGTATGTGCGTCAGGGCATGGGTGGGAACTGTGGGCAATGAGTATGACGGTCCGGGCGGGTGAGTAATTTCCTTCCCTCCTGTACCTTGCCTCTAGGTCAGCACCCACCTGAAGAAGGGTATTTGGCGTGTCATCGCCAAGGAAGTGCGGACCCTGGGGGTCTATCACAGACGGAGCACCCACTGCTGCAAGAGATGGGAGGACCTGCGCCGCTGGAGCAAGAAGACTGCAGAGGCCCAGCTGGGGCTGGCCTCCCAACATGGAAGGGGTGCCCATTGCACCATGACCCCCCTGATGTTCCGCATTTTAGTGGTGGCTTATCCGGAGTTGGATGGGCGCTTGAGGGCATCACAGCAGCCACAAGGGGGTGAGTACAGTGTCATGCCAGGGTATGTCCCTTGTTTGCAGGCTCAGAAGCACCCCTACCCCAATGGTACAATTGGGCAGCTACTAGTGTGCAGGGTCTTGTGGGTGTCAGGTGTGCATGTGCTGGCGTTAGGCATTGTACCCCATGGGCTGGTGACTACCATAGTGAGTGGTTGGGCAAGGCCTAGTCAATAGGGCAGCTCAGTGTGTGTTGTGTCCGCCAACAGCAGTGGTGTTGCTGGCATTGACCATGTGTGTCCTCTGTCTTTCCCCCCCTTCTTGTTTGGTCACCCTGTCCTTGTGTGCATTAGCATCATCTGGCGGAGCAGCAGAGGCACCGGCGACCGAGGGAGCTGCATCCCACATGGCCCATGAGGGTTAATCCACGGAGGGCGAAGGCACCAGTGGGACGGAGGGCGAGGGGAGCTTCACGACGGGGACAGGAGGGGATACCAGCTACAGCGACTCTTCCTCTGATGGAAGCTCCCTGGCGGTGGCAGACACCTCTGTGCCCACCCCAACAACAGGTACAGCCGCCACCCCCTACCAGCACCGCCCTCCCAGCAGCCCCTCAGCGTGTTTCCCGTGCCCGCTCACCCAGGAGGGTGGGCATCTCCTTCGCCCCAGGCACCTCAGGCCCTGCCCCAGTCAGCCCTTCTGCCCTCAGTGAGGAGGCTATTGACCTCCTGAGATCCCTCACTGTTGGGCAGTCAACCATTCTGAATGCCATCCAGGGTGTTGAGAGGCATTTGTAGCAAACAAATGCATACCTGGAGGGCATTCATTCTGGCGTGGTGGCCCAACAGAGAGCATTTCAGGCTCTGGCCTCCGCACTGATGGCAGCCATTGTCCCTGTGTCCAGCCTCCCCCCTCCAACTTCCACTACCCAGGCTCAATCCCCTCTACCACAGCCTATCCCAAGCACACCTTCAGACCAGCATGCACACACATCAACAGACAAAAGTGGCTCAGGAAAACATAAGCACCACACATCACATAGGCACTCACACAAGCACCATACCCATGCACACATACCAACATCCACTTCCTCCACTGTGTCCCCCTCCTCCACGGCCTCCACGGCCCTCCCAGTCTCGTCTCCACTCACACCTGCATGCACTACAACATCAGCCACTGCCTCCATCACCAGCACACCCATCACAACACAACGCTCACGTGCAGTCACCACCCCCACTACCATTCACACATCCCCTGTGTCCTCTCCCAGTGTGTCTGTGAGCCCTCCTCCCAAAGTACACAAACGCAGGCACACACCCACTCAACAGCCATCCACCTCACAACAGCCTCCAGCCCATGCACCTTCACCCAAACTCAGCAGACGTACACCTCCTACAACCACTATCTCTTCCTCCGCTCCCACACCCCCTCCATCTTCCCATCCCAGTGTGTCTAAAAAACTTTTCCTAGCTAACTTTAACCTCTTCCCTACACCTCCCCCCACCCGTCCCCTAGGGCCAGGATGTCCAGATCCCAGCCCAGCACCTCAGCCACCACATCTGTGTCTGCTGTGATCCGTGCAAGTCTGGGTGGATCGAAGGGGGCACCCGTCAGAGCTGCCAGTGTGCCACCTAGAGATGGGAAGGACCACCCGATTCCGCCACCTGCCAAGGTCAAAAAGGGTCCGGCTTCCAGCAGGGGAAAGTCGCACCACCCACCCAGCAAGGCCGCAGGCAAACACAGAGAGGACAGTGCCAAAGTCCCAGCAGCGACTGCCAAGGTGGGGAAGGGACACAAGACAAAAGGCAAGTCACCTCAGGGCACGATGCCTCCTGGTGAGGGGCTGGTGACCACCATTTCCTCAGGAATACCAGCGACCTGTACCACAGTCACCACTGCCGCAACGACCGCCACCTGCACCGCCACCTGCACCGCCACCTCACCGCTGCTGCCCCAAAGTCACTCTGCAGCATCCTCCCCAAGGATCAGCCATCTGAGGCTGCCAGAGATGGTCTGGTGTCTCCCTCCAACACAACAGACACCTGCACCACGGCCAGCACCGGCAGCATCTCCGCTGCACCCACCGCCGCACCCACTGTCGCAGCCACCACCACCTGCACCACCATCTGCACCACCACGTGCCCAGACGGTACTACTATATCAGATGTCAGCAGCACCACCAGTGGGCAGCCGTCCGAGGCTGCAGGTGGCGTCCTGGACCCTGGACACGCAACTTGAGGCACCACCACCAGCACTGGCACGAGCAGCAGTTGTTAGCCTAAGTCGCCGCAGGATGGAGTGTGTCTCTGCCTCCATGGAGTATCATGCTACCTGTTCCATGTACATCTCGTGCCTCAGACACCCAGGTGACAGGAGGGTAACTGCCACACCCCAGGTGCAGCATCACTGGGCACAATGCCCCCTCCAGAACCAGTGGATAGATGCATCCACTCCCCCTATCCTTGGCAGGATCAAGCACTCTGGGCACAACGCCCCTTCCAGAACCAGTGGAAGAAGCATCCACTCACCCTATCCTTGGCTTTATCAAGCTCTCTGGGCACAAAGCCCCCTCCAGAACCAGTGGATAGATGCATTCACTCCCACAATCCTTGGCAGGATCAAGCACTCTGGGCACAATGCCCCCTCCAGAACCAGTGGATAGATGCATCCACTCCCACAATCCTTGGCAGGATCAATCACTCTGGGCACAAAGCCCCCTCCAGAACCAGTGGAAGAAGGCATCCACTTCCCCTATCCTTGGCAGGATCAAGCACTCTGGGCACAAATCCCCCTCCAGAACCAGTGGAAGAAGGCATCCACTCCCCCTATCCTTGGCAGGATCAAGCACTCTGGGCACAAAGCCCCCTCCAGAACCAGTGGAACATGTCACCGAGTGATCAGTATAGGGAAAGGTGCGGAAGACATTGTGACGTGTAGGGTTAATTAGCTTGAGCAGTGTAGATGAGCGTGATGCCTGCTGAAACACCCGAACAACATGGAAAAGTTCATGATGTTATTTTCAAGCTTGTTTGTGTAGGAAACTCCGCCTCAACCTTGAGAACGAGAGTGCAGGGAGAAGATGGAATGAAAACAAAGGCTGGGGAAGGGCAGAGCAGACAAGAGACAAGTGCTGATAACATAGCTAGAAAATGCCAGAAAGAGATAGAATCCAAGCTTCGAGTTATATAAGTATTGAAGTGCGGGTGAGGGATTTGAAGCTCGCAGATGGTGTTGTGAAAGCTGCCATCTCCAGATCCAGTGCTGCCTCCCTGTTTGCTGTTCAGAGACCGTGAGGCTTGAGAGGGGGAGAGGTCCAAGCGGGCGGTACAGGGATGAAAGGCCTTTGTTTCTCTGCTCTATTATTATGATTGATTATTATGCTTGCACTGTGTTTATAATCTGAAGTATTCAGCTCATTTATATTTTGCTTTCTGAACATCGTAGGGTGAGCTTGCTGCAGTAATTGAAACATGCATTTAGGTAACCAGTTAATCAAAGCTAATCAGAGGTATTCAGCTCGTTTATATTTTGCTTTCTGAACATCTTAGTGTGAGCCTGCTGCAGTAATTGAAATATGCATTTTGGTGTGCAGTAAATCAAAGCTTATCTGAAGTATTCAAGTCATTTATATTTTGCTTACTGAGCATCGTAGTGTGATGCATTTTGGTATACAGTTAATCAAAGCTTATATCTGTCAATGAATTCTTTGCTTATATATATGCATAGATGCTCTTTGTAGTGTACTCATATATAAATAGATGCTTTTCATTGCTATTCATTTACCTGAAACTCTAGTAAAGCTAAATTGTATTCATAATTGGCGTGTAGTCCTTCATTGAGCGCCCTTATTGACTTATACTGAACAGGTGTCAACCAGTCACCTGGATAAGACACCGACTTTAGAAACTGGCTTTGCACTCCCCAGGACCAAGCAGTGGGCAAACCAACCACTAGAGAGACTGTGGCTTTGCACTCCCCAGGACCAAGCAGTGGGCAAACCACCCACTTGAGAGACTGTGGCTTTGCACTCCCCAGGACCAAGCAGTGGGCAAACCACCCACTAGAGAGACTGTGGCTTTGCACTCCACAGGACCAAGCAGTGGGCAAACCACCCACTTGAGGGACTGTGGCTTTGCACTCCCCAGGACCAAGCAGTGGGCAAACCACTCACTTGAGAGACTGTGGCTTTGCACTCCCCAGGACCAAGCAGTGGGCATATTTTCCAACATTGTACCATAAATGAGCACTTCCAGAGTGGGACATATGGAAATGGACTACTCATTGGTGAGTCTAAATGTTCACCTATTCATTTCTATGTGATTGGGAAATGCATTGGCTAATGACTAAATACAGTATCAATAAAATGTTCAATTTCTCCACCGTGGGTGTAGTGAAACAAAGCAGATAAACAATTGGTTGACATTGTTGGCTATATGTACAATTATTTCTCGCAACACAAGGCACCAAGTAAAGTTGATGCAACATATTGTGTGAAACGGAGAGAGCAGAACTGCTCCATATGTCCAAAGAAATGGACCATTTCTGTTCTGTACTTATGCTGGGGCAATGTGTCCAGCCTCGCACCAACCCAGGAACCCTTGCACTATAGTGCTAGGATGTCTGTGTTATTGGATATATAGGCCCTGTTTTATACTTTTTGACGCAAACCTACGTTAGCGCAGGTTTGCGTCAAAAAGTTTACCGCCAGCTAGCGTCATTCCTGGAGGCCAACCGGGCGTCATATTTAAGGAATGACGGTAGCCAGCGGTCAGGCCCGATTAGCGTCAAAATAAATGACGCTAACCGGGTGGGGAGGCGTAGGGGAAACAGGAGGTTGTGCATCAAAGAATGGCGCTAGTCAGGTTAGAGTCAGAAAAATGACTCTAACCTGACCAGCATCATTTGTTTGACGCACAACCCCCATGGACATGACTTCTGTCTTAGTAAAGACAGGAGTCATGCCCCCCTGCCCAATGGCCATGTCCAGGGAACTTATGTCCCCTGGGCATGGCCATTGGGCTCAGTGCCATGTAGGGGGGGCCAAGTTAGGCCCCCCTATGGCACTTAGATAAAAAAAAACTTACCTGGACTTACCTGGGATGGGTCCCCCCCATCCTTAGGTGTCCTCCAGGTGTGGGTGGGGGTGGGTGAGGGTGTCCCTGGGTGCAGGGAAGGGCAGCTGTAGGCTGTTTCCATGGGCTCCAACCATGGAAAATGGCCCACAGGTCCCCAAATGCCTGCCCTGACCCAGGCGTTAAATAATGGCGCTAAGCAGGCTTAGCGCCATTATTTAAGGCCCTCCTCCTCCTATGCATGATTTTTGCACGGGAGGATAAATAAAGCGCAAAGGCCTTAGAGTCATTTTTTGCCCGGGAACGCCTACCATGCATCTCATTGAAGCAAGGTAGTTTTCCACAGGCAAAAATGGACGTTAACTCCAATATTTTGATGCTAGATGGGTCTAGCGTCAAAATATAAATATGGAGTTAAGTTTGCATCAGATTTGCATAAAAACAAATAACGCTAATCCGGCACAAACAGAGTATAAATATGCCCCATAATTTTTGTGTAGGGAGTGTCACCTTCTATCAAAAAAATGAAATCCTGAAGTCTTTTTCATCTTTCTATGTGTGCTGCACAATGCAGTACATGTGGACAGAGGAAATAAATTGTACACATCCATGCATTTGTAATGGGTGTGTCTGGCAGGAGCAATATTTTGATGCGTAGCCAGGTTTACTAGCTGTATTAAATCTAGCAATGCACAACAATGCATGAATGTATGCATGGGAATGGGCATGATCCATCCATGAAATTGTTCCTGCTTTTAATTATAATGTAATACAGCACTAGCAGCTGTTATATCTTATGTTTATGTGTGGAGTCAAGCTAGGCCACGCTAAAAAGGCCTTTAGTGTTCCAATGATAATGAATTACACCTTTGAGTTATCCTTGTCTCAGCTAGTGTGAAGCAATACCAATTTAAAGCCTTAATAACTCGGGCCCTCTGTGTATACTGTATGTTAAAGAGCCACAAATACAAAAATGAGCAACATTTCAACATTGAAATGAGTAATAAAATGTGTGTATAATGTAGGGCATTCTGAAACAAATATATGGAAGATCAAGAGATGTATTTTTACAATGCTAAACTACATTCTATACAGTAATATGTGGCTACCTTCTATTCATCCCCTGTACAGACAACAATACATAAATTACAATCAAGTACAATATGTTGTGTCCAAGTATTCAACAAATATCATCCATGCAACATGCATAGGTAAGTTGCAAACTAATCCTAATATGCATTTCTGCCTCTCTCATTAGGTGATCAAGGCTAAGGGCTGCAAGTGTGGTGGATGACCACGTTCAGCCAAACTCAGACTGAGTTACTGAGCCCCAAAAAAATATACAATGCTACATTGAAGAAAGCATTGTAGGAAAGTACCCTCTTTTTGGCATGGTTACTGCCACTTTTTGCTACTCATGTCCAGCTACATAATGGTAACTCCAAACCTAGGCATGCTTGGTATCAAACATGTCAGAATCATACCCCTATATTGTTGCCAGTATTGGTTGTATGATTCCATGCACTCTGGG
The DNA here is from genome assembly GCF_031143425.1 of Pleurodeles waltl. Classification (NCBI taxonomy): domain Eukaryota; kingdom Metazoa; phylum Chordata; class Amphibia; order Caudata; family Salamandridae; genus Pleurodeles; species Pleurodeles waltl. The sequence goes on along the minus strand of NC_090443.1, from coordinate 288,040,078 downwards.
GGTTCCTTACAGGAGCCCTAGCACTGCTCCTACCAGTTTTCAGGGTTTTCCCGGGCAGCCCGCGCTGCTGCCATCCTACAGAAAGGTTTCTGCCCTCCTGCTGCTTGAACAGCTGAATCCCAGGAAGGCAGAACAAAGGACTTCCTTTGGGAGAGGGAGGCAACACCCTCTCCCTTTGGAAATAGGTGTTACATGGCTTGTGAGGGGTAGCCTCCCAAAGCCACTGTATGCTTTGAAGGGCACATTTGGTGCCCTCCTTACATAAAACAGTTTGCACCAATCCAGGGACCCCCAGTCTCTGCTCTTGCATGAAAGTGGACAATGGAAAGGGGAGTTACCACTCCTCTGTCCATCACCACCCCAGAGGTGGTGCCCAGAGCACCTCCAGGTGGCCACTTGTTTCTCCCATCATGAATCCAGGGTGGGCAGATGCCTCTAGAAGCATCTGAGTAGCCAGGTCAGGCAGGTAACGTCACAGCCCCTCCTTATAGGTGGTCACCCTGCTAGGTGACCAGGCCCCGTTTTAGGGCTATTTAGGGTCTCCCTCTTGGGTGGGTCCTGAGATTCGACATGCAAGATTCCAGCAGGACTCCTCTGCAATGTTCACATCAACTTCTGGCCACTGGAACCGCAACTGGACTTCCCAGGAACCTATAATCTGCAGCTCCAGCGATGACTTCGCTCTGCAACATTGTTTCTCCGGCTCCTTCCAGCAACTGCAGCATTTCCCTGGCTGTGCATCCTCAGAGGGTGGCAAGTCTTCAGTCTGCACCAAGAAGCAAGAAGGAATCTCCCTTGGAGTGAAGGAGTCACCTCCCTGCATCCGCAGGCACCAATTGTATCGATGACTGGCCATGTGAATCCTCTCTCCTGCAACTCTGCATGGATCCTGCAACACAGGTGGTAGTCTTGAGTGGTCCTCACGGTCTCCTCTACCAGCTGTTCAATTTGGGAGGTGGTGAGTCTTTGTCTCTCCTTGCAAGACAGTACCCCTGCCCACCATGACTCTTGCAGCTACCAAGGCTTGTTGGCTCGCCATCCAAGGGATCTTCAGGCACAGTGTAGCCCCGGCCACCAGCACTCTTCTCTGCAACGCGTAGTCTCCTGCCTGCTGTTCCAGCGACGTGGGACTTCTTTCTGGGTGTGCTGAGTGGGCCTCACTGCGAATCCTGTTCCTGCTGCCTGTGAGTTGCCTATGGGAGCTGCATCCTTGACTTCTGTCTCTCCTCGCTGCTGAGGGTCCCTGGGACTCCCATCCTTGGGTTGAGTCCCCTTGAACCTTCCTGGTCCCCAGCAGCTCTGCAATTCTTTTTCTGCAACTCTTTCCTTTGCCAATGATTGTTGGTGGTTTTGCCACACCACTGATGGACTGCAACTCTTCTTCTGATGTGGTAAATTGACCTCACCACTTCTGGAACTCTTCCTCTGTTCCTGTGCTGCATAGCCGACTCCTGGTCTTCACCGTCAACCTGGTCCTGCACCTCCACAAGGGTGGGTAGTGGCTCCTGCCCCAACTGGACCCTCCAACTGGAACTGGACTTGGTCCACTTCATTTGCAGGTCCTCTTTCACCTGGATCTATCCTCTGTTTCTTCCAGTCTTGCTTGGTTCTTGCACAGCCCTTTTACAAAGTTTCTATGTGGGTTTGGGAAAAAAGGCACTTACCTCTTCTCTCTTGGTCGCTGGCGGGGGGGGGCACTCTTATAATTACCTTTTGGGGTTCCTAGTTCCTCCAGCTCCCCTCTACAGATTCCACTTACCTGGGTGGGGGTCCGCCTTTCACATTTCATTTTTTTAGTATATGGTTTGGTCTCCCCTATGTTCTCTATTGTTTACTGTTATTTCACTGGTTTCTATTGCTTTCTATGCCCATTCCTGATTACTAATTTGCATATAATAGTGTGTTTGCTCACCTGCTAGTAGAGTATTGCCTATACAGTATTGTAGTATGTGTGTTACCATAACAAAGTACCTTTATTTTTGTAACACTGTGTGGTTCGTTCATGTGTGTAAGCGCTGTGTGACTATAGTGGTATTCCATAAGCTTTGCATATCTCCTAGATAAGTCTTGGCTGCTCATCCACAGCTACCTCTAGAGAGCCCCGTCTTCCTGGATACTGACTACACCTCACTAATAGGTGATACCTGGAACTGGTATAAGGTGATAACACCATAGGTGCTCACCACACACAAGGCCAGCTTCCTACAGGCATGAAATGTGGTGGAGAGGACTTTTGGAGTTTTTAAATCACGATTCTGGTGTTTGGATCAGTCTGGTGGGAGATGCCTATACTCACCACCCATGATGTTTAAATTAAATCTGGTTTGTGCCATCCTGTACAATATATGTGTAAGATCAAATTTGCAATGGAACTCATCATGTCCACTACCAAGTGAGGATGATGCAGAGGTGGACTCAGAGGAGATAGTGAACTTATTTGAAGGGTGCACAAGGCAGTCAATTTTTACTAAATAAATAGTGCCTGACTTTTTTATGAGTTTGTAACTTTACACGTTTCTGGTAAATAAAAACCTATTTATTTTAAAAATCCAGCAAAGTACTGTTGTTGTGCTTTGTTACATGAAATAAAGAAATGTGCAAATTTTTGCTGTGCAACCAATAGAGTTATAATTATATAATTGCAACCACACATCCGGATAAGTAAAGTGTGTCCATTCTTACATATGCAACGTTTATCATCTGCATCTTAAGCCAAAGATAGATGTTTAGTGTGTGGATGTGTCATGGTTGATGAGTAGTCATCTGAGAAGTAGCCATATAGTTATATTGAACCTTGATCACACATTAAAATTCCAAAACAATTGTAGATGTCTGATAGTATAATGCTCCACATTGGCAGTGTCTGAGGCTGGCCCACACTCCATGATCCATGCAGAATGTGAAAAACAAAAATAAAGTTGAGCAGAAGATGTGTGGTTTGTACATTCATTTACACTATCAGATACGAGTTGTTAACACAACTCCTGTTGTAAACAGAATCAGATAGGTATATGAAATGTTATCACTTATTCATAACTATGAAACTTCTTAAGTTAGTTGTAATATGCATGGACTCATAGGGGTATGTAATCATGTGAAAAATATCCATGTTTTAATAGTCCATAACCGTGGGCAGTCTAAGACTGAAAATATACCTATTTAGGAAGACATGCTAAATCAGTTTTGTGTTTGTGTTGTGTATTCATATAAACAAATATGTGTGCCTATGCATGATGCTTACGTGGTACATCTTTAGTTGTAAAGGACTTTCCCTTTACGATAATGGGTGTATCCATGCATCCTCACACATACTTGTCGACATTCATAGAGCCACATCACATAACTTTGGAGTACATTGAGTATGAAAAAGATGGCATGGTGTCTGTCAGGATTAGCAAATATGCTAAACAAGAGTTGCTACAAACGCAGTCCCCAATCATTACATTACCATTCTAGGTCATTATGGCTGCACTGTACCATATATATATCATTGTACTGTGGGACCATTATTATGCAACCTGTACAAAATGTACTGGAAAGCACAGAGACACAACTACATATGTGTCCAAAGAAACAAGGTGCATACTGGTATTATCTGCACACATTAGGCAGAACATAATTGATGTACTATCTGCTAAGACCAATACTGTGAAAATAGTCAGCCACATACAATGTGTAGGAAGAATTAATTCCCAGCATACCATCAAATCTTTATTAGGGTTATCATACACATACTTATGTGTGATACATATATAAATTACCTCACATCCGGAACTGTTTCTGAGGCGTGTGTAAACATAATGTTATCTGGGCAGAGGAGCACATTTAAAAATAATCTAAGATGAAGTAGTTGCTGTTGAAGGCAGACATAATGGAAAGACGTGTCTCAGCTCATTTAGGATGAATGCCAGTTGTGGTATTAACAATGGATACACATCAAACATACACAATATACAGTTCAATAAACAAGACATTTGTTGGCTTATTGCTAAAATTATATTGAAAGATACATCTGATGTAAAATATGTGCATTTTAAGAATAAGCAAAATGTAATGGCTTAGGAACATGAGTGAATCCCAGACATGAATCCGGTATAGTAAGAAAGCAGAGATATCCACACATCAATCGTTTTGTCTTATCATCTAATCTTATCGCCTACTGGGTGTATGGACCTTTACATATTGATTTGAAGCATTGTAACAGAGCTAAAATTAGAAATACGTTTGTATTTTTATGAAACCAATTCAGTTTCTCAAGGATGACAAAGAAACACATACATCAACCATGAGGGTTTATTTTAAGATATTTATCCATCAAGTATGTAGGCAAAGTAGAAACAGGCTAATGAGTATACCAAGACAGCCAAGACACTAAAATGTTCCAGTGATCTAACTCTGAATAAAATGAGATACAAAATAGTAACAACCACAATTCAAAGGAAACAAATGGTCCCAATCAGGGGTTCCATAAATAAGCGTTCCCTACCTATTCCAAGCTGGTAAATGATCAGGGTTTTTTATTTAAAGAAGAAGTATAGAAGATGTCAGCATGATTTAAATCTGCAGTAAAAGTTTGAGGGAATAAAACAATGTAGAGCATAACGCTTTCCAGTCAAGCAAGCCTAGCAGGGGGAGACATCTGCTGTCTTTCAAAGTCAGGATGGAGTCTGCTCTAACTATGAAACACCAACTAAAATCACAACTGAAGGTTCCAGAACATTCATTTGTCTTTCCTATTACCAGAATCCAATCCTGTAACTTCATATGATGGGAGTTGGCATAGTTCCTAGGTTCCCATCCTCACACAATTAGGTACACATCTGCTCGTCCTTGAATGTTGCATCATCCTGGTACGCCAAGTACAGAAGGCTTCTTTCGAGGTCGCCCTCACTATCTGCCAATGACTCTCTTTTCTCCGGCCTCACTATCAATCTAATACACAACAATAAGCTCCTTCTCTTGCTAACGAGGAATACAATAACACACCTGCAGAGGAGAGCAAACAGCATACTAGCAGTGAGAAAAGCAAACATGTTCAACTAAAGCCTAATGTCAAGCTACGTTAACTTGAGAAACAAAACGGATGCCCCTTACAAAATTATAAATGATGGGCAAGCAAACAATTGTTATTAAACATGGATATGCAGTGAATGACATTGCATTAGTTTGTTGATCAACCTAATACAGATATACATGAACTTACTAATTAAAATGATTACATACTATTATTTTATTTGAATGTAGTACACAGGTTCATGAAGTTGAATACAGATCAAATATATTGTATTTAAAAGTATATAAGTGCGTGTAAAGGATGTGTATAAGTTGAAGCCTAAAATTATGCTGCTCCAATACCCCCTTCGATGGCTAGAATAGCGATCACAAAAATCAAATGAAACTTTCTTTAGACAGTCTCAAAACTTTGCTGTCTTCAACATCTTGCGCCTTGTATTTTCCAACTCCTTCATTTGTCATAAAACCTACACTTGCCTCCTTTCAGTTCTACATCTCTTCTATTTCTTTAAACTCCTTTACTGTGCCACAACTTTTTTTGATTTCATGTACTTGAATCCTTTGACTATGTCAAAGAATCAGACCAAATAGATTGCAACCATTATAATAAACCTTCATATAGTGACTAAAAGTCCAATAACTTCATTACCAAATCAACTACCTACAGCAATGAATCCCTTTCCAATCGTGTCCCATGCATCTGCAACTTCAGGTTCTCCTAAACCCTGCTTCAATTCAGTGATGGTCCTAAAAAATGCCTTTATCCCCACACTCTTGTCAGGTATGTAGGAGCAACGCTTTTGAACTTTCAACATCTTACAGACTCTGCCTTCCTTCTCAAGCAGAATACCTAATGCAAGGTGGTTATGTAAAACCATAGACCTAATAGCTATCATTCCAGTAACAACTTCCAGCAACAACCGAACCATATTATTAGCTAATTTATTCACTATGGAAGGAAGCTTTGTAATTTTGAGATCATTCAAAACCACTCCAAAAGAGGGAATCGTTGTGCCAAAATATCTCCTACTATTACAGAAGCTCTACTGCTTTGTTTGACTACCAGAGAATCCCACTTCATGACCATTTAATTTTTCTACATGACAGATTTTTGGAAAAACTACAGCTAAATAGCAAGTACCAGCCCAATTTCTGGGTAACTTAAAGAAGGCATGAGTTCCACATACATAGTAAACTCCAGGTATAATTTGATCCTTCCCTCCCATAATTTGCTCTGTATTTCCTCTCCCATGAACCGACTACATTCAAACCTCTATATACACACAACTTTCCTTTATGTTGACAATCCAAGGTTAACGTAGGTGATTCCCTAACTCTTTATGTTTAATCTCTTCCTCTGCCTATTTCTCTTTCCCTAGATATTTTCCTGTTTCCTTTTTTGATTCAATCACCCTTCTTCTATCTTTCAACTCATCTGTAAATTTCAATAATATTCATAGAACAAGTAGCATCTGTCTGTGGGCATAAGCAGTGTCAAGCTTAGTTACAGGCTGAAAGAAACTCCAAAAGTGTCCATCTCTTGAACATTCGGATGCGGATTTCAATGTTCATATATAGGGACTTCTGAGAAAACCAACCTATAATTTGAAAAATAATCCTCGAAATGGCCTCGAACATATACAAGGCTAAGCAAAATCCTACAAGAAATACTAAAAGTGATGGGAATATGATGATATGTAATACCCTCAGCTAGTTACACAGGTAATTGGGTACACACATAACAATTTTTAGCAGTCACGGTGTTGATATATTTGGAAAGCAAACTAAAATAAGCATTAGAGGTAAAATCCCCTTTTGACAAATCGGTGTATGACAATTTAAAGTTTAAAGCATGAAACATATCTACAGTAGAAACAGGAGTGCCAGGGATGGCTTAGATCTAATGGGATGGAAAGGGTTTTGGGAAACTTAAACCTGTAAACAAAATGGTTAAACCTACAACAACCATAATTAATATTCTAGCTATTGCCAACCTACACTTATTTGGATTATAAGTATCCATGATGACTTCACTCCAAATCTGACCGTTATGAGTAAAAATAGCAGCAAACAGATTTTTTTCTGTATGTTTTTACATCTGCAAATGGAAAAACAGAATTTGATTCAGGGAGGCTTGGTTAGCACTGCACTGCCGTCATCCAGGTCATGAAAAACTTGGTCTCTGTCACTATTAGGCAGTAAATCCACTCAGGGGCTGAGTACCTTTTACAGTGCACATGTGCTCTTTTCTATCTCCTAAGTACAAGCTGTCCATCTTCACTGTCACTTAAGTCGTTAGTTTCGGTTCCTTCAGTTACAGTCTGTGGTATGCATTCAACAGACTGGTTAAACAGACACGTCTCGCTCTCCCTAGCCTTTGAAGCCATTCATCTCCATTTCCAACTTTGCTGGTGACACCACATGGCCCTTTGCCAGGATCAAGGTCAGCCTCCACCTGTGCCAGCAGCCAGTTCCCTTCATTTCCCCGACCTCAGAAGCCAATGGATCGAGTCCCACCTCAATCAGATAGTACAATAATGCAGGGTCTTGGATATTCAGCTAGTCTCTTGTTTGTTCTCTGCACACCACTCCTATTCTTCCTGCAGCCCTGCAGTGGCGATTGGTCTTCCGTACGAGACACCATCACATCATCAAGTGAGCACTCCACTTGCTTTCTGTGTGAGGCATGAACCCAGCTGACAGCAGTATTAGTCACTAGTGAGATGTGGAAAGGGCCTTTCCAGTGAGGTTCCAGGCACGTCTTCCAAATGTGCTTCTTTTCCACCACCCAGTCTCTGAGATTGAGATCATGGCACTGCTCCTGATGCAGGTAAGCGTTGGCAGCTCTAACCTGGTGAAAAACAGAAAACACCACATCAGCCAGTCCTTTGCATCTGTGATATTCACAAGTGCTTTCGCAGGCAACCTCATTGCGCGGCCCATGATAACCTCATGGGGTGACAGTCTTTTTCTCCGGTCAGGAGTATTTCGGATACTCATCAGCACCAAGGTGTGAGAAGGTAGCCTCTTTCTAGCCTTGTTACCCCCACTTTTGGCCTGTTTGTGAGTGTATGTCAGGGTGTTTGTCACTGTTTTCACTGTCTCACTGGGATCCTGATAACCAGGCCTCAGTGCTCATAGTGAAAACACTATGTTTTCAGTATGGTTGTTATGTGGCACTGGGATCCTGCTGGTCAGGACCCCAGTGCTCATAGGTTTGTGGCCTATATGTATGTGTCACTGGGACCCTGTCACACAGGGCCCCAGTGCTCATAGGTGTGCATGTATATGTTCCCTGTGTGGTGCCTAACTGTCTCACTGAGGCTCTGCTAACCATAACCTCAGTGGTTATGCTCTCTCATTTCTTTCCAAATTGTCACTAACAGGCTAGTGACCATTTTTACCAATTTACATTGGCTTACTGGAACACCCTTATAATTCCCTAGTATATGGTACTGAGGTACCCAGGGTATTGGGGTTCCAGGAGATCCCTATGGGCTGCAGCATTTCTTTTGCCACCCATAGGGAGCTCTGACAATTCTTACACAGGCCTGCCACTGCAGCCTGAGTGAAATAACGTCCACGTTATTTCACAGCCATTTTACACTGCACTTAAGTAACTTATAAGTCACCTATATGTCTAACCTTTACCTGGTAAAGGTTAGGTGCAAAGTTACTTAGTGTGAGGGCACCCTGGCACTAGCCAAGGTGCCCCCACATTGTTCAGAGCCAATTCCCTGAACTTTGTGAGTGCGGGGACACCATTACACGCGTGCACTACATATAGGTCACTACCTATATGTAGCTTCACAATGGTAACTCCGAATATGGCCATGTAACATGTCTATGATCATGGAATTGCCCCCTCTATGCCATCCTGGCATAGTTGGCACAATCCCATGATCCCAGTGGTCTGTAGCACAGACCCTGGTACTGCCAAACTGCCCTTCCTGGGGTTTCACTGCAGCTGCTGCTGCTGCCAACCCCTCAGACAGGCATCTGCCCTCCTGGGGTCCAGCCAGGCCTGGCCCAGGATGGCAGAACAAAGAACTTCCTCTGAGAGAGGGTGTGACACCCTCTCCCTTTGGAAAATGGTGTGAAGGCAGGGGAGGAGTAGCCTCCCCCAGCCTCTGGAAATGCTTTCTTGGGCACAGATGTGCCCAATTCTGCATAAGCCAGTCTACACCGGTTCAGGGACCCCTCAGCCCCTGCTCTGGCGCGAAACTGGACAAAGGAAAGGGGAGTGACCACTCCCCCGACCTGCACCTCCCCTGGGAGGTGTCCAGAGCTCATCCAGTGTGCTCCAGACCTCTGCCATCTTGGAAACAGAGGTGCTGCTGGCACACTGGACTGCTCTGAGTGGCCAGTGCCACCAGGTGACGTCAGAGACTCCTGCTGATAGGCTCCTTCAGGTGTTAGTAGCCTATCCTCTCTCCTAGGTAGCCAAACCCTCTTTTCTGGCTATTTAGGGTGCTGGTAGGGGGGGTGGCGGCTGTACCTGTAAAGGCGGGGGCACAGATGTGGCAGCCACCACAAGGGAGCTCCCATCAGAGGACAAGTCCGTGTCACTGGTGTCAGCTCCTGTCCCCGCCATGGAGCTCCCCTCGCCCTCCGTCCCGCTGGTGAACTCCGAGTCCGTTGTCTCGCCCTCCAGGGCCATGTGGGATGCAGCTCCCTCTTGCTCTGGTGCCACTGCTCCTCCGCCTGATAATGCTAATGCACACAAGAACAGGGAGACCATAAAAAGGGGGACGACGACAGAAGAAAGACATGTTGAGTGCATGCATTACCGCAACCGTTGGCGGACATGACAGACACAGAAGCCCCTTGCACTATGCCGCGCACTTGGGCTCCACTGTTCAATCCCTGGGACATGGCCTACAAGGGTATGGCCGACATCTGCACACATGGATGACACAGGAGCCTGACTAGGTGTACTTGGCACTGTACACAGGTGGGGTGGGGTGGGGTGCCACAGGGTCTGCCAGAACAAGGGGACCTAACTAGCACACTCGCCCTGGCCTAGGGAAACCCACAGCCCACCTCCCCCACCCAGACACCTCCACTGCGCGCAAAATCAGCAGAATGAGAGTGCTGTGAGGCCCTCAAGTACCCATCCAACTCTGGGTATGCCACCGCCAGGATCCTGAACATCGGGGGGTCATGGTGCGACGGGCACGTTGGGAGGCCATCCCCAGCTGGGCCTCCGCCATCTTCTTGCTCCAGCGGCGAATGTCCTCCCATCTCTTACGGCAGTGGGTGCTCCGTCTGTGGTAGACCCCCAGGGTCCGGACGTCCTTGGCGATGGCACGCCAAATATCCTTTTTCTGGTGGGCGCTGACCTACATGAATTGTACAGGGGGAAAAGAAAAGTTATTACCAACTGCACCATCACAGTCATTGGCCCCCATCCCTACCCTTGCCATGTGGCACATGCACTCTCTGTCGATTCATGCACGCCTCAATCCCCCCCCCATCTTTCATCCACCCTACTCCACACAGGCATTGCCCATACAGCATGCTCCCGGTGTACTTACCTGTTTGTCTGGAGGACCGTAGAGTAGCGTGTACTGGGGGAGGACCCCATACACGAGTTTCTCCAACTCCTCCGATGTGAAGGTAGGGGCCCTTTCCCCAGACGCACGAGCCATTGTCTCTTCCAGACCGAGGTCACAGCAGCACTTACAGTGTAGGTCCTCTCCTGTCGAAGATCAGGCATCGAGTGATTGAACGGATAGAAAATGGCAGTCACGTCCGCGGCAGTGCGTACCGTCACCGCCGGCGTACATCGTCATTGGTTCCTGGGACCCATAGGGTCCAATGTTAACCAATGCAGAATTGCGCCGCGGTCTTCGACCGCCTACCGCGACGGTGTCCAACGCCAGCGCAGTTACCTCACATCCCATTGTCCCACTTTCTAGGTCAGGAATCCGCCATTTCAGGGGCCCATATGGCTTAATTTTTAACTGCGTCACACATACCTAGGCCTTGACTCAACACTCATATAGGCCAAATTTCGGATTAGGATTCGTGTTCTTTGTAAGCTGTGGGTACGTACCTCTGAATTGGTTGACTCTGTGCTCGCTGTTGTCCTTCATAGGCACCGTCCGCTGGGACATGTGAGTAGATGGTGGCATCCTCCAGTGTACAGACCGCTGGTGGACCTGTCGACAATGGAGGAAAGACATGTGATCATCACCTACAGGCTTGATCGTGCCACAATCCTGGAACTGTGTGCCCAGTTGGAGCCAGACCTGATGTCAGCTATCCACCATCCCACAGGAATCCCCGCTCAAGTGCAGGTGCTGTCAGTACTCCATTTCCTTGCAAGTGGGTCATTTCAAACAACAGTGGCCATAGTATCAGGGATGTCCCAGCCTATATTTTCCAACGTGTTGTCCAGTGTGTTGTCTGCCCTGCTGAAACACATGCGGAGCTACATCGTTTTCCCTCAGGTGGAGGATTTGCCTACAGTGAAAGGTGACTTCTATGCCCTGGGACATATCCCCAACATCATAGGCGCCATTGATGGGACACATGTGGCTTTGGTAGGAGTGAACAGGTGTACAGAAACCGGAAGAGTTATCATTCCATGAATGTGCAGATGGTGTGTTTGGCAGACCAGTACATCTCCCAGGTGAATGCCAAATTCCCTAGCTCAGTGCCTGACGCTCACATCCTGCGGAATAGCAGCATCCCTTATGTGATGGGTCAACTCCAGAGGCACAGTGTGTGGCTAATAGGTAAGCACCTGGAAGCAAGTCAGTGGGAATGGTTGACTGGGTCTGGGGATATCCCTACAGGTTAGTAAGTGTCTAACAGTTGTCCCTCGCCATTTGCAGGTGACTCTGGTTACCCCAACCTGTCATGGCTACTGACCCCAGTGAAGAATCCCAGGACAAGGGCAGAGGAATGCTACAATGAGGCCCATGGGCGAACTCGGCGGATAGTAGAGCGGACCTTCGGCCTCCTGAAGGCCAGGTTCAGGTGCCTCCATATAACAGGTGGATCCCTATTCTACTCACCAAAGAAGGTGTGCCAAATCATTGTGGCCTGCTGTATGCTTCACAACTTAGCTTTGCGACGACAGGTGCCTTTTCTGCAGGAGGATGGCCCAGGTGGAGGTGTTGTGGCAGCTGTGGAGCCTGTGGACAGTGAAGACGAGGAAGCAGAAGAAGAGGACATCGACAACAGGAACTCGGTGATCCTGCAATATTTCCAGTGAGACACAGGTAAGAATACAAACGTGCCTACTACATGTACTTTAACACTACTACCTCTCTACTGTCTGTCGTTTTCACCCAGTGTATGGTCACTGAGTTGTCACTTTCCCTTACGATTTCACAGATGTGGGTCCCACTGTGTGACATCTGCTTTGTTTCCTCATGGACTAGAGCTGTGTGACATAGGTATGTTGACATTACATTTGAAAGAGCATTTTGACACTGTAATTGCTAATACACTATTTCGAAATCACAGACTGACTCCAGATTGTTTTGTGGTTCAAGGGTCTTTATTTAAGTGCTCAATATTGGAGGGGATTGTAAAATGGTGAGGGGTGATGGTGGAGGAATGTCCATGGCAGAGTCCAGTCTATTAGTCTCACAGGTGCATTGCCCAAATGGGCATAGGAAGTGGAGCTGGGGCAGTTTGAGGATGGACAGGGTGACAAAGTGGGACAGATGGATGACATTCAGGGTGGTCTCATTTCTTGGCGGGGGTCTTGGCATCGTTCTCTGTCTTTGTCCTGGATCTCAGGGACCGTTTGCGGGGTGGTTCTCCCTCTGCAGGGGGTGCGGTGCTGGTGTGGTGGTCCTGTGGTGGGGAGTCCTGTCCACTAGCGCCGGCGGAGGTGGTGGGCATTTCATCATCCAGGCTAGTGTCAGGGGCCCCTTGTTGTGCCACAGTGTCCCTCCTGGTGTTGAGTACTTCCTTCAGTACCCCTACGATGATGCCCAGGGTGGAATTGATGGATCTGAGTTCCTCCCTGAATCCCAAATACTGTTCCTCCTGCAGCCGCTGGGTCTCCTGAAACGTGGCCAGTACCGTTGCCATTGTCTCCTGGGAGTGGTGGTAGGCTCCCATGATGTTGGAGAGGGCCTCGTGGAGAGTGGGTTCCCTTGGCCTGTCCTCCCCCTGTCTCACAGCAGCCCTCCCAGTTCCCCTGTTTCCCTGGGCCTCTGTCCCCTAAACCGTGTGCCCACTACCACTGCCCCCAGGTCCCTGTTGTTGTTGGGGTGGTGGGTTAGCCTGGGTTCCCTGTAGTGGTGGACACACTGCTGATTGACGTGTCCTGGGGACAGAGGTGCTGGGTGGGTGCTGTGCTGGTGTTTCCAGAGGGGGGAAGCTCTGTGGTGGCCTGTGACTGTCAAGGGAACTGACTTTCCAGAGGTCCCCGATGGGCCGGGCTGGTCATCTAGATCCAGTTGGACAGAGATGCTGTCATCACTGTGGGCCTCTTCTGTTGGTGGCGTGGACAGGTGTGGACCCTCCTGTCTGCTGACGTTGGGTAGGGGTCCTGCAGGGGTATAAAAGGATGTATATTACATCTGTATGTGCCATGGTGTGCAATGGGTGTGTGACCGTGTACCCCAGTGCTTGCATTCCTATGTGGGACCTTGTGTGATGGTGGTTTAGGGGGGTGTATGGGTATGTGCAGTGGCCATGCTTTGGTGATGGGTGTCCATGCTTTGTTGTTGCATTCAGGGCTTGGTGTTAGGATGTGTGGTTTGTGATGTTGGGACATTTGTGAGGGGTTGGAGTGATGGGGTGAGGGTGAGGGTGGGGGTATGTGATAGCATGCAAGTAGGGTGGGGGATGTAATTGTTAAGAATTGACTTACCAGAGTCCATTCCTCCATCTACTCTTGCGAGGATGCAGAATCGCCAAGACTTGCTCCTCCCATGTTGTTAGTTGTGGGGGAGGAGGTGGGGGTCCGCCGCCAGTCCGCTAAACTGCAAGGTGGTGTCTGAGACCACAGAACGCACCTTCCTCCGTAGGTCGTTCCACCTCTTCCTGATGTCATCCCTATTTCTTGGGTGCTGTCCCACTGCGTTGACCCTGTCCACTATTTTTCGCCATAGCTCCATCTTCCTTGCTATGGAGGCGTGCTGCACCTGTGATCCGAATAGCTGTGGCTCTACCCGGACGATTTCCTCCACCATGACCCTGAGCTCCTCCTCAGAGAACCTAGGGTGTCTTTGCCGTGCCCTGGGGTGGTGTGGGTGATGTGTGGGGTGGTGTGTGTAGTGATAAGTGTGGTGATATTTAGTGGTCTGTTGTGTGAGGTGCGTGGAAGTTCTGTGGGTGATGGAATTGTGTGCCTGTGAATGCTTGGTAGTTGTTTGTGGTGTCTCTCTCTGGCCTTCTCTCGGTAATTGTGGTCGTAGGGGTTTGTGGGTGATGTGGGTGTGTGTTTTATATTGTAATGGGTGTGTGGGAGTGGTGTGTGTATTTGTATCAGGTGTGTGTATTTCGATTTGTCCAATGTGGTAGTGTTTTGTAAATGTGTGTGTATTTTGAGCACGGCGGTGTGTGCCGCCAATGGAATACTGTGGTTGAAAGACCGCCGTGTGGATTTGAGTGTCGTGATAGTGTGGGCGTATTTCTGTTGGCGTGACGTTGGAGGTTTTGTTTTCGCCAGTTTATCACTGACCTTTGGTGTGGCGGACTTGTGTGGGTGTCTGAATTTTGGCGGAGTCCGAGCTGTGGGTCATAATAGCTGTGGCGGATTTCCACGGCTGCGCCGGTGTGTTGGCGGTCTTCTGCACGGCGGTAAGCGGCTTTTACCGCCAATGTTGTAATGAGGGCCTTTATGTCCATTCTCAGCCAAGTGGTTCAACAAGGTGTTGATGTCCTGTCTACAGGCCTATTATGTTTCCGACAAAACCAAAGAATTGGCGCTATATTGAACCAAAACTAAATTACAGGGCATTACCATGGATTCCAGATTCTTCTTGAGAATCTGTTTAAATATTGAGAGGCTCATTGTATATCCTTGTGGGACTCGGCACCATGCCCAAACATGGGGCTGAAACTGGAGAGAAAAGAGAAACTGGCCGTCCTCCTACAAGGGAATAGAGAAAAAGGCCAGACTTAAGTCAACCACAGTGAACTACTCAACCTCACATGGATTCCGAAACAATCTCACAGCTGAATTCAGTACCACAGGACAACAGGGAACAACAATGTTATCCATTTTCTAAGGTCCTGCACAATCCGGCATTTACAGTTCAGCTTCTGCAGGCCTTTAATAGTTGAGTTACATGGACTTACCATTATTTTTTTCTTGCAGTTTTATACAGCTCAAACTCGACTCAAAGGTATTGGAGCACTTTACATGAGCACCAGTTACATTACTCTAGACACATCCATTTCTGGTTGGCAGAGGAAAATTAAATGATTGGTCAAAATCACAGGATGTTGACTGAACCGCCAAGACTTGAAACTGTTCCCCTAGCTCCAGAGTCCGCAACTTTGGATATTAAGCGACATTATTACTTTTAAAATGCCTTGCTGGATCACTGATTCAATCAGTGGGTTAAGCCCTGCTATCGTTTTGGGTGTTAGATTGTACTGCGGTGTCTTAGAATTACTCAGCATTCGGTTTTGCAGATATTCGGACAGGCTCAACTCCTTTTATGAGGCCTATATCCTTTTCTGAAAAGGCTTAGGTCTCACAGTATCTTTAAGATATGGTGGTAAATCTTCTGTAGTAATCAAGGGATACAGTCCAGTCCAGTTCCTGTCCCTTGCCTAGCCAGTTTAAAATCAACATCTTCCTCATTAGTCTGAAATTCCACACCTTTCAGTGTACAGTAAATGGTGCAATATAGTTTACACAACAAATCACATCCCAAAAGATTTACAGGTCTGGAGTCACACACCACAAAGTGATGGTTCTTTTCCAATGAACCTATTTTAACTGGAACCTTCTTAGTGCATTAGTTAGTAATCAGTTTATTAGCAACTCCTACAAGTTGGATTCTTGTTCCCCAGATGGGTAGGTTTGAAACTTCAGCTGTTCTGACAGTGGAACAAGTAATACCTTTGTCAATCAAAATTGGCACCGGCGGCCTTTTACCTCACTTTCTACAAATGGACCACTTTGGTCTACGTCCAGGACTTCGCCAAGTACGTACTACTCCTCCCCTCTGAGGCACCATCATTGCGATTGATCAGAGCTGTAATCTTCTAATTAATCGAGCATGGGGAACTGTTGAAATGGGTTCAGATTCTGGAAAGAGCTCTGATTCATTCTTGGGACTGGTTAGAATTAAACCTATGAAGACTCATATTCTGTTGGGACATGGGGGCTTGGGAAATCTGCATCAATGGAATTTGAGGCTTGTGAGAACATTGCATTCTCTGTATCTGTACTCTTAGTAGTTGAGCAGAATTAGCATTTCGAGTCTGTATGAACCCCACATTCTGCATCTGGGAATTGTTCATCCCCCTATTGAGATTTAAATGACATTAACATTTCCAATGCCATAAATTGTTACAATAATGACAAATATTTGATCTTTTCAATGTTGCAACATCATTTCCTGTGTTTGGGTCAATTGAACCATCACAACCTCTACCATGTGGAATGATCACCAGTATGATATAGTAGCTTTACAGGAAACACATCTTAAGAAAAGTGATGCCCATAGGTTGCAGCATAGATTCTACCCGCAAATTTTTTACGGCTTTTACAAGGTACTGTGGGGCAGCCCTGATGTTTCACAGGTCGATGTGTTTTCAGCTCTCGGAGTCACAATTGGACAAAGTGGGCAGGTACCTGTTGGTTAAGGGGACCCTGGGGGGACAGGTCTGTATGATAGCTACCCTCTATGCACCTAATAGTGGGCAATCCCCCTTCCGTTTGCACTTATTGGATGTAATGGGGTTTTTTGCAGAGGGTGAGATAGTGCTCATGGGGGATTTTAATCTGATTTGGGATACCTCTCAAGATACAACGCATCCTCAGAGACCGCCTGCTAGTAGCTTTGCCAAATCCGTGAACACAGCCTTTCATGGGTTGGGGCTCTTTGACGCTTGGTGCGCCTACCACCCTACTGCAAAGGACTATTCCTTTTTTTCCCATTCTCATAGGTCTTATTCATGGATTGATTATGTTTTCATAAGTTTGCTTCTGCAGCAGCTACTTAGGGCTGCCACTATACAACCGATAGTTCTCTCTGATCATGCCCCGGTGGAGGAGAGCTTGGAGTGGACTAGACCACATACTGGGAGGGGGCGCTGGTATTTCCCACATGTACTAACTAGAGATAATATGACTAGAGACGAGCTAAGGAGAGCTATTAAGGAGTTCTTTTAGAATAATTGCCCGAGTGATCCCTCTCTTCCTGTCATTTGGGATGCCTTTAAGACTACCATCAGGGGCACTTGTATATCCCTAGCGACCTCATTGTCTCGGCTACAGGCTGAAGAGCGATTAGGATTGGAGGAGGCACTACGGAAAGCTGAGGGGGCACATATACTTTCTCCCACTTGGTGGAGTCAGAGGAAGGTAACCTCCATAAAGGGTAAACTACAGTCTATTTATATTAATAGGGCGGAGCTGACTCTGCTTCGGCTCTGGAGGTGCCACTATGACGAGGGGAACAAAATTGGTCCCCCCTTGGCAAGGTAATTACGGGTTAGGCAATCTAAGGGCTATATTGTGCAAATACGAGATGACACCGGGGTCTTCTACTCAGAAGAGGAGAAAGCCCGAGTGTTTAGGGAGCTTGGCATTTACATTGTGGTTTGCGAGTCGGCAAGACGCACGATTCGTTTAATGATGATTTGACTTTGATATTCATTGCGTACTACCATTTCTTGGCATTTTACATGGTGATACTCGAATCGGCAAGACGCACGATTCTCTCCTCGAGTTTAATTCATGTTGTTTATTGTATGCCACTATTCTAAGATATTTATCATGTAATATTCGAGTTGACAAGTTATGTGATTTGTTTTCCTGAATCCATATTGTGGATTTATGGTGTTTACTATATATATATATATATATATATATATATAAATCTACAATATGCGCAATTTGTGTTGAAGCATTTTAAGAGTACACAGAAGATCAGAGTTTCTAGATGCAATATTGTATGGTCCTAGTATGCATTCTCAAAAAAAGGATTTATATGACTGGTTTAAAATTTAGTCAGAATGTTTTTCTGATTCTCATGTAAAGGAAAGTACTTGAATAAGAAAGTTTTCATTTAATCCATCTTGATTCCCTTACAGGTATCCGGCCATCTTAAAACTTAGTCATTTTAAACGTAATTCTTAGATTGTTCATGTTTTCAGAATAACTATGCTTAGAATCATAGTCTAGTATTGATTTCAGGAGATATAATTTTTCAAATTGTGTGTTCTAACCTTTTTCTTACTACAGGTCTCCTTCCCAGCTGTTCTATTCCTAATCCCCTCTTCCCCTCTTGAACTCTCTTAGCCTCTGTGATTTATCTATCAGAGTCTTGGAGCTGTTCAGTGGTGGACGTGTTGGGAACGTGCGCAGAGCCCCGAGGATCTGGTGACTCTGACACTTAGGGAGGATCATCTGAAAAATGCATTTCTTAGTACCCCCACGGCTACTACTCTTAAGGTGTGGGATAGGGTGGCTCGAGCCCTCCACCTCACGACCTTCCCTTCACCACATACCTCAATTCATTATAAAGCAGCCTTCCCTCCTGGATCCACAATGGGTCCCTTTGATAGGTGGAGGGAGGGGGGATGTCTTGCTATTGCGGATCTCTTCCTTGGGGATCAGGTGCTCACCTTTGAAAATTGTTGTAGGGACTTTCATCTCCCTAGCTCCGAGCGCTTCCATTCCAATCAGTTACTTCATTGGGTTACTCAGCCCCATATGAGAGCGGCAACCACCAGGGAGCTTCTTCCTATTGAGAGATTTGTTCAACAAGGGGGACTGAGGCGGGGCAGAATTTCCACACTATACAAGTTAATGTTATCCGCTCAGCTGCAGTGTGTTCCGAGTCATGTGGTGTTTTGGGAGCGGACGTTGGATGGCCCTGTTGAGGAGGGTCTCTGGGCCCGACTATTTCACGATATAGTAAAATTAAATCACTCCATGGGGACCAGGGCAGCTCATTATAACCTTCTTTATAATTGGTATCTGTACCCGGAGAAGCTTAAGAAACTCTTTCCTCAGACATCCGATAGATGTTGGCGTGGGTGCGGGATGTTAGGAGATTTCAGACACATCTGGTGGGATTGTCCTGTTATTAAGCCCTTTTGGAAAGAAATCCTGTCACATCTAAAAGAGATTCTAGGGTATCCTATTCCTACCTCACCGGCCTATGTTTTGTTGGGTCTGCGTGCTCCTGAGCTGCAACATCAAACACACGGGGATCGCTCCATCCTTTGGTTGGCTTTGGGGGCGGCTAAGACTGTCCTTGCGTCATATTGGAAGAAAAAAGATCCGCCCGTTGATGTTGTGGTATGCCACACTATGGCGGGGGTTTGCTATGGAATGCTTAGCAGACAAGTTGGATAGCTCTTGACGGAGCTTTGAGTATATTTGGGATCCACTGGTGAGATTTCTGTCCAGGGGTGTTCCGCTTACTACTTGTAGTCCACGTCTGAGGGCACTGCATCTTTTCCATGTATAGGGTTCAATCCAGGTGGGGTTCTTCAGTAGAGGCATGGGGGAGATATGACCCTGTGCCCTCCGTTCGCTTCTCCTTCTGGACCCCAAACCCCCGCTTCTTTAGCATACAGGGCAGGTATATGGGACACATAGAATTAATGTTAGTTTTTCTGCTATGGTTGTTCATTTTTCTTTGTTTCATAGATGGGTAAATGTGTATTCTCTCCTCCTGAGGGGGGTGTTGGCCATTGCTGATGTGGGGGATATGTAGCGGGTGGGGTAATGCATTAATTACATTGCACTTCTGTTACTCATGAGGGTCAAGATGCCTCCCCCCCTTTCTTTGAGGGAGGGGGTTGAGCAAAGTTGGCTTTTTGTCAGAGATTTGGTGTGATCTGATGTATGATTGTATTGTTTCTCAGAGGAAAATGCTAATAAAAATAGTTTCATAAAAAATTCAAAATGCATACATATCCAAGAGCAATGACAAGTAAGTAAAACAGAAAAAAGGAGAACTGACACACCCCTCTCCCCCCTTTGGTACCTTTCCTTATCATAGCATTGTCTTATTTATACCTGTGAGGGTCTAGCACTGTGACCAATCTCCAACTGTACCCTTCTGTTTCCACAGTCCCTTCCGTAACTCTGGAGTGTCTCTTTGGCCCTCATCTCTCCTTCCGTGTCTGAGGTCGTGCACCGCAACGTAGGTTTTACTTGAGTTTCAATTTTGTGCCTGTCCCACCTCCTCTCCACCCTATATTTTCTCATATTTCTTTACTTTAACTCTGTCCTGGTATACTTCCATTTTCCATTATTCAACATCTGTCCATGATCTCCTACTATTCATTATAGTCTGGTGGTGTCCCTGATCCCCACTTTCTGGCAACATGCCAGTAGCTTTTGATATCTGGTGTGATCGGTTTGGCCTCATATTCCCATGAGTAATGTTTCCGGTTTCAGTTCCAAAGTGTTCCCCGTGGCGTCCTCCAGGGCCTTTCCTACTTCCCTCCAGGACCTGGCAATCGTAGGGCAGCTCCATAGTGTGTGGTAAAATGTCCTAATGTCCCCACAGCCCGCAAATAGTTGGGTTTCGTTTCCCTACCTATCTTGTAATGCAAGGACCTTGTATAGTACACCCAGTGCAGTATTTTAAGTTGCATTAGTTTAAGCAATGCTGGAATAGCTACCTCTGGTGGGAAGCCTCCTCCATCTCCCCACAATCCCTTCTCCACCTCTCACATAGTGTGTTTAGTGAGGGTTGCATGTTTCTCATTATAGTACCGTATGACAATGAAATTAGTTTCATTGTTATCTCACCCTTCAAAAGTCGCATCTCCAGTGAAGCGGCTTCCTGTGTTTCCATGTCTATGGGGATACTGTGGATCAGGGCCGCCCTCGGCCTGGCATATTGTAACCATTGTGCATCAGGCATTTTATATTCTGTTTTAACGTGTAAAACTGGTGCCACCCCATTTGCGTCCCACACTTCAGCCAAGTACAATACCCCTTTAGCATCCCAGCCCTTAAACCCTCTCAAGGCATTTACCTTAAACACTCTAGTGCTCTCCCATATAGGTATCCGTGGAGTCAGACAATTGGGCCATCCCATTTCCTTGGTATATTTCCTCCATATCTGACTGACCTTTGCTGTTGCTGTACTGAATGTGGGCCTCAATTTACCCCGTATAACCAATGTAAGTAACTATAATTGTGCATAGATTCCCTGTCTACCCAGAACGCTGGGTCCTCCCTTGGAGCAAAAGCCCAATGATTAACTATGCTTACATGTGCCGCTTCATAATATCTCTGAATATTGGGGAGGGCTATGCCCCCCTCAAATTTTGACCTTTGAAGTGTGTGAAGAGCAATTCTGGGCTGCCCACTTGACCAGAGAACTGTGCGGACCAGGAAGTCCACTCTGATAAAGAACGAGTCTGGAATGGGATGTGGAGAGTTGTGCAGAATGTAGAGGAAACGAGGAAGAGTCACCATCTTAAATAGTGCGGCTCTTCCCATCAAAGAGACCAGGAGGGATTGCCAATAGTTAACCTCTGTTTCAAACATTTTGAGAAGGGGGGACAGATTTGCATCATAGTAAAGGGAGGGTCGGCTTGTAAACCAAAGACCTAGATACTTGAACCTATCTAGTTCCACATCTAATGGCAAGGTCAGTGGTTGGCTAGGTGTCCATTTGTCCACCGGGAATAGCAGCGATTTATCCCAATTAATTCCAAACCCAGAATCCTCACCAAACGGTTAGAAGATATCTCCTAAATGTCCAACCAAAAAGCGTACCTGAGTTAAATATAGCAGAATATCATCCGCGTACAATGAAATACGTTCCTCTTTGCCACTATTGGTCGGCTATCCCCATATCAGCGGATCCATCCTAATCCAGCTGTCCAGGCCCTCAATCACCAGAGCAAAGACCATCAGTGATAGGGGGCAGCCCTGTTTTGTCCCCCCATGTAATCTAAATTCTCGTGAGAGATAGCCATTGACTTTCACTTTTGCAATGTAGTTGTTCTAAAATTGCTCAATCCACCTCCAGAATTTCGGGCCGAAGCCCATTTTTTCCAAAGTTCCAAACATGTACCTCCATTCCACGGAGCTGAATACCTTATTAGCATCCAGGGAAAGTATGGCTCTCTCTTTGGTGGTGTTTGTCATCAAAGACAGATTATTATGAAGCCATGGAAGATTCAATGCCGTGGAGCGACCAGGTATGAACCCAGTTTGATCCGGATGGACCAGTGTCATCATTACTTTCCTGAGTCTGATCGCCAGTGCTTTTACTAGGATTTTGATATCAGGGTTTAATAGCGAGATCGGGCCATGTGAGTCACCCCGGTCCCTGGTCTTGCACAGTTTAGGCAACAGGACAATCATCGCCAACCTAAAGTTGAGCGCAAGTGTGACATCAGCCACTTACGATGTTTTAGAAAGAACTCAAATGGGAACCCATTGGGCCCTGGGGTTTTCCCTATCGGCAATTACCGCATCACCTCTGTCAGTTCTTTCTCAGTGATGTCCTCCTCCTCTAACTCAGTGCTTTGAAGGGGGGATAATTGTGCCATGGGACATTCAGTGATGAAACTGCTTATTTCTTCCTCTGGTATGGTTATTGCGGGATTCATAGAAATCCGCAATTTGGGCAGCCAGTTCTTCCATGACACCCTTGGGCTCTGTATTTCTCTGATATAGGAGTCACTTAGTTCTTTCTTGCCTCACATCACATCACATCTCCTGGAGGATGACATCTCGATCTCTGAAATTCATTAGCTTTACTATTATTGGCCTTGGGTACGCCCCAGATGGCGGAAGGATCGCGGGGATCCTGTGATCCCGCTCCACCGATTAGAACTTGGAGGTCGTTCCTCCCAGCACTACATCGCTCAACCAAGTCTCTATATATAGGACCAGGGACAGGCCTTCCACTCTCTCCGGGATCCCCCCAGACGGATATTATATCTTCGAGACCTGCTTTCAGCGTCCTCCAGTTTATTTTCCATCATCTTCAGTTTGTTGTTCATGAGTGCCATCTTCTGAGTGAGGTCCTTCACCTGTGGGACCGTTATCCCCAGCTTGTCTTCTGTTTCTTAGATGTGATCCTTTAATTTGCTGTGGTCTTCTTGCAAGAGGCCCACCGCCCCTGCAAGTGTTGCAATCTGAGTCTCTAGGGCCAACTTGGATTCCTGTATGGCCGCTAAAATCACTGTGGTATGCTGTGCTAGGTCCTTGTTCCCTCTGTCATCTTCTCGTGGAGCGCCAAGGGGGGCGGTTTCTTTGGCCGTTTCCTTGCCAGCCCATTGCTTCCCCATGATCTCTCACCTCTGAACGGGCCCCCTCTCCAGTAATGCGATGGGGGGAGTATAATTTGATCACTTCAGACAGGTGAAGGGGGGTAGCGATAGGCTGTCCCCAGGCTTGGGGTGCCCCCCTCGTTAGTTATTTGTGCTGTCCGTCTGTCCACACATGCCAATGTCCATCAGCTTAGCCCTTGGCTCCTCGTTGCCAGCCAGTCTCCTCGAGGCCCTAGGCCTACGCTCCACCAGCTGTTCCGCAGTTGCCCTGGACTCAGCGGGGAACCAGAATTGCTGTTCTTGTGTCCCCCTCACTGTCCTAGGAGGGGGGACATCATCCATGGCTTCCATTGATACAGGGGAAGGGGTTAGCGTACACACTACCTTCAGGGCTTCTTTTAGGCCCAGGCCTGTCCTGGCGTGTCTGTGCCGAGCCGCACCTGCAAAATGGCGGCCGCTGCTGCCTCACTGCTCCCAGCTGCGCTGTTACTTCCCGCTCATCCTGGCCAGCCGCACAGGCCACCTCAGGTTTCACTTCTCCTGTGCTCCCCCTGGGCTCTGGGGGCGTTATCCTCATTGCGCCATGCTGCTTTGCACGGCCCGTGGCTGCTCTAGCGCAGCCTTGAGCGCGCTCCTGTGCTCACCTCCGTCTTCCCCTGGTCCCCAGGCCGCCCACTCCAAAGACTGTTCCACAGGCACCCTGGACCCGGCTGGGAACCAAAATCATGTCTATGGGCTTGGGGGGCTCTCCAGGGTGATTGCCCCCCGTTTTGCAGGCGACGACAGTCAGAGCTCCAGACTACCCGTCCGACTCCATTGCCGGCTTGGCCACGCCCCGTATCTGGCTTCTTGATGTCTAACACAGTATCATCTTTGATTATGTGTGTCTGCCTTTACGGGGTTTTTAGGGGTATCCTAGTTTTGGGGTGTTAATGGGTATTTGGGAGGGGGTTTATACACATAGGGGGTCATTCCAACCCTGGCGGTCATCGACAGCCAGGGTGCTTGACCACGGAAGCACCGCCAACAGGCTGGCGGTACTTCCCTGCCCATTCTGACCACGGCGGTAAAGCCGCGGTCAGAAAAGGGGATTCGGCGGTTTCCCGCTGGATTTCCCCTGTCTGGGCTGAATCTCCATGGCGGCGCTGCAAGCAGCGCCGCCATGGAGATTCCGACCCCCTTCCCGCCACCCTGTTTCTGGCGGTTTTTACTGCCAGGAACAGGATGGTGGGAACGGGTGTCGTGGGGCCCCTGGGGGCCCCTGCACTGCCCATGCCACAGGCATGGGCAGTGCAGTGGCCCCCTAACAGGGCCCCAGCATGATTTTCACTGTCTGCTTAGCAGACAGTGAAAATCGCGACGGGTGCAACTGCACCCGTCGCACCCCTGCAACACCGCCGGCTCCATTCGGAGCCGGCTTCTATGTTGCAGGGCCTTTCCCGCTGGGCCGGCGGGTGCTCCTTTGGCGGGCGCCCGCCGGCCCAGAGGGAAAGCCAGAATGGCCTCCGCGGTCTTTTGACCGTGGAGCGGCCAAATGGCGGTGACCGCATGGCGGGCGGGCGGCGGTCAGAATGACCACCATAGTGTTAATAGGGTGTTTGGTGTTACGTATGGTAAGGGGAAAGACTACAACTTTGACAAGAGCCATCTAGGGGCCTTAATATGGCTAATAGCCACTATCTTCCTTATATGCTTAGGCTGGAAGGCGTGTCAGCCAGAGCTATGCACTGACTGAGCACAATTACCATTGGAAGTTGGTACGAAGACGCTTGTTCCCAGCCACCACGGTGGAGCGCATCGCCTATCAGCTTCAACATCGATGGATGGATGTTGTTTCCCATGAGGTTGACCTGTGAACCTACTGGTAGTGGAGATCGCTGTGCCTGTTGGTACGTATGCTCTTTCTGAAAATAGCATGTAAATAGGTGATTTGGGATGATTTAGCTGTGCATATCCATTCACCAGGAAAGGATGATTATTGCCCTGCGGTGATTTACATAAGCATTCTACTAGAGTGATAATACAATACCATATAAACATGTGCCAAGGAACATGTGGAAACGTAACTATGTCGTTCAATATGAGTTTTACTCTTGTTATGTACCATGGAATAAGAATGGTATTGGTAACAAAAAGGTTACTACATTATGAATTTGTCACATGAGGTAATATGTTGAACTATCCCAACATATCACTTTGTAGAGTGTGTGAAGAGGTATCTAGCCCATTAGACATACGGAAAGAATGCAATCAATATAATCATGGCAACTTTTGATTTAGGCAGCCACAATACATACACTGCTTCTCCTCTCATCATGTTTAGACTTAAAGACATATATGGGCACTACATACTCTGATAGGCTATAAATATACATGTACTTCAAAGTACTCCGTTGACTTTGCCCTGCAGTGGTTCCTGGCACTACATATGTCATAATACATCACTCACCATCTGTGAGCAAAAGGGATCATAAAGTCCTGATATGTATCTGAAAAATTAGCTCAGTATGCAAAGTATGTAACATAACGAGACATCATTATTCTGACAATTATATCATCACTTTGATCATATCAATGCTGCATAATGTGGGATGTGGCTAAATGAAACACATCTCTATTTTCATATATTTCAGGCGGTCCCAGACCATACGATGAGGCAGAAATTGCATGTTTCCTGACTCTAATCTCGAAGGTAAGCCTCAGCACTCCAGTGCTAATAAGAACTAACTACATGGGTGTGTGCCTGGGGCCTTAACGCCCATAGTTGCCAAATAGGATTGTCTTTAGGGAACAAAAATTAAATCCCTACATGATGTGTGCAGGCTGATTATTACTTACGTATGTATATGCTGTCACTAAACATCCTCACAAGCCCATGCCAACATGCAAAAGGTGGAAAGGATACTTTCTCTGGGAATGATGGCCATGCCTGTGGGTATCAACACAGGCAGCGTGTTACCATCATTCACAAGGTAATGTGTAGGCCTCTAAAGTCACACCTTCCATCACAGTGCCCTTCTTCCCTCCATCATTGTGTATAATCTCCTTTTTGCACCTAAGTGTGTCTTTTATACTCCCATGTACAGTGTCACATGCATCATGTGATGAGAACACTCACAGTCCTTTTGTAGATTGACAGCACACTATGGATAGATTTTGTATATAGCTCATCTTCTCTCACACAAAGAAACATGTATTAGACACAAAAGGGTCTCTGCATGTTTAATTCCTGGCTTACACAACAGTTAAGTAGTCTAAACATGTCAGACTACTAATTAAATATTTTTGTGTGGCCAACAACCCCCCACTAAGAATGCTTTTACATGGCTGTGTATTAGACATGACATATGATGTTTCCCTTCCTGGCATTAATCTTCTACAAGGGATGTTTACTATTGTAAATGTTTATATGACAGTCACCCTTGGCAGTTCTGGCCTCATTATACACAAAATAACAGACACATAAATGTCAACAGTAAGCAGTCTCTAATGACATTTACAAACATGTTGACCCCCGGCCTGTAGCATAACTTCTTTGTGACATCTGTGCACATCATGAAATTAAGCTGGAAATATTTTAGAAATAAGCCTCAAAAAAACATTCAGCGCGGTATTATGCTAATATATTTGCATGACAACTTGAGAGGATGAAATACCGACATTTTGGGATATTGGGTTGCTTCTATGCTGTTTCCCAGAGATGTTGCACTGTATACTGGACGGCCCCTACACAGGCAGTCTATATTCATGCTGTAAGTGTGGCAGCCTTATAAGATGCATTGTGTATGTGAGTGAAGGGACACAACCTTGGCCTTTCAACAAAAGATGCACAGTTAAATGTATTTTATTTTTGTAGGTGACAGTTGAACACTTTGATTATCCACCATATATACGTCTATTCTCTTGACAAATGTGCATGGGGGACGCAATATTGACATTTAAGGCTTTGTCACCACGCCTTAATCTATTGTGTTTATCATATTTTAGCATGCATATTTGCATGGGTGCAAAAATACTCTAGCCGTTTGCTGCTCAGTGCTGGTGTCTGAGGGAAGTCTTTGATAAGTGCAGTCTAACATCACTCAAAGTGTACTCAATAATCCAGCAAGTATGTGAGTTTGTTTGAGATTGTCATCAGTGACGCTGAAATACTGGCTTAAACACAGTTGCATGATGGGATTTCAATTTCACTCATTCGTGTATTCGGCTCATTATTGCATAAGTGTTAACCTTTAGCTTGGATCATGCAAGGTCACTCACAAATAACACAAAAGCTACATTGATACATACAATTACACACAAGCCCAGATTAGTGTGCCCTTGATTTGCATTATAACAACATATCACGCAGGAAAGGTGATTCAACTCTCTTACGTCAGGAATCATGCTGGGACACATTCCATGGGTGCTTAATAAGCATTTTCAAGCACACACCCATGAAGTATAAGTGCTGTCCAAAGATCTTTCAGGTATTACACAAGGAGATGTGGAAACACTGTACACCCAGGCATCACCGTGAAAAGCATCTTCATCACTCATCATGTTATCATTCCAATTATGATGCACTTAGCAGTTCAAGATGATAGTGGGAAATGCTTGTACTGTTAGAATGTGTGCTAAAGGTATTCCATCATGCACTTACGCACGCCAGACTCAATACACAAACACACAAGTGCTAACAGTCTAGGAGCCTGCTTGGTGGCACACTCTACGCAATGACACGGTGCAAGGAGAGTCTGGATGCCACTATTACCTGAAAATGTCTTCTTTCTTATCTCCCTTCGACCCAATGCAGAACAGCAATTTGGTTTGCTGTCCTTTGTATGTTTCATTTCTAATCGAGGTCGTCATTTGTGGCATTCCAATCTTGAGGCAACCCCACATGGTGAGTTAGGAAGCAATCACACTTCGTTGGTCACATATATGTGCGGCCAAGCACTGATATGAGTTTGCCAGTGGTCACAGGCAATGTTGGCTTCCCATCAGTTAATGGCATGTGTTCTGAATGGACATAGACCACACACAAGCATAAACCATGTAATGTGCGCTAAATGTCATGAAATATGTGTAAATGGTTCTCGTTACTGGCAGACCATGTAACTTGCATGAATTCAGGCAACCAATATGTTATGTGTTCTGGTACTTACAAGTAGATGTGCCTTGCTTGATCTTAGCATACAGTTTGATATAAGAGTTTCTAACATAAATGATAAGATACAGCATTATGTAATTAAAATGTTGAAATATATATTTTTTATTTTATAAAATTGTAGATTATCAGAGATTTTGAACCCTTTCATTTGTGTCGCAAATATGACTGCTGATGACAAGAAAAAATGTGTGTCCAGGAAAGCTTACTTTGAAAGACTCCAAAAAGCCGCAAGGGGATTTAGCAAGATGAGCAAGCTATATGAGGAGACAAAAAGCAGAGGCCACATGGGCTTCATTCGGCTCAAGGTATCAGCCGCCTACTTGTACTGGAGGTGCCACCCCTCATGAGAGCACAAAGGCCAGCTCCAATCCAACCTGCATATCCAGCAAGAAGGCAGGACAGGCATCACAGACGATGAGCAGAAGGGTCTTTCACTATTCAAAATGATCTGAAGGCAACAAAAGAGTCTGGACCCCCTTCCGAGACAAATGAACAAACTGAACAGGCTGCTGTAAGACAACAAATGTCTCCTTCATGGGTGCCAGCAGCCACTGTAAATCATTGCACACAAATGTTGCCCATAAAGACTCTTCCTCTTTTTCCTCCCCTTATCTGTGTAGTTATTTGTTTATAGAGTAGTATTAGTTAGGTAATTTGTTTTAGTATAAGACATAGATTAAGTATAGGTTACGGTAATGTGCAGTAGTGATACGTTTTAAAGGTAGTATGATAAGTATGTTGGTGGGATGACATTAACATTTTAGATTATGGGCCTCATTATGACCCTGGCGGCCACCAGACCGCCAGGGTCATGGAAGGACAGCCACCAAAGTGGCGGTCCAAGCGCGACATTACGACCGTCGACAGCCTGGCGGTCTTGGCGGTTGTAATCCGCCAGCCCTGGGGATTACGAGTCCCCTTTCAACCAGCCTTTGCATGGCGGTGGCCCTGCCATGCAAAGGCTGGCGGAAAGGAGGTGCCAGGGGCCCGATGGGGGCCCCTGCACTGCCCATGCACTTGGCATGACCAGTGCAGGGGCCCCCATGGACAGCCCTGTCACGCTTTCCACTACCCAAATTACGGACAGTGGAAAGCGTGACGGGTGCTGTTGCACCCGCCACACTGCCACTTTGACGCCGGCTCGATTACGAGCCAACATCAATGTTAAAGCCCTGTTCACCGCTGGGCCGGCGGGCGGAAAGCTGTTTCTGCCCGCCGGTCCGGTAGTGAACTTCTAATAGGGCAGACGGTGTTCTGGCCGCACAGGAGGCCTGATGGCGGTACGAGTTTGGTGGGCGGCCTCTGCCACCTGCCAAACTCGTAATGAGGGCCAATTTTGTTTAGTATTATATGCATAGGATAGTTAATATTTAGGGTTTAATACATGTATGTCTTGTATTTGTTCATGTATGAGAAGGGGGTTGATGTTTAAAATATGTTACATTTGGATAAGTAGTGTTAAGTATTAGTATATTTAGAATAGTTTAGATAACAGTATGGTAAGTAGATAGGTTTCAGATAGCTGTAGTTAAGGTTTTATCAGTTTGCGGTGGTTTTAATATTTCTTCTGATTTACTTTCTGCTTGATATCTTTAGTTTCTAAAGTACACTTTTACAATATTCTTGGATAAACATATGAGATTTTTTCATATACCCCAAAAATATTTAGCTGTTATAGATGTTATGTAGAAACTCAACTATATTTATAAATAAATATGTGTATTTGAATGTACATACTCTGACATCGAGCACAAGCCCATAATATGTAGAGGGGCTTACTTTTCCTTACAATGTTAGAAATGTTGCTTTTTTACATTCTAATGTCAGTGTTACACTGTGAGCTGCCTAGTGGTAAATCCAACATTCATTAATGGTATTTGTAGGTGTTTTGAATCTAACAAAATTATATATGGGAGTTCTGAAGGAATAGATCCAATTCAATTCAATAAAGTTTATTTCGGATTCAAAAACTCCTTAAAACCATAAACAATACAACAACATAAATCATTAAAATCACATTAGAATGCTAAAGTATCAATAGTGTAGATACCAGCAACCCACTGTAGCACCAAAAGATACACAAGATTAATACTTTAAAATGATAAAATCAGGCAAAAATATATAGATGATTCCTTCAATTAGTGATTAGAGGGTACGTGTGCAAATGGCAGTCAATGTCATACATCCAGCATAGACACACCTGCAGCATTTAACAATGAGGTGACCCAAGCCTGTGCCAACAGAAAATTCAATAAAGTGCTAAGAAAAGGCTAAACTATGTCCAAAATGTAGCCTATATCTTTCAGACAGCAAAAAACATGCAGCATTTTGCGATGTTAAAGACCAGGCCTGGGCAAAAGCAATTCCAGTAAGTGCTGAAGTGCGGCCATTCTACTTAGACCCTTTTACGGGTTAGCCACACAGAGAATAGAAATTTAGCGACACTGGTCTAAACCTTCTTGTCGGTGTCTGATCTCATCATTCTCAATGCAGGGTCTATTTTTCTCACACCTAGCAGAAGACGCATGTATTTTATCCTTTTCTTATGAGCAAGATCATAAGCTTGACAGAAGAAGAAAAGATGGTGTAGAGATTCCTCTCCAAGATTGCATGATGGAAATAAAGTGCTGGTGCGAATAGTTTGAACCCTACTGTATGCAGTAACTAAAGATAGGGTGCCATATCTGAATCATAAAAACAGCTGCTTTGTTATAGGAGATGTAATCTTATCGAAAAATAATTCTAACAGAGGAGCAGTTTTAAAACCTAAAAACCCTTCTATACAGCAACCTTGATTACTTTTCCTACTCTCCTCTTCCTAGAGCAAAAGTTTAAATTGTTCTGTTAGTGTAGTCCTTGGGACAGAGGGGGCAGCCTCTGGTGTACCCCAAAGAACAACCAGATCTAATTTAACAAGCATTTACTATATATATTTTAGTCAAGAAATCTTCCTATAGGTGTTAGGGCACATAAAGTTTGCAAGAGGGGTTCTATAAGGTGCCAGTTCTTCCTTATATCACAGCCTATGGAACTACAGCAGGGGCCGCATTTTGCAAACATGGGCATTTGGAAACATACCTACATCTATTAGCTGCAGAAGACGAGGAGTACTTTGGGGTAGATTCACTAGTGTTCTTATGAATTTATTTTTTACTAAAGAAAGACTTTTCATTGTTTCATATCCCCAGAGCTCCACGCCATTTAATGGCCTTAACGTTATAGATCTCCACTGGTGGAGAAAGTGATTTTGTTTTAGTCTCGCCAATCATCATAAGAATTGCCCTTGACTCTTCCTGTAGCTTGAGAGTTCTCGTATCTGTGTGTGGATGTCATGTTAATTGGAGAGCTTGAACCCCAGGTATTCAAAATATTGAACTCGTTCTAGTACATCATTTTGAGCCCGGATGTAACACCTCCTAGATCGATAAGGATTGAATGACATACATTTATTTTTTGGATAGTTAACTCCAAACCCCTTTCGGCACAAAATTGTAAAGACCTGTGCACTAGGATTTGCAAACCTTTAGGGGTCTTTGAGATAAGCAAAGTCTCATCCGTGAACAACAAGGTCAGGACTTTTGTTACTCCGAATGTAGGTGCATCATTACCTGGGACATCTAAGTAGTTCACTATATCATTTGTATACAACAAAAAAAGAGTGGAAAGTAGAACACAGCCCTGCTGCACCACCTTCTGGATTCGAATTGGACACATCAATTCACCTTTCCTGCCACATCTGACCCAGGCATAGTTCTCCTCATGAAAGTATACAATAATTGATAGGATCCCATTGGGTATCCCTACGCTTCCCAGAGCCAACCATAGTTTCTGTCTAGGGATTGAATTAAAGGCAGATTTCAGGTGTACAAAGACCACATATAAATGGCCCTTCTCTTTTATGACTTCCAGTAGAGTGTACATAAACGACTGGTTTGGTCCATAGTACTTATATTCAGTTGGAATGGATGAGAAGTAAGGATGATGTATGATGGATGAGAAGTAGAGATGATGGAAGAGAAGCAGAGATGAAGGAAGAGAAATAGGGATGATGGATTAGAAGTAGGGATGATGGATGAATAGAAGAGATAAGAAGTAGGGATAATGTATGATGGATGAGAAGTAGGGATGATGTATGATTGATGAGAAGTAGGGATGATGTATGATTGATGAGAAGTAGGGATGATGTATGATTGATGAGAAGTAGGGATGATGGATGAGAACTAGGGATGATGGAAGATAAGCAGGTATAATGGATGAGAGGTAGGGATGATGTATAATGGATGAGGAGTAGGGATGATGGATGAGAAGCAGGGATGAGAAGTAGGGATGAGAAGTGGTGATGAGGAGTGTGGAATGAAGATGTCCTAAAATGGATGCTGTACTAAGTGCAGCAGGTCAGTTTGTTTTCCTGCACAGCTTGAGGACTGACATGCTTTTAAGGGCTATGCGGCAGGCGGGCGGGGCGAGTCAATAATGGCGCCTCTTCTGGTGCAGGAGTTGATGGCCACCATAGTCCCCACAATGCAGCCCCCAAGTGCAGCAGGTCCGTTTGCTTTACCGCGCCGTGCGAGGAATAACACTCTTTTAAATGCTTTCTGGCAGGTGGGTGGGGCAGGACAACAATGGCATCTCTTCTGGTGCAGGGGTTGATGGACACTTTAGTCCCCATGATGTGGCCCCCAATTGGCAGCACAGCCATTTGCTTTCCCTTGATTGAAGGTCTGACACATTTTGTTTCTAGATTAGAGTGCCATAATGTATGTAAAACAATCCTACACACATCAAAAGAGATGTCAGTAAATCCAGAAAATATGCCTCCTCAGTGGGCCACATTGTGAATGGCATGGCACATTGTGATTTTAATTTTAATACACTATTAGACTATGTGAATATTTACTTTTTTGCTTTGGTCATACAGTGTGAAGGCCATTGCAGAAACAATGGAGTGGCTCCCAAATAGTAATGCTACATCATGCTACACGGTTGTATGTGATTTCATAGAAAAACGATTTCTTCTGATACCATTTGCAAAAACCCATTTAACCAAAACTGTTTAATGGACATTTGCATGATGAACGGCATTTACCATTTCAATAGAAGCAGATTTATAGAGTGTCTTTTTTTTAAATGGTGGCCCCTCCATTAGAGCAGAACAGCGTCGCCGCCCCCCTGCTGCCAGTGCCACAAAAGGTGAAAAATAAAATGGTAACAAATTGAATTTACCATTTTTTCCTTTCCTTTCCCCAACCAGAGCTGTTTGGCGGTGGGACCACTGCTGCTGACTGGCAGCAGAGGAGTGGTGCTCTCTCCATCAGTTTCCATTGTGCATGCCACTTTGGCTGACTGCCTTGCGATGGCCAGCCTGACGTGCGCAACCTCTCTACTCAGCTATGATAGCTTGGCGGAGAGCTGGCACAGGCCCCTAGTGCCTGCAGGAGTGTTGGGACAGCCCGCTCCAGTCAATCCTGGTGCTGCTCTTATGCTGCTAACATTATCAGTGTTCAGATTGGTGTGGAGAATTACTGTTGCCTGCAGACAAAACTAGTGCCGAGGGACTGAAGCAGGAATACCATTGCATGCAGTATATTTTTATTTTATTATTTTTAACTCACTGGTGCACTGTAAGACTCACATTGACTTCAGCCTCAACAGCATAGTTCTCAATCGTGGTTCGTTATAAACTATGCTTCTAATGAGCCTTGACTGACAGCTTTGGCGCTGATCACGTACTGCTGATCGTGGCTCTCCCCAAATATTTAGGGTGCCAGCCACCACTGGCTTTTGCACCTTTTTGTCAGAGGTATTTATTTCACTGCTATATTTCAGGGGACATTACAATGTCAGACAGTTACTTCAGATGATTTTAATTCATTGACCCCTCACTGTCCCAAAGCCCCATCAATCTCTGCCCCCCAAAAACCCTTCGCCAGGCCAAAACCAGACCCATCTCTGACCCTTAAATCCCATGCATTCCAGACTCTAAATGCCAGTTTTACCCCTAAACTCCCACCACCGAACCCTAAAAGTCCCTCACCATGCCTAAGCTATACCCAATCCCCAACAACTAAACAACACTTATCCATGCACCCTCAAAGAATACTCTCATTACACTTAAACTACACACGTTACTGAACTCTAAAAACTCCTTTCAATGTCTAAACCTCACCTGTCCCTTAAAACCCCTCACAACAATGGTAGGATACAAAATGATGGGGCCTCCCTGCAGAATTTTATGAGGGGTCTCCAAGTCTCCCATATCTCACAGACATTCAGTGACCTTGGGCTGTCTGGAGGCCCCTCAAAGGGTGGGCCCTCTAAATGGCTGGGGGACATTATGCGCCACAGGGGGCCACATTATGCCCCCACCACATCACCCCTGAACTCCACCCATCCCAAACCCTAACAAATCCCTCACCAACTCTTAAGACCACATACCATAACCCCTCACACTCCCTAAACAGCATCCATCCCATACCCTTAAAGAAACCTCAACACTCCTATTCTCCACCCAGCATTGACCCCTAAAAACCCTTTTCTACATCTAATATCCACCCATCTCTTAAACCCCTCACAGCCCTAAACTTTACCAATTACTGAACACTAAAACTCCTTCTGGCTATAACCATTACCCATTCCTGACCCCCACAACTCCTCAACACCCCTAAACTCCACCCATTTCTGAATCTGAAAAACCTTTACCACCACTAAACTCTACCCATCACTCAACCTTAAAAACCCTTCACTGCCTGCTCATACATGAGCCATAAAAAAACTTAACATCCCTACACTCCACTCTTCCTTTAAAGCTTGAAAAACACTCACTAACCCTACATTCCAATTATTTGTGTACCCTAAAAACACAATTCCCACCCCTAAATTCCACCCATTTCTGATCCCTAAAAACACTAACCACCCTTAAGTATCACCCATTCCTGAGCCAAAAAAACCCTCATTGCTATTACCTCTGCCCAATTTTAATGTAATGTTGAGTATTTCTTTTAAATTATATTTCCCTTAAAATGTTTCCTTTCATTTCAGATGTATTTACTTTTAGTTCCTTAAAATTGCCTTTCCTTAACATTGGTTTTCTATGATTTGGCTTCTTAAAAAGTGGGTTCTCAGTTTTTGTTTTTCTATTGATTCACACACATCACATGCTACACAACTTGGCCAATGGCTCTAACTGTTTGAAATACTATAAGGACAACTAGAACGGACTGTGAGCCTCATGTGAAATAGCCCTAATGAACAGGTGTTCCATCCTGTGGCTTCTCTGAAAAAAGGTCACACTGACACTACATGAAAGCCTATTAGATTATGTTGCCCTAAGTTGGGATATTCAAAGTATTTCCATTAATAGTACCATTTTTTAGTCTTCTGTCTAGTAGCTGCAATATACAGACATCTTTGAATGTAATCAGTAGACAGGCTATTGAAAGTTGACTTCAGAGTCTATGTGAACAAGTGAGTTAATAATTATTTAAAATGTATAACTTATACAAGTTGTCGTCTGTTTGATGATTTATGATTTTGCACCTCATGAAGAAGTGACACGTAGAACTGATATATGTGTACAATTTTGTTTCATGTGGCAGAATAATGGGTAGCATGGTAGTGTGCAGAGTCTCCATTTTGTTAACACTTCTCAGTGTCATATCATTGAATAAGAAACAACACGCTACAGAAATGTAAATTTACACAAAAACTATTGATATGTTAAGATAAAGTTTGTATATAAATACTGCTGCCCACGTGATGTTTCTGAAAGGTTGTTTTAGAAAGTCAAACAACATAAATAAGAAAATTATGAAAAGTAAATCAGGTCGAAATGTGAGATCCATAAATTAAGAGTGCACTCCTGAACATTACCATTAACAAAGAAGGATACTTTATTACTAGAACAGATGAACAAAATCTATAACATGTCACCAGTAAAGACTGCAATTGTTTGTAAAGAAGGTGGCATGCTGACAAACACATGACAAAGTGATGAACTGGCCAGAAAACACTAACTAATGTTTATCAGGCAGTTCTAGGTCTAACACTTAGGCACTCTACAGCTTCATCCTCCGATGATTATTGAGCCTCCTGTGCTTGTTTTTGGGGTTGTATAAGGCTGTGGAGTGATGATAGATGGCTCTGATGCAATAACATCAGAGACTGAAGCTGTATGCCACAATTTACCCAGAACAATAGTGAATGCCATGAAGGCTGCATGATATTCCCTGGCAAGGGCTTGCTGGTTCTGCAGCACAGCAACAATGTTGCTGATGAGGGCACTAGCTAATGTCATGAAGAAGTTCATCTTGGCATCCATTTGACTGGCTAAAACCTCCAATCCTTGATGTAAGGACTAGGTGGAGGAAGTGATGTCTCCTAGCTGGGTAACAAAATAACTGAAGCTAGATGAACAAGGTGGTTGTTGATCACGCTTATGCGTCATAACACCGGCAATGTCAGCTAAGGAGGCATCAGTTCCATGGATCCTAAAATTGGTGCCTCATACTGCCTCTGACAACTCTTTATTGGGGCTGAGACACCTCCAGTCTCCTTCGAGAGGGCCTGCTAAAGTCTTTATCTCCAGCTTGACTGCTTCCGCCATACACTGCTGAGCCATTCTCAGCTGAAAGCTGACTTGGGGGGTCATCAAAGTCCTTTCTGGTGATATGGTTAACAGCTGTATGAAAAACAGTCTGGGTTGATTCTCCTGGAGACCTAACAACAACGTCTTCTTCCCTTGCAAAGATCTGGGAAGAACAGTCAATTGTATCTAGGAGTTGGTTTAAGGTCTCTTCCATGGTGGCAGAGAGGAGTCAAGGGCAGGTTCCTCATCATGGACAGGCTGTTTGTTGTACAGGAGAGGTTGTTATTTCCTATGGAAAAGAAGTGGGACATGTTAGCATTCTTCAGAGGTTATATTTGATGGAGAGATTCTTACATTGATTATGAAAGACTTTTATTTCACTTCCGCACACACAGGGATATTAAAAGCATTTTTATCAACAGGTTAATATAGCCATACTGTAGTGTTTGCCAAAGTAGTCAATATGCACATGTGCTATTGTGTCATTTTGTAATACTGCATTATTTATGTATAAGTACAACAATGTTGCATGTTGACACACACATATTAGTTATGCTCATGCATCACTACATAGTTCCAGGTTCACACATGTTAAGTATTTCTGTACAAAGCTTGAAGAAATTCATTTATCTACTAAATAGGATATCACATCCCAGTTGTTTTCTTCGCTGTTGATATTGCTACACACACATGTATATTCCCAGCAGCTTCAACAGTAAGAAATAGTCAATTGGTAGTATCTCCGTACTCTAACCATGTTCACCAGATGTAAAGCACATATGCCATTATCAGAGTATTTTGTTATATTGTGGCTACACTTTTGTATTACATTGTGTAGCAATCACATCTAATAAACACATTATATATTCATAATTATTATTGAGAAATATATTTTGAGTATTAACATCCACACACATTTCAGAACATTACACACAAAGGCTCACAAATTTCCCAACATGTTCTACATTTACCATTCTTCACACCACAATATGACCAGGTGGAACCTTTTACATAACATTGAGAGTTGCTGTACATTAAGAAGCATGGGGATTCACCTTCAAAGATTTTGTCTTAGGGGTGATTGAGAGACTAGGTTCCCACCCACCCTTCCCATATCAAAAGAAAAATACCATTATAACCCCAGCCCTGCCAACACGTATGTTTCTTCTATACTACACCAACATACTTGTGCCGTTGTGGATGTAAGACACATATCTAGAGACCACAGTGTTTTGTATCATGAGTGAGGATAAGCTGACATATCTCTTGGAACTCACTATCATGAACTCTGTGTATGTATCATACATGTGGCATTTGTGAAGCTATGACACAATTCTACACACACAAAAAGATCTCCATGGCAGATACCTTTGTAATTTGATGAATGGGTGGAAGATGTGAACCTAGCAGCACACAATGCACCACAGCTAACTGTTATTTGGATTGTGTGCCTGTATCATTGATTTGTATATAATATAGTAAACTCCCTTTCTCAATACACACCATTCAAAGTTGGTTTGTAGGCCTACATTACATGACAATGTAGTGTGTAGGTCTTGTGTTTGTGTGAAAGCAGATTTGTGTGCTTCACAGATGACCTGGTGGTCGAAATGTTACTAAGACACATACACATCTGTCCTGTGTGCTACAGTATCCCTCTAAAATATAAGCATCTTGATTCATGATGGTAATTCTACAGTTGGTTAAAAGAAATTCTGCATTACCTGCACTATATGATTATGTGGGTCAACTGTATAACTTACACTGTTCCCCTATGTACCTGTAATTGTATGTATGTAGCGCTTACTACCCCTGACGAGGCATAAAAATGCTTTTTGGCGAGTACCACAGTACTCTGGAACCCAAAAAGATTAGTGGTGGACTAGTTTAGGGAAATAAGAGTTAATTTGAGCAGAGGACATGTGAGTCTATTAGTTGGATTGAATAGAATAATGGAGGGACAGAAGAGGGAAAAATCTAGAAAATGTTAATCAGGATATCATAGTAGTAAGGTGAGGTTTGGGATGAGTAAAAGGAGAGATGGAGGTGGAAAGAGTCTGTAGAAAGGGATTAGGGAGAACGTAGTAGCAAAATGAGCTTTGGGATGAGTCAAAGGAGAGATACACGAGAGAGGAATGTATGGAGTTGTTTGGGAGATCGTAGTAGTAACTGAGGTGGGGGTAAGCCTGGAGAGGTTTTTTGGGGGATCATAGTATTAGAATGAGGTTTGGGATGAGTCAGATAGAGTGAAGATAGAGGATAGATTGAGAGGGGTATAGGGTGAGACAGATTAGTGCAGTTGAGAGAGTGATTTTTTTTTCTTGTACAGTAGGAGTAAAGAAATAAATAAATATATAGATACATGCTTACATAGAAAGGGAATATATGTATAAGGCAGATAATATACTTAGATTTCAAGTTGCATTATTTAAACACAGACTTTCAAGTGTTGCAGTATCTGAAGGTAATTCATTTGTGTATTTGTTCTAACTGAAATTGTATCTTTTCAGCAATATTTCAATAGTGAGGTGCCTGTAGATAAATAGTCATGATAATATTTACCTATGGTCATATATAAATAAAACAGAGACCCATAAACATCTAACAAACAACTTATATAAAAATTATAAATTATGCAATGACCTAGGAACATGTTAAGCATAGAAATGTATAAATATAAAACTATAAGTAGTATACACATTTGTTAAGCAGGCCTAAGGCGTATCTATACATCTTTAAAAAAAAACAGTTATTATACATATATGTACAAAACAATACACATATCTAGATATATCAAATAATCAAGGCTCCCTGTTTTCTGTTTTTACTGTTTTCTGCAGATAAATACAGACAGAAAACAATGTTTTTCCTGATTCTATTTATTCTTAAAAGCGGAAAAAAACTTAAATTGTGCTTCTTGTGAGTGACTCGCCATGATCTCTTTCATGGACCAACAGCTGAGTTGATAGGCAGCATGGGGTGTTAAAACAAAAGGGTGCGATTTCCTTGAATACCAGCTTATGTTAACATATATATGATGTATAACTAATATTTACTCGTGAGTAGAATGTTTAGTGATAATTGGCTGCTTAATTTGCTAAAATGCAGCAGGCATCAAAGTATGAGTGCATGTTCATCAGTTAATATATGTGGAAATGTATCATTTTACAACTCCATTTATTCTTATAACAGAAAATAAATATGGCTAAATACCAATAAGATGGACAAAAAAGATAAATATAGATGAAAATGTAAAAAAAAAAAACATAAAACCAGGAGCCCTACATACAATTAAATTATAAATGTTTACATACACAGGGATATGCTGTACATTACTAATCGAGTATGGTGGTTATGTAGGAAAGAGCCAACTCTTGAGTAGTCTTCTGAAGATAAGATAGTTATCCGTGGATCCTATATTTGGTGGTAATGAGTTCCATAGTTTGGCCGCTTGAACAGAGAAAGATGTACCACCTATTGTCTTTTTCCTGTATGTTGGGGTTTTGAGGTGAGGTGCCAATCTTGAGCGGAGGTTCCTTTGTTGTATGTATTTGGTGATTATATTCCTATTGAAAAGTGTTCCTGTTCCACCTATTGCTTTGTGGGTGATACAAAGCAGCTTGAAGGTGGATCTTCTGGCAATTGGTAACCAATGTAGGGCACTCAAGTCAGTGAGCGTACTTACATGTAAGAGTTATTTTAATATGTTTGTAAGTACTCATATTGGCAATTTAAACAGGTCAGCACTGCCCATGCCCTCAACTCAAGCAACCAACTCAGTTGAAATGAGTGATACTACCTGCTCCTCCCATGGCATCAACTCCTCCTGGGCATCTGCTTATCCTCCGGTCTTCATTGCAGCCTTCCGGTCCCTGACCAGTATCTCTCTTGTCCTGTGTTTGTGGTCATGCCACCTTTTCTTACTCTCAACTATGGTCCTTCTGTATGGTGCCACACAGTTGACCTTGTCCACTACTGCTTGCCATAATGCATTGTTCTTGGCTAATGGTAATTTTAGGTCACAAACAAAAGATTCTAATTTTTGGTCAGGTCAGTGGTCAAAATTTGGCTTTCCTCCTCTGTGAAATTGAGCTTTGTCTTCCTTTTGGTCTGCATGCCAGACCCATCTTCAGTGTTAGTGCTCTCTTGCCTTCCTGACGCTCCTGTCATGCCTCAAAAATGGTTGCGTTTTAGAACAAACAATTTTATGTCAAGAACAGAGGCTCCTATTATGCTTCTCTAACTTGCTTTATTTTAAATAGCAGCAGTCAAGAAAACTACAACTCCCATGGGGCTTAACAGTCTAAAAGCCAATGGGAGAAGAACAGAAAGGAACAGATGCACCAATCACCATACACGGTGCTACGTAACCACTAAGCTTGACTGCGACCAGCCCTCTTTCTTGCTGCTCGCAGTCAAGATAAGTGGTGTTTTTATTCACTCTTACGTAGTTTCATTGTTTATTATTATATGTTTGATTATTTTTATATACACGAGCGCTTATTCGGTTTTACGTTTAAATAGTGTTATCTGCATGCGTTTTTCCGCTCCTCGCAGCGTTCCTCCCAGCCCTTAGGCTTCGGGAGCTGCGCTCGCGCGCGTCTTGAGGCATTCTGCCTCCGTTTTACGAACGTTCTAAAACGAACGCTCCTTACCACCGTATGCCGGTTTTTCTTTCCACACGCTGTTCGGAGTTCTGGAGCCTCGCCTGCTCTTCCTTGCTGTCGCTTGTTCACGCGTTAACCTTTCTTGGTCTAGACATGCCTTTAGGGGCGTGTATTTACCTTTTTTCCTCCCAATACTTCCTGGTTGTTTTAACCCTTTCTGCAAAGGCTTTTTCTTTCTCCCTGATACAATTGTATCAGTTTATTCCTGTACCATACCCTTTATTATGGATCCTCAGGATTCTTCATCAACCATTATGGATGATTTTGGAACCCTCATCAATGAGGCTGTGGTCAAAGCTGTTTCAGCTTCCATGTTAAAAATGTCAAAAAGAATTGAGACCACTGTTCAAAACATGGCCCACAAATCCTTCCTGGCCCATTCTGCGGAGGATAGCAGAAAAAGAAAACCAAAGGATTTGTACATTCAAAAACCATCCGCTAGCGCTGTTTTGACTGGTGAAGCTTCTTCACCCATGGATGAGGACGAGTTTCCTCCCAGGCCTCCTTCTCAGGAGGGGAATAGTAATGTTTTCATTAAATGCAAATCTAAGACTAAGCATTCTGTTACAGCGCCAATACAAATTGTTATCTCCCACATTTCAGATACCGATGACGACGTCGGTGATGCAGATGAGGCAGATGACGCCTCTGATATATGGGGTTCACAGTCTCAGGCTTCCCTTGCTAAAATGCCTAAAGTAAATGTTTCGGACCCGTTCTTTGCCAAAACCATTTTAGACGTGTATGGTAACCCCATGTTCGATCCATCACTCCTGCACCACCCTAACTCCACAGAGTGGTCTCCGTCTTCTCACGTAGGTAAATACATTGCTTCCAGGTTGAGAGTTCCCCTTGATAAGCAGACAAGGTCTAAATTGAGATCTGAATGCCCCAGACCATCACTTTTTTCCCATATTACAGCGACCCCTACAATTGACAAATCTATCCTTACCTTTTTCTCCAAATTCGGAAAGGACCCCCGTAAGGGGGTAGACAAAGCCTGGTCAAATTGCCAGGACAAACTGCTGGATGTAGTGGGTCCCCTGGCTCGTATTCTAGATCTCGCTGAATCAGCAAAAATGGACGAAGCGGACATTGATCCGGCTGAGCTATCCTTATGGACCCAGAGAGCCTTTTGTCTCCTTGGCAACGCTAACGCCTCCATGATTCATGAGAGAAAGAAAGGTTTACTCCTCAAATTGGACCCCAAGTTGTCAAATCTGGCCAACATGGATCCCGGCGTTAAAGCTGATGGTCATCTTTTTGGGGATACCTTCGTTAAAGACTTAGGAAAATTTGTTTCTACTTTTCCCTCAATTGACAAGGCTCAACAAAACATCAAAAAGGTGTTCAATCAACGTGTTTTTGCCAGGGCCGGTACAGGCAGGAGCCGCTCTACCGGCCAATCCTTCCAGGGAAACAGAGGCTCCTATTACTCCTCTCATTCCACCTATGCATCTCAAGCCTACAAGCCCCAGTTCTACCCTCAACGTGGCAGAGGCTACAGAAGTCGTGGGCAGCGTGGATTCCCATCCCACAACAACCAAGGTCAGCCCTGCTTCTGGCCTTCCTCCAATAAGGGGACGACTTCGTTATTTCACCCAAAAATGGCGCACACTGTCTTCAGATCCTTGGGTTCTCAATACCATTCTAGGTTACCAAATAGAGTTCTATGCCACTTCCTTCCAAAGGTACTTTCCCCCTCCCCATCGTTTTTCCACTGAGATGTCTTCCCTTATTTCAGAAGAAATAGCTTTGTTGCTATCAAAGCGAGCCATCCAAAAAGCCCCTCTAGATCCCTCTGGTTTCCTCAGTTCTCTCTTTCTGGTGCAAAAGAAAAACAAAAAGTTCAGGCCCGTGATAAATCTCAGGGATTTCAATCAGTTTGTCGTTTATCGGCACTTCAAAATGGAGACCATTATGCATCTCAGGGACATTCTCCTTCCCTGCGATTTCAATGGTACGTCTAGACCTTCAGGACGCCTACCTTTCAGTTCCCATTCATCCGACTCACAGGAAATATCTTCAGTTTCAATGGCTCGGCCAGACGTATCAATTTTCCTCCCTTCCATTCGGCCTTTCTTCCGCACCGTGGTGCTTCACCAAGTTAATGAAGCCGGTCACGGCTCACCTCAGATCATTAGGCATCAGACTTCTAATTTAGCTAGACGATATCCTCATACTA
Source organism: Pleurodeles waltl (assembly GCF_031143425.1). Lineage (NCBI taxonomy): Eukaryota > Metazoa > Chordata > Amphibia > Caudata > Salamandridae > Pleurodeles > Pleurodeles waltl. The sequence continues at coordinate 287,996,063 of NC_090443.1, read as the reverse complement.
CATCAGGATCGTGCTACTCTCTTATCTCAGTTGCAAATAACTTGTTCCCTTCTCTCCCAACTCGGTTTTCTTCTCAACGAAGCAAAGTCCAATATTCTCCCATCTCAAAGAATAGACTTCTTAGGGTTCGAGATAGACTCCTCGTCCTCTACTCTCCATCTCCCATCACAAAAAGTACATACCATAAAATTGGAAATTCGGAAAACACTCAGCAGATCACTGATTTCCCTCAGAACTCTGGCCAGGATTGTGGGCCTTCTGTCTGCTTCCATTCAGGCCATTTTTCCAGGCCCTCTCCACTACCGTGCTCTCCAGAGACTAAAAATCCATCACCTCAGAAGAGGTCTTGCCTATTCAGAGATGATAGCTCTCGATCACGAGTCTCGTTTAGAACTCCAATGGTGGACAGACCATTTAGATGCCTGGAACGGCAGGGCTATTTTTCCATCAGCACCCGATCTAGTGTTAGAATCCGTTGCAAGCCTGACGGGTTGGGGCGCCCGTTGTGGCTCAATATCGACTGGAGGTACATGGTCACTGGAGAGTCCAGGTTGCACATCAATTATTTAGAGATGCTTGTGGGCTCCTTTGCAATCAAAAGCCTAGCAAAAGACAGGGTGCAGTGTACCATCCTCCTCCGCATGGACAATGTTTCGACTGTCCGTTATATAAACCATCTTGGAGGGACTAGATCGAAGCCCCTAGCAGACCTCGCAAAAAGTATTTGGGAGTATTGCCTCCTCAACGAGATTTCCCTCTCAGCAGAATATCTCCCAGGTTCCCTCAACCAGACGGCGGACTGGCACTCTCGCTTCCTCAGGGACTACAGCGATTGGAAACTTCATCCCTCAGTTTTCCATTCTATATTTCACAAATGGGGCCCTTTTGCCATAGACCTTTTTCGCTTCCCGTCTCAACTCCCAGTTACCCCTCTTTTTCAGTTGGCGCCCAGACCCTGTCGCTTTGGCCTCCAACGCTTTTCTACAAGACTGGTCCCAAACAATCAATTATGCGTTTCCTCCTTTCTTAATGATCACCAGAGTATTGGCCCAGATCAGGCGCCAGAAAGCCACATCAGTACTGGTAGTCCCTTTCTGGCAGTCGCAAATGTGGTTTCCACCTCTATTGGAGTTAGCAGTCGATTCCCCTCTTCTTCTCCCGTCGTTCCCTTCTCTTCTTCTAGATCCACACGGGAATCCTCATCCCCTTGTCATCAGCAAAACGCTTCAGCTCTCGGCATGGAAGGTGTCGGATCAATGGAAAACCTGTAGGGGAACATCCTCTCCTTTGTCGCCTGTTAAAGGGAGTAACATTTTCTTTTCCTCCGCTACCCAAATACTCAAAGTTGTGGGATGTGAATGTAGTACTGAATTTGTTTTTATCTTGGCAAGATAATTCTGAGTTGTCTTTAAAAACGCTTTCTGCCAAACCCACCATGTTACTCTGCCTAGTTTCTATCAAACGTTTATCTGATGTTCGAGCTCTGGATGTTTCTTCTCGACAATTTGCCCCTTCAGGTGTATTCTTTTCGGTTCATAAACGCACAAAATCTAATTTACATACAGTATTTTACCCATATTTTCCCAATCAACCTAAGTTATGCGTTGGTCAATGTCTTAAATGTTACGAAGAACGCACGGCTGACCTCAGAACGTCTTCCTCTTCCCAGTTGCTCATTTCCTTTCGCAAACCCCACAAACCTGTTTCTTTGGCTACGCTTGCCAGATGGGTTCGCTGGGTTATGTCTCTGGCAGGTATAGATACCTCTGTTTTTGGGGCTCATTCCACTAGGGGTGCGATGGCCTCCAAGGCCTTTTGGGTTGGTTCTAGCTTGGAGCACATTCTGAGATCAGCCGATTGGTCTAACGATAATGTTTTCAGAACATTTTATTGTAAACCTGTACATACTGCAACTTCTGTAGTGATTAATATGCTTTAAAAATGCATAATAGGAGCCTCCGTTCTTGACATAAAATGTAGATTTTCCTAGTAATTTATGACGGAAAGTCTTAATTTTATTAAAGACACGGAGGCGAGTATTATCCCGCCTCGAGTGGGACAAATTTTTTCCTCATTTTTTGTCCTTTTTCCCTCCCTCATAGCAACATCTGCAACATCGCAACCAGCTACCTGATCTGCCCCTGGTTATACCGAGCTCGCACGCTCCTTCTGAACTCCAGGCTTCATTTCAGCGGAATTCCCCGAACGTCTCCCGACTTTCTCCTCGTCTGTTCTTTTGCCTGCACTTTCTTCAGGAACTTTGGGCCATATTTATACTTTTTGACGCAAAACTGCGCTAACGCAGTTTTGCGCCAAAAAAATTTGCGCCGGCTGACGCCATTCTGAAGCACCATGCGGGCGCCGTATTTATTGAATGGCGTTAGCCGGCGTTAGCCGGCGTTAGCCGACCGGTGCTGCCTGGTGTGCGTGAAAAAAAAACACGTACACCAGGCAGCGCCGGCGTAGGGAAAAATGGCGTTTGGGCGTCCAAAAATGGGGCAAGTCAGGCTGAGGCAAAAAAATTGTCTTAACCCGATTTGCGCCATTTTTTTTTGGCGCCCAGATGCCATTAACATGACTCCTGTCTTAGCAAAGACAGGAGTCATGCCCCCTTGCCCAATGGCCATGCCCAGGGGACTTCTGTCCCCTGGGCATGGTCATTGGGCATAGTGGCATGTAGGGGGGCACAAATCAGGCCCCCCTATGCCACAATTTTTTTTTTTTTTAAATACTTACCACAACTTACCTTTTCTTCCCTGGGATGGGTCCCTCCAGCCTTGGGTGTCCTCCTGGGGTGGGCAAGGGTGGCAGGGGGTGTCCCTGGGGGCTTGGGAGGGCACCTCTGGGCTCATTCTGAGCCCACAGGTCCCTTAACGCCTGCCCTGACCCAGGCGATAAAATCCGGCGCAAATGCGGGTTTTTTAGTCCCGCCCACTCCTGGGCGTCATTTTTGCCCGGGAGTATAAATACGACGCATATGCATCGCAGTCATTTTTTAAGACGGGAACGCCTACCTTGCATATCATTAACGCAAGAAAGGTGTTCACGCAAAAAAATGACGCTAACTCCATGAACTTTGGCGCTAGACGCGTCTAACGCCAAAGTATAAATATGGAGTTAGTTTTGCGTCGAATTTGCGTCGAAAAAAACGACGCAAATTCGGCGCAAACAGAGTATAAATATGCCCCTTTGTTCTTTGATCCTGGCAGTTGCAATCATTTTGATTATTTTTCCGTTGTTTTCACACATAGACTAAACCCTTGCATCAAGAAAGAGGGCTGGTCGCAGTCAAGCTTAGTGGTTACGTAGCACTGTGTATGGTGATCAGTGCATCTGTTCCTTTCTGTTCTTCTCCCATTGGCTTTTAGACTGTTAAGCCCCATGGGAGTTGTAGTTTTCTTGAAAGCTGCTATTTAAAATAAAGCAAGTTAGAGAAGCATAATACTCGCCTCTGTGTCTTTAATAAAATTAAGACTTTCCGTCATAAATTACTAGGAAAATCTACATTGTTTAGCGCAGAGTGGATTTTTGAATTTTTGTGTCATGCATTGGACTCCAGAGTGACACAAAGCTGACTTGCGGACCATAAATTTGTCTTGCAGCATGCAAGATGCAAGTCAGCTTTGTGTCACGCAGTTGGCTGTTGTATTATGATACGCTGTGCTGGAACTACAGCCTTACGTCACAGCAAACAACAAATCTTTCGGCTTTGTCGTGATGCGCCATATAGTAAATACGATGCATCCATGATGAATGAAAGTGGCATCACTCAGCGCAACGCAATCTGATGCAACGCAGTACTGCATGAGTCTTAGTAAACCTGGGCCTTCATTTGTAACTTTAGTTTTTTCTGGTTAAGGTTTGAAACAAATCTGGTGCTATCTTAAATAGAGGGTTGAACTTGGCTATAATCTCAGTATATGAAGAACAGGGTGAGAGTATTCCAAGTGTGGTATTCCAAGTGTAGCCAACAGTAGGTTCCCCTGAGGGATGGCAGCCTCCTGGGCTGCCTTTTCAGCTGCTCCTAAGTAAAATAAATATGTCATGAAGCCACTTAGGCTTCTCTAAAAACTTTTGTAAATCATTATAGATTAATGTTTAGAGGAAGTAGTTCTGCTGCTTTTGGAGCCTCAGTGGAAAGTAATTAATGAATTTAATCATATTTGTTTTGCATTTAAATGTGAATAAATATGCGGATGGTCCTTTCATTTGTGAAGCCGACTTCTTGCTTGGGTATCAGCTCACCGAGTAAGGGCCGAGACGAGGAAGAAGGATAAGGGCATTATGTGCAGTTACTTACCAGTAAACGTCATTACTCCGAATTCTACCTTTCTTCATCACAGTCCAAGTTTCCAGTCCCGCCCATCCCTTGGGTTTTTTCAACTTCAAGTGGATTGGTACTATAAAGATGTAGGGTTAGTAGCCTTGCTTTTTCAGATAAAGCTTTCAAGGCCTCTTGTATATATTTTAGTATATACCTCTTTGTGGACTTACTGCTTTTCATTGGCTTGTTTCAGTGTCCTTTAAAACTCCTTGCTTGTTAGAGGTCAATTTTTCATATTTGTCCCTCCTTTTCAATCCAATCCAGGGAGCAGTGCCCCAGTACTTGTACCCTTCCACTTGTGTCACTGTAGGATGTGTTTAGGGACTAGTTTTCCCTTTCTCTAAGAGCATTTGACCAGAGTGCTTGATTTCTTCCCTGCTTCTGTTACTATTTGCATGTGCTCTGACTTCTGTTTATGAAAACAGAGCTGTAATTCTTGTTATCTCCTCACATTTGCTGAGCCTTCAAAGTCGGAGATCAAATGCCTGATGCAACGTAAATGCGAAATTTCCTAGCTATCGTGAAGGAAAGTTTCAATTCTATTAAGGACACGGAGGCGAGGATTATGCATATCTTTCTTCACTTTTTATTAATCAGCAAGTTCAAAGTTAAACACAAAATGAACAGAAAAACTACAAGTTCCATGAAGCCGCCGCCATGGTAACCAGTATCCAATGAGGTTCCACCTTTCACGCTGGTATAAATAGCCTCAGCTGCGACACACTTCCTCGACTTCACTGCGGAAATCTTATTCGAATTAACTGGGTGTAGTCTGGGAACCTAAAAAACATACGGTGAGATTAGGACCCAAACCAATAACGTAATGTCACATTTCAATGCCAGCAAAACAAGAAATATACATATGTGTCATAACTTGAATCACAAAATACAAGCCTGAGACTATCAACATCGTTTAAAGAAAAACTATAAACCTGAGCAAAGAAATAAATAAATAAATAAACAAGGTATACATGCCAATATACTACCTCAATACGAAGATACATGAGTTCGGGTGGGCAGAAGACTCGAGAGTAGTATGTGGGTGGGATAATCCTCGCCCCCGTGTCCTTAATAGAATTGAAACTTTCCTTCACGATAGCTAGGAAATTTTGCATTCTATAGCAGGACCGGAGGCGAGGATTATGCAAGTTCAAAGCTTATCAACCACCAGTGAGGTTGCCTCATGAATAGGTTTAAAGTAGAACTTCTTAAAAGTAGATTCCGAAGACCAATCCGCGGCATGCATGATGTCTTCCAATCTACCCCCAACCTGTATGGCCTTCGAAGCCATGGCCCCCGTGTAGAATGAGCGCCAAAAACTTGAATATCAATACCTGCCTCAGACAGAATCCAACGGATCCATCTGGCAATGGAAGGAGAAGAAACCGCCTTAAACGGTCTTTTTATGGAGATCAATAATTGGTTCTCACCCGGAGGTCTATGATTCGCGGTTATTTCCTCATAGACCTTGAGACATCTAACCACGCATAATTTGGGGGAGTTAGGAAAAGAAGGATAGGATACTGACCTGGTATTATTCTTAGTTCTCCTAGAAATAGTAAACGTGACTCCTTCTGGGGTAAAGACACGGGCTGATACATCCAGGGCCCTGATATCTGATACGCGTTTACACGAAATGAGGCATAAAAGCATGGCCAATTTGGCAGATAATTCCTTCCGGGACAAATGCTGATTATCATGCCAAGAGGACAAAAGATTAAGGACTCTGTTTACATCCCAGAGATTTGTATATCTGGCCTGAGGAGGTCTAGAAAGTCTGATACCCTTGAGGAGTTTACATATCCATGGATGTTCGCCGACCGGAAGGTTGTTCAGAGGGGGGTGACCTGCAGATATAGCTGAGCGAAAAGAATTAATCGTACAGTAAGCAAGACCAGACTCCGCTAATTCTGCAAGGAAATTTGCGATGTCTGTAATGCTGGCCCCCATGGGATCACGGTGTTTGTCCACACACCAACGAGACCATCTGTTCCATGCTGAACTGTATCGTTTGCATGTGCCAGGGGCCCAGGCCTGCGCAATGAAGTTTTTAGCTTCTTGCGAAAGTCGGCCGTCCTGCCAACGATGCCTGAAATCTTCCAAGCTATGAGAGAGAGATGACCCTGAAGGACCAGGGGGTGATAAGATCCCGACGGGTCCCGTAGGAGTGCAGAAAAAACTGGGAGACGCAGGGGGCACTCGCAAGAGAGTTCCAGAAGAGTCGGAAACCAAGCCTGAGACCTCCACCAGGAAGTTATTAGAACTATTGTCGCCTCCTGCCTGCGGACCTGAGCTGCGACTCGCGGGATCATAAGAAACGGAGGGAAAGCATAACCTTGAAGAGTCCCCCACTGTTGGCGAAACGCATCTACTGCCGCCGCTCCCGGATCCGGGCGCCAGCTGAAGTAATGGGGAAGGTGAGCGTTCCACCTGGACGCAAAGAGGTCTACTGTGCAGGGACCCCAACGGGTCATGATCGCTTGAAAAACCGATCAATGTAATTGCCAATCGCTGGAGTCTGTGAGAAATCGGGAGTTCCAGTCCGCCCAAGCATTCTGGGCCCCCGGAAGATACTCTGCCGTGACCGAGACTTGGTGTTGGAGACAAAAATGCCAGAAGTCCTTTGCTAGTTCCGCTAGAGCTCTCGATCGCGTCCCTCCTAAACGGTTTATGTACTGTACCGCCGATACATTGTCCATCCTGAGAAGAACTACACATGAGACTTTGTCTCTCGTTAGGGACTTTATCGCAAACGACCCTGCCAGGAGTTCCAGACAATTGATATGAATGGTGAGCTCCTGTGGAGTCCAGCGTCCCCCAAACGAAATGTCCCCGCATCGAGCCCCCCATCCCTGGCGACTGGCATCTGACTCTATCACCAGATCCGGGGCCGCTCCGAAAATGGCTCTGCCATTCCATGCTTCCATGTGGTCCAGCCACCAAAATAATTCCATTCTCGCTTCCTGAGATAGGGAGATGAGCTCGGAATAAGTCACCCCTCGGCGAAGGTGGAAAGCCTTCAGGCGTTGAAGGGCTCTGTAGTGTAGGGGGCCTGGAAATATGGCCTGAATTGAGGAAGAAAGCAAGCCGACTACTCTGGCTAATTGGCGAAGGGAAATCCTGTCTCGCTGAAGGACTCTCCTCAGTTCCTTCTTTATCTTGGATATCTTTGTGGACGGAAGACTGAGGGATGCCGAACGAGAATCTATGAGAAAACCCAGGAAGACTAATGATTGGGTCGGAGAGAGTTCTGATTTTTGTTGATTGATTACAAACCCCAGGTCCTGGAAAAGAGCAATAGTTGTGTTCAAATTGGATAAAAGTTGAGATCTGGATTGATCCAATAAGAGGATGTCGTCCAGGTAAATGATGAGCCGTATGCCCTGCAACCTCAGTGTTTCCACCACTGGTTTGAGGAGTTTGGTAAAGCACCACGGAGCCGACGAGAGACCGAACGGGAGAGTGGTGAATTCGAACACCTGATCGTTCCAGATGAATTGAAGGAATCTGCAGTGAGGGGAAAAAATTGGGACGGTGAGGTAAGCGTCCTTGAGATCTAGGCGCACCATCCAGTCCCCCTGTAAAAGGAGGTCTCTGAACAAATGAATACCTTCCATCTTGAAATGCCTGTAAACAACCCATTCGTTGAATGCTCGAAGATTGATGACAGGCCGAAACCCCTTGTCCTTCTTTTCTACTAAGAAGAGATTGCTTATAAAACCCCTGGGGTGCCGGGAAGAGAGGGCAATGGCACCCTTGTCCAGAAGATCCCGAACCTCTAAATCTATGAGCTTGCAATCTGCCGCAGAAAACACTATCGGTGGAGGCAGACTCTCCTGAACAGGGGTGCCCCAGAATTCTATCTGAAACCCCGAGACCGTCTGTAATACTCAAGCGTCTGATGTAATACGTCTCCAGTTGGCCTTGAAACTCCGCAATCTCCCTCCGAAATTTAGAGGGGAAAAAGGGATAAGCCTTACCAGAGGGACCTCCTGGGGCATTGGCTGCTCCACGTGCGGATCTGGAAGCTCTGCCTTTTCCCCTTCCTCTGTTGGGGAAGAACGTTCCCTGTCGGCCATCACGCCACCCGTTGTTTCGGTAGGAACCGGGGCCTTGTTGGTAAGGACGGCCGGAAGAGCGACCCCTGCCTCGTCCGGCACCGCCAAAAACCTTACTGGGAAAAATCTTTTTAATGGAAGACTGGGCTTTATCAAGAGCCGAAAAAGTAGCAACGAATTTACCCAGTTCTTTAACAAAAGGGTCACCAAATAAATTGCCTTGGGCAATAGCCCCTGCCTCCGAGTTTGATAGTTCACCCAATTTGGGATCGATTTTGATCAATAAAGACCTGCGCCTTTCCGCGGAAATGGCACAGTTCACATTGCCCAGAAGACAGACAGCTCTCTGGGCCCATCCTGCGACAATGTCTGTCTGCAGGGGAGTGTTTGAATGTTTGGCGCGTTCTGCCAGTTGAATGATCTGTGTGAGGGGTCCCAACACATCCAGAAGCTTGTCCTGGCATGCCCTCCAGGAGCGATCTATCCCTTTCTTGGGATCTTTAATATATTTCGCATAAAAGGTACACATTTTTGGATCAATATCCGGAGTAAAAGCAACCTTATCAGATAACGATGGGCGAGGGCATTCGGCCCGTAAACGAGCACGCACTTCCTTGTCCAAAGGTTGCCTAATTTTACTGGCGACATACTCCGCAACCTTAAGGTCCGGCTGCCACTCAGAGGAACGTGGATGGTAGATACCCTCCGGTTCAAACATGTCTGAGTCCGAATCCCCAGGATCAGAATGATCCGGCAGGGTAGTATTAGGACGCCAAGGGCGACCTGAATCATCATCCAAAGATGAGGAATCGTCGTCTGAACCACCCAGGATGCCTTTAGGTGAACCAGAATCAGGGTTCCATAGATGGTGAAGCATGTCACCCATTACTCCGGGCAATCGACCCTCCCGGGAGGGTAAACGCGTATGCGCGTGCGCACTCTTGGAGTGTGATAAAAAATCGCTATCTTCCAGGTGTCCCGCGTCGCGCTTGCGCCTGTTCTTGGGAGCCGAAAGGGTAGAAGTATCACCCTCAGTTCCCGTCACGCCAAACATGCCCGTACCCTTGGACACCTGTTCTGTGAGTTTAGCCACAGTTTCTCTAAGAGGGGCCAAAGCGTGCGAAATTGCTTGCGAGAATAAGGTGTCTACCCCAGGGGGAATGGTACGGTGAGAGGGACCCTCACCCGGGGACATGTTGGCAAAAGGCTCATGTTCCTGAGAAGACTGCATGCTGAGGTTCAGACAAAAAACGTGACAGAGAATAACACCCTATAAATATATAAAGGGCAATTTCCTACCCCCTCTGTCCAAAAACAAGAAATGTAAAGCACAAAATTCCTTACCCGTAGGGGTATAATCAACCAAACGGTGTCACGGGGTAGGAAACAGTCAAAACACCAAGTGTTGAAGATATGAGGAAAATATATATTCAAAATACATGAGCGTGTAGCTCCCTAAAGCACTCAAACGGTTAAATGCGCATTAAACAACTCTGGGCGCCTTCTGAGTGAAAGAAAAAGACGCGCGCCCTCAGACGGGTGCGACGCGCTAATAAAACTGAATACAAACAGAAGAAGTGCACTCGAGCGGAACGCGCGTTCCGAGTCGAGCGCACTTTCGTAGCAACACCCGTTGCTACAACAGTGCAAAGAACTGAAGGCGAAGCGCTCGAGCGGAACGCGTGTTCCGAGACGATTACACCCGCCTAGCAACGCTTAGTTGCTACAACAGAGAAAATGTTTAATAAGCGCTCGAGCAGAACGCGAGTTCCGCGACGAGCACACCGCCGTAGCAGCACTGGTTGCTACCACAGAAAGAAACAAAAGGCAACAACGTGCTAAACAAACAAAGCAATGTTAGCCGGAGGCAGGAAAGGCACTTATCTGACGGAGCAGTGAAGAAAGAGGAAGTGTGTCGCAGCTGAGGCTATTTATACCAGCGTGAAAGGTGGAACCTCATTGGATACTGGTTACCATGGCGGCGGCTTCATGGAACTTGTAGTTTTTCTGTTCATTTTGTGTTTAACTTTGAACTTGCTGATTAATAAAAAGTGAAGAAAGATATGCATAATCCTCGCCTCCGGTCCTGCTATAGAATTGGATCCTTACCCCCCGCCCACCCAATCCCCCAAACCCATCCTGGTTTGCTGCTTGTCTTTGTTTCCTGCTCATTGTCCGACTCCTCCGAATGGCCAGTGCCTGCCCCTTTAATAATCCCTGTGCTCGCTTTGCCTTTAACTCTTCCTCCTTTATTTTTAGTGGCGCTCATAAAATGTCCAGCTTCTTCAGTTTTCTGTTACAATTACAACTTGTAAGCGAGTAATTTGCGATCTCTTTCTTCGTGCTCTGCTTCCTAGCTCAGGCCTCTGGTGGCCACCGTGAGCCTTTGCCTGCCCCACACACTTCTGCCCTCACGCGCTGGCTCCAGTGAGGAATACACATTAACGTTTGGATAAGTCAGACAATTAACGCCATGTAAAGACAAGCACGGCTCTCCCGGCTTCCTGCAGTGCGTTGCCTTTCATTGATGTTTCTGGCATGTGTCCTGCTTGTGAATTGTAACTGGTGCTCATGTTTAAAACGCTCAGATACCTTTGGATCGGGTTCGCCTATATAAAACTAATGGCCCTTTCCCCTCCCTTTACACTCAGCAGTCACCCCCTCCCCATTGCGCTTTACTCCTGCCCTTTCCCCTTTCTGTCTTTCTCCCCACACCAGGATAGCGTCCATCTGTCAGGTGGCACAGGGCCCCAGTGGCCATGGTTTGAGTGTGAAAGGCGGGGATGCAACCACAGACGCCCCTCCCACCTCTGCTGAGAGCAGAGCTGATATCGCTTTTGTCCAGATAGGTGTGCGTGAGGGTAATGGCTGAGGCCGCTTAGCCTACGTAGCGTGTAAAACAGCGACCCCTGGCGACCGAGTACGTACCTGCAGCCCAGGAAGGGGATGGAGTTGTATGCCTAGGTAAGAGTCTGTGTCATAGATGTGGGCAAGCATGCATGGCGCATCCACGCCCAAACCTTACCGTGCGCAACCACAGACAAAAAAGCCGCTTTTACAGGTCATCATATATTATATAAGGCTGATTTTTGTCACTAACGGCCTGCCGACTGAGCTTTAGCCATCCCAGTTGCGGTGGTGTGGCCCACGGAGGTGGTGATATTTTGGGCTCCCCACCCCCCGCACACACCCTCCTCCCTCTAGCTTCGCTACTGGCGAGGTCCCCCCCCCCCCCCCCCTTGTGTGTATTTTGTTGTTGGGCAGCTTTACTTACTAATATTGGCATGCCTTTAAAAAAACTCATATGCTGCTTACAACAGCCATAACAATCTTAACATCAAGGCTAATTCTCTCGTTTATTCAGCATAGCTGTCTGTTTTCTAAACAAAGCTTAAAAGGATTTACCCGTGATGTTGTGCAGGGATTCAGATGTTTCAATAGTTGGCTTAAAAGGCTCTTGTGTATGTAAAAGCATTTAGGCTATGTTTAACTCGTGGGCACCTTGTAATAGGCCTTCACCTTATATTTTTGAAAAACTAAAAGGATGCAACAAGGAGTCTGAAGGCCCACACGAAGGGTGCCTACTTGGTACTTTGGTTAAGAAAGGCGAAACCTATGCTATATACTAGTTTTTAAGATCGCCATCGCTGTTAAAGTTAGCATATGTGTGCATTTTTTCCATGTAAACATGGTGCTATTCGCCCGATTTTAACGTATGTGAAAGTTTGGACAGAGACTCAGATTTTTCTCCCTAAATTGCTTAGTTTTTTGTGATAAATCACCACTTACATTTTTTTGGGTGGGGCTTATTGAAATGTATAATTTAGTGTAGGATAGAGAAATAATTATACTATTATTGAACCGAACATCAAAGGAACAATAGAAAGGGTGGGTTTCCTTTGCACAAACAAAAGTTCATCTAAAGGCAACTAATGCAACATTATGATGCATGCTAACCTCTTTAACACTGCAAAACAGCTTAGTCAGCATGCAGCTCAGCACTGGTGACATATATTAGTAAGGAACGGCAACTTTTGGAGTATTTTTTCTTCTAATCCTATTGTGCCGAAAACAGATTTGAGTTTGTACTGTATGGTGGGAAGCTCTCGCCTGTCTCACACCCCCTCATTTGAAAAACAAATACTATAAAAACACAAATGCTTTTGGTAAAAACAGGCAAGCTACACTGGTTTTATCCTTTATTTGACTGCATGAATGTGTGGAGTGGTGGTGGGTTACTTTGGGTAGAATGGTGGTGTGTGATTACTACAGAGTGTAAATTCAAAGAGTGATTTTTTATTCCTGTAATATATTGCCTTTTTTTAAAACGACATGACAGTAAGTTTCAGTAACTTATACTGCACAACTATTCACCAAGCTAGAACTTACAACAAAAAACAACTTATTATTAATCGCATAGGCGGAACCTAATGCATTTACCAATGCTTTCTTAAAAGAAAGATAAATGGAAGTGTTTTATTTATATGCCGGGCCACTGCAATTATGAGGCAGAGAGGATCAAATTATGTGGCAGGGTTGACCAATCTATGTGCCAAGAAAAGTCCAGTTATTCATTTATAACGCCTATGGCTCTGACTCAAGCTAATGCAAGACCTATTGCATTGCAAATGCTTTTTATATACCATGTGATAGGAAGTGTAAAGAAGGCCAAGTTGGGGGCATGGCAAAGGAGTAGAAATGAAGCTTTCAGATGTTCACTGAATAAGAGCTGTGAAAGGGAAGAGTAGAACTCGGAGTAGTGAAGATTCCTAGTAATAACCGGATATTACTCAGGTTATTTATTTTCATTTTACACACCAGCATGTGTCTGAATCTCAAAGATATTACAAATATGATATGGTCATTCCCTAGAATACGCAGACTTTGCAACCACAGTCTCTAGTTTATCGTATTCTCTCTCGGATCTGTCTAATTTTATCGCTCCCAGGGCTGCCTCATTACTTCACTATCCGGCTTGTCTCTTTCTCTCACAGGTATGTCGTATTCCCTCTCCAACGCCAGTCTCGTTCCCTCATAGGTCTGTCTCAGTCTCTCAGGCGTGTCTGTTTCCATCCCACGGGTCGCTCTAATTTCCGCCGCTAGGACTGCGTCACTGTCTTTTTGGGCCTGTCTCGTTTTTTTGTTAGGTTTGTCCCATTCCCGAAGGTCTGTCTGATTCATTCAGACTGCCCTCCTTTTTCATCATATGTTTCCTTCTCGCTCTCAGATCGGTCTCATTTTCTCTGCCAGGCACAGTGCTTAATTTGTGCTTGTTGTTTCCGCTGCGGGGCACCGGCACTTATTTTTTAGGGCTGGCAGAAATGTTTCTGCCTCGAGCATTTACTGCGAGCAAAAGACAGATATAGGAAAGACGGAGGAAGAGAAAAACGAAAAAGCGCCACAAAGGGAAAAGTAGGAAGTGTGAGCTGAAGGGGCAGGGAGTGGCTGTAAATGGATTAAAGAGGCCGAGATGGCTTCAGGATTATGCTGCCTCAGTATTCTGTGCTCGCACATTTAATTGCAGCAGCCGCGTGTTTAAGAGGTGGGCTTTGGGCACGGCACGTTTTTATTTACAAATTAAGCACTGGCCCGCATTTCATGCTCTCTCTCTCTCATGCACTCTCTTAGGTCGGTATTTTACTTCCGCTGGGTTGTCTCCTTTTACAGGTCTGTCTTATTCTTCTGCGTCTCCTTCTCTCTCAGGTCTGTCTCATTCTCCTTTACTCCACTGCCTCTGCCTCCCTCTCGAGACTGGCTCATTCTTCTTCGTACATGTCTCCTTCTTTCTCTCAGGCCTGACTCGTTCTCTCTCTCATCTGTCTCTTTCTCCAATCTACGTCAGTGTACTTCAGGTCTGTCTCATTCTTATTCAGACCTCTTCAGATGTCTCAATGTACCAGAGGCCTGTCTCATTCCTTTCTTCCTCCAGCCCTGGCTCCTGTCACTCAGGCCTGCCTCATCTTCCCTCATCTGTCGCCTGCTCTCTCTACATATATGTGTATATCTTTCTCTTTCTAAGGTCCGTCTCATTCTCTCAGGCCTGCCTCATTCTTCCTTTCAAGCATCTCTCTCTCGTGTTCGGTCTGTCGTTCTCAGCAGACCTGGTTCATGCTCCATCAGATCGGTCTCCTTCGCTCTCTCTCAGGTCAGTGAAGTGAGTCTCATTTCGTGCCGATCTGTCTCCTTCTCTCGTTTGGATCTATCTTGTGTGTCTCATTCTCTCTCTCGCCCCATCAGCTCTGCCTTAATCTTTCCTTGAGATCTGCCACTCTCTCCCCGTCGGGTCTGCCAATCTCTCTCTCTCACTGGCCTTTCATTCTCTTTAAGGTTTGCCTCATTCTTCCTCAAATCTGCCTCCTCCTCCCGCTCAGGTCTGTCTAATTCCCTCTGAGGCCTGTCTCTGTATCGCTGAGGTCAGACTAAATCGGTCTCAGGTGTGGCTATTTCTCTCTCCGACTTCCCGCTCATTCTTCCTAATGTCTATTCTCTCTTAGGTCTGTCTCATTCTGTCTTTCTCATTTATGTCATCTCTCTCTCAAGTGGGCCTCGCTTTCACTCAGACCTGTCTCGGCTATCTCAGGTGTAACTCATCCTGCCTTATCTGTCTCCTTCTTTCTCTGAGGCCCACCTGGTGCTCCCTGAGGTTTGTTTCAATCTTTCTCAAGTTTATCAGATTCACCCCACATCTTTCTCATTGTCTTTCCAATCTGTCTCTTCCCCCCTTAGCTCTACCTCCTTCTCTCCCTCAGATCTGCTTCCCCTCCCTTATGTTTGTCTTTTTCTCTCCGACAGGCCACTCACTTTACTTGAGGTCTTTCTCAGGTCTGATTTCCCTTCTTTCAGGTCAACTTACAGCTTCTTCAGATCTGTCTCCTCCCTTATTTCATGTATGTCTCACTGTGTCTCGGGTCTGTCCCACTCTCCCACCAGGTCTGCCTTTTCTCGCTTTCTTTCTGTAGGATGTCTCTCATCCTCACTCCAATCAGTGTCCCTTGGCTCAGGTTTGTTTCCTTCTCTGTCTCTTCTCTCTTAGATCTTTCTCATCCACCCTCAGTTCCAATTCCTCTTTCTGCCAGGTCTGTCTCATTTTGTCTGATACCTTTTTTTCTCTCTACCCGTTCTTCCTCAGATCTATCTATCCTTTCTCAGGGCTGTATCATTTTTCCTCAGATCTGATTCCTCTCTCTGAGAATTTTCTCAAGCCGTCTCTGGTCTGTCTCATTCTGCCTCACATCTATCTCACTTGCCCTTAAGGTCTGTCTCTGTCCTGTTTAGCTCCTTACCCTTCTCTCCCGCGTGTTTGGCGCATTCTCTCTCTCAGGCCTGTTCTTTTCCTTCAGATCTCTCCCATTCTTTCTGAGGCCCCTTTGCCTTTCTTTCAGGTCAGTCCAATTCGTCCTCAGATCTGCCTCTTTATTATTTTCATGTCTGTTGTTCTCTCCTTCAAGTCTGTCTCGTCTAATTTTCCTTCAGATCTGATCTGTTTCTGAAGGATATGTCTCGTCATTATTCCGTTCAGTGTCCGTCTCTATTTTAGGTCTGATTCATTCTCCCTTGGACCTATCTCTTTTCTCCCGGGCATGTCTCGTCGCCTCCCAGATCTGCATTCTCTCTCAGGTCCGTCTCATGTTCACTAACATTTATCTGCGCATTTTCAAGGCGGTCCCATCCCGCATCAGACCTGTCTCCTCTCTCTTTGGTCTGTCTCATGCCGTCTCTGGTCTTGCTCGTTCTGCCTCAGGTATGTCTCAATTTGCCATCAGGTCTGCCTATTTCCTCCATCGGTTCTGCTCCTTTCTCAGCCTTAAATCTCCCTCCTGTCCTTGAGGCCCTTTTCATTATCTCCCAAAGGCCTCTCATTCCCCTGCCAGTCTCTCATTCTCCCTCGTGCATGTTTCTTTTTCCCTTATGTCAGTCTAAATCGTCCTTATTCTCCCTTTCAGTTGGATCTCGGGTCTCAGTCAACCTGTCCTCACTCTTTCCTCCCCCAGAGGCCCTCAGTCACTCCCCCCATTTCTGGACAGTGGCACAGGTGTGTTTCCTGTTTTCAGTGGGGTGTCATTTTGAGCCTCACCCCGCGCCCTCACCCCTGGTGAACACTCAGCTCTGGAGCAATCTCAATGTGAAAATCAATAGCAGCAACTTTTGACTCATCTTTCAGCATGACAGCCCGGGGCATATGTAAAATCTCTGCTGTGCAGGGTGGAGACAGGGAGGACCGCTGCGAGAAGCACTGAGTCAGAGAGGGAGTGTGTGTGAGAGAGAGAGAGAGAGAGATCGGAGAGAGGTCAGAGAGAAAACCAATATGCAGTGAGAGCAGCGACAGGGCAATGTGCAGCGTCCATCAGTCTGTAGTGAGGCCATACAACTAAGGCAGTGCAGTGAGAACAGTGACCAGGGCAGTCTGCAGTGAGAACAGTGACCAGGGCAGTCTGTAGTGAGAACAGTGACCAGGGCCGTCTGCAGTGAGAACAGTGACCAGGGCCGTCTGCAGTGAGAACAGTGACCAGGGCAGTCTGTAGTGAGAACACTGACCAGGGCCGTCTGCAGTGAGAACACTGACCAGGGCCGTCTGCAGTGAGAACAGTGACCAGGGCAGTCTGTAGTGAGAACAGTGACCAGGGCAGTCTGTAGTGAGAACAGTGACCAGGGCAGTCTGTAGTGAGAACACTGACCAGGGCCGTCTGCAGTGAGAACAGTGACCAGGGCCGTCTGCAGTGAGAACAGTGACCAGGGCCGTCTGCAGTGAGAACAGTGACCAGGGCAGTCTGTAGTGAGAACACTGACCAGGGCCGTCTGCAGTGAGAACACTGACCAGGGCCGTCTGCAGTGAGAACAGTGACCAGGGCAGTCTGTAGTGAGAACAGTGACCAGGGCAGTCTGTAGTGAGAACAGTGACCAGGGCAGTCTGTAGTGAGAACACTGACCAGGGCCGTCTGCAGTGAGAACACTGACCAGGGCCGTCTGCAGTGAGAACAGTGACCAGGGCCGTCTGCAGTGAGAACACTGACCAGGGCAGTCTGCAGTGAGATCAGTGGCCAGCGGTCTTTTAGTGGCCAGAACAGTCTCCAGCGAGAGTCGACCAGAGCGCACGTGAACTGGTGATCGTGACCGCCCAGAGTTTGCAAAGCGATCACTAGAGAGACGGCTGCCGACATGACCTCGACACAGAGCCCCCGCTCTCACAGGTGAGTGACAATGGGCGGAAGACTAGCCTACCCTCTGCCTTCACTCTAAATCGGCCCTCCTTTTCGCCTACCTCCTCTTTCCTGACGCTTTCTTGTTCATTATTTCGGTTGTGTTGGTGTCTGTAAAAATCCGAGATATATTTTTGTGGAGATTATTTCATCTCCCTGGACCCGAACCACATTTTCTACAAACACTAGGGGCGCTTAGAAACATTTCGAGCACTGGTAGTAGTCTAATATGCGCTACATGAAAGCCGACGGATCTGTGCTAGTGTTTGTGTGTCGAGGACAAAGGCATGTTGTGTATTTGTGAGTTATTCAGCATTTTTCGACCTGTAAGGCATAAGTTACTGACTGGATGAGAAATAGCTCCCTTCCCCAATATGGTGAATAAAGTTTTTGGTAACCCATCCTATGGTCTCAGAGGTGGAAATCGTCAAAACTAGTGGCATATCCAATCCCAGTAAAACAGGCGAGAAACTAGAGGCCTCATTTACAAGAAACTGACGCATTGGCTCCGATGCGTCAGATTTCTTCCGCTGCCTAACGATCCCCTAATGACGCAATGGATGTGCTGTATTTACTATACAGAAGTCCATGGCGCACGTTTCCACAGGTGCGTCAGAAATTCTGATGCCCCTGTAGTGCTCAACTGATGCAAAGCCGGACTAGCGTAAAAAAAAATGATGCTACTACAGCAATGCTTGGAAGGCTCCCATTGAGACAAGCACTGTGTCATTTTAACACGTGCTCTGAGCAGGCGTTAAAATTTTTGACGCAGTGAAGTCGCAGAATGACTCAGTGAAATGTTGTAAATTTCACTGGTCAGTTCTGCACGGCTTTTTGCCCGAGAATGCCTACCTTGCATACATTATACCTGACAGAGGTATAATGTGAAGCAACGCTTTACAAACTGACGCATCGGGCCCAATGCGTCAGTTTGTAAATCTGGGGAGGTGTAAAGCACTGCTTAGCGTCACTGCTACTTCAAAAAAATGATGCAACAGTGGAGCAAGGGGCTTGTAAATAAGCCCCTAAGAATCATATTTGATTCCAAGATGACGTTTAAACCACAAACACTAACGCTCACCCCTAATGGTCTGCATCTCCTGAGCGCTATTCTCCCTCTTCTCACAACATCCTCCACAGTTAGACAGACCCAGGCAGACTACTGCGATTCCTTAATGGCTGGTCTTCCAAAATATCTAACCACAAAGTACAAATAGTCCAGAATGTCAGTGACTAACTTGTTAAAAATAAATAAATAAATTAGTGCCAGGGCCCTCCTGAGGGGGGCACTGCAGCTTACACCACCCACTGTCCCTAGCAGCACAACTATCACACAACCACAAATTACCACACCCCTACAAGTGTGACACTTCAGACTGCCCCCCAAAGCTATAGAAATGTCTTGGGTGGCAGGTATTCATTGTTTTAATGTCTATTGAATCAGAAACCGGTTGTTGTGTTAACTTCTAAATTATACAAACAGTGCCATCAGGTGGCAGACTGTCATAAGTGCCTGTGTCAACAAGTTCCAGTGCCGAGCCCCAGAAAACACTGGTTCAAATTGAGCACTGAAATGTGGCGGAAGACTGTTCCTTCGATGTAAGTGTGAAACGTCAATCTCAAACCATCCCCGCCAGTTTCACTGGCTTCCAGTGGAAAATAAGAGCTTTGTAATGCGCCATAAAGTGCTCCAGTCAGAAGTAGGGACAGTTATACGTCCTCCCGGTTCCCCACACGCCATCAACGATCTGAAGATCAGCCCTGCAATATTTGCCTTGTATCCCAAGATACAAAAAATGGAGTCTGGAGGAAGATCTGTCATTAACTACTACTAAGGCTTTGCATGCTGGGCCTTTTTCTCGGAGGACACAATATAATTCCTTTAGTTTAAAAGAGCAATTGGAAATGTAGCTATTTCACCTAACTCTGTTAAGAAGTGTATTCTGCTTTTGTCTCTACAGGCTCATCTAAGGATATGGTACATAGAACACAGGGACAGCGCTCGTTGAGGTTTATGATGCGCTATAGAGATGATCCATTCAATCACATCATAAGCAGGGCCACTGGAATTATGCAGCAGGAGAGGGCCAAATTATGCAGCAGGGTTGAGTACATTGTGCAGCAAGAAAAGCTACTTATGCAGCACAATGCAGCACAGTTTGTAATACTATTACTTAATTATTTTTAAACTTGGTAAGACGCTATGAGCATTGGTTGCATTATGTTGGTTCCAATTTAACACCCGAATATAGCAACAAGCAACAGAAAGGTGAGCAGTCCAGCTTTGCAACGTTCCTTCCACTGCGCAGCAACACTTGTCACAATTTTAGTAACTTTTGAAACTTTTGAGTTAGAAATATTTTTTGTTAAAATCTGCAGATTATGGGGCAGATTATAGATTTCGCCGCAGCCGAAGAATCGTATATTTCTAGTGGCCCTGATTATCATAAGCATTCTGAAAGTCTCCAAGGAATTCTCTGATTTTATAGAGAAAGGGAACCAAAAGGTGAGTTCTTTTTTAATGTCATGGCACTCTGAAGTGCCTTACAATATTCTTTTTAAAGTATGGCAGAAGACACTTTATTCCTCATATTACATGGTCACACCATCACCATTCTCACGTTACTCCTTGGTGTATTCTTCCTTCATGTTAAAGAGATAGTAAGGTTGTAGACATGAGGAATCAAAGAAGAATCTGTAGAGCAAAATTAAACACACCATGTTCCACTTACTAATCTGTTGCAAAATCATTTTAGAAGCAATTTAATGTAAATCAGATTTTAACAAAATGCTGTCACTCAAAATGACAGGCACAGAGAGATGTTTACAAAAGGCTGTCACTCAAAATGACAGGCACAGAGAGATGTTTACAAATGGCTGTCACTCAAAATGACAGGCACAGAGAGATGTTTACAAAAGGCTGTCACTCAAAATGACAGGCACAGAGAGAATTTTTTCTTTTTTGTAATTAGCTATGGTGTGTGAAAAATACACTTTTGCCAAGCATATCTCATTACTGCCAATCA
The DNA here is from genome assembly GCF_031143425.1 of Pleurodeles waltl. Taxonomy (NCBI): domain Eukaryota; kingdom Metazoa; phylum Chordata; class Amphibia; order Caudata; family Salamandridae; genus Pleurodeles; species Pleurodeles waltl. The sequence continues at coordinate 287,975,458 of NC_090443.1, read as the reverse complement.
GTTTTCTTTTTAGAAAAACAGATCACAAGCATGTAAAGTGAGTTCCTGTTTTGTTATTTAAACAACAGTTGTAATAATGGTCCTTGGCTTGCCTTTCACATTGGCTGCTGTATTTTATCTTTTTCACAAAAGCAACAGACAAGCGGCCACTTAAACTTTACGGGGGGGCTTTACGCTCTGCCTTAACAGGTGCGACTTCATTTTTAGTAACTTCTGGCACGTTTGCGCTAGAAACAAGTTTTTTGTTAAATTCTGCAGATTATGCAGCCGAAGATGAGTTATGTGACAAATCCATAATTATGCGGAAACTACAACGGCTACAAAATCTCATAATTCTAGTGGGCCCTGATTGTAATTTATCATTTATACTTGTAAGATGTTGGGGTGATCCAGGCATCTTCTACAAGGACAGCAGGGAGTGAGAAAAGAGAATTTCTAGGTTAGGGTTTCTGTGTCATATGCGTGTGTGGAGTGTTTGCTGTAGTCAGCGTTGGTGCAGAGAACAGCAAAGACGCACGTAAATTTATATTTTGTCATTGGGGAGCTCAATTTTCCCTCGCAACAAGTTAAATGCTGCATTCTGGCGCCCTCGTGTGGACATACGTGGACATAGGTGGTGGTGTCACAAGTAAACTAATAACAATAATGTTAATGTAGCACCAGCCCTGGCTGGGGGGGGGGTAATATTTTTCGGTTGTTTGATAAAGTTGTTGTTTGAAAAGACAAGTAAAAGTTTCTTTCCTTAGTGTAATAGGAAGAGGGCAGGTCTGAAGTTCAGGTTTTACTGGCTTGTGCACAGGTTAAGAGTACCTGTTTTCTAATCTATGAGACTATAAAACTGTTCGGTGGTTATTCGGGTTATAAAAATAAATTGGGGAAATAAGTGCTTTTTAACCCTTTGGGCCCTCCAGACACTGCACCTTGCAGGGTAGAATATGAGTAGAACCAGTGAGTTTTAAGCACTGATGTATTCAGGTCACGCCTGACAGAGATTTATGTCTGGCAACTAAACGTGGCAGGTGTATGCTGCCTTTCGGGGAGATGCAAGGTGCTGGTGTAAATTGACTATGACTATTCTGGGGAGGGCTGCCATCTTTAAGATGATTACGCTCTCCAAGCAACTATATAGCTTCTAAAATACATTCTGCACAATTCCAGAAGAGATGTTTAATGAATTAGAGAGGTGAGGCTGTCCCTGTGGGATGTGAGGCACCAGTGGTTTATTTGTGCTTATTGTTTCCGGTGCTGAGTACCGGCCCCCTTTTTTTAGGGCCGGCGTTTATTCTTCTGCCTCAATCATTTGCTACGCGCAAAAGACACATAGGGGAAAGGCGGAGGAAGAGAAAAATCAAAGAGCGCCTAAAGGTAGAAAGCAGAAAGCTGCCAGAGTGAGCTGAAGGGGAAGGGAGTGGCTTTAAATGGATTGAAGAGGCCCGAGATGGCTTCCGGATTACGCCGCCTCAGTATTCCGTGCTCGCACATTTAAATACAGCAGCCACGTGTTTCCGATGAGGGCTTTGGGCACCAGCACGTTTTTATTTACAAATTAAGCACTGGGAGGCACCCAAGGGTGGCATTGTGTACGCTTCTGCGGAATGCGAATACCGCAGGGATTTCCCTCCCAGATGGTCAGGTGGCACATCTAATACCTATTAAAGATTGCTTGTTTGCGGGCCCTGATCGCCCAACATATGCGCTGGAGAGGGCCCGGTTCCAGCACCGCTCCCTTGCTATATTTAGGAGGGCTCGAGTAGGTCATTGCCTGCAACACGTGACACTGGGAATGTGGCACAAAACCTCTAAGATGGTGGGATAAGCGTCAAAGTTTACAGAGAAACCAGTGCTTTAACCCCTTCGCTGCCAGGCCTTTTCCCCCTCCTGTGCCGAGCCTTTTTTTGGCTATTTGGAGCAGTTCGCGCTTAGGCCCTCATAACTTTTTGTTCACATAAGCTACCCACGCCAAATTTGCGTCCTTTTTTTCCAACATCCTAGGGATTCTAGAGGTACCCAGACTTTGTGGGTTCCCCAGAAGGAGGCCAAGAAATTAGCCAAAAAAGAGTGAAAATTTCGTTTTTTTCAAAAAAATTGGGAAAATGGGCTGCAGAAGAAGGCTTGTGGTTTTTTCCCTGAAAAGGGCATCAACAAAGGGTTTGCGGTGATAAAATCACCAGCTTCCCAGCTTTCAGGAACAGGCAGCCTTGAATCAGAAAACCCAATTTTTCAACACAATTTTGGCATTTTACTGGGACATACCCCATTTTTACGATTTTTTGTGCTTTCAGCCTCCTTCCAGTCAGTGACAGAAATGGGCATGAAACCAACGCTGGATCCCAGAAACCGCAACATTTTTGAAAAGTAGACAAAAATCTGAATTCAGCAAGGGGTCATTTGTGTAGATCCTACAAGGGTTTCCTACAGAAAATAACAACTGAAAAAGAAAAATATTGAAATTGAGGTGAAAAAAACATAAATTTTTCTCTACGTTTTACTCTGTAACTTTTTCCAGCAATGTCAGATTTTCGAAAGCAATATACCGTTACGTCTGCTGGACTCTTCTGGTTGCGGGGATATATAGGGCTTATAGGTTCATCAAGAACTCTAGCTACCCAGAGCCAATAAATGACCTGCACCCTGCAGTGGGTTTTCAATCTATGCCGGGTATACAGCAATTCATTTGCTGAAATATAAAGAGTAAAAAATAGCTATCAAGAAAACCTTTGTATTTCCAAAATGGGCACAAGATAAGGTGTTGAGAAGCAGTGGTTATTTGCACATCTCTGAATTCCGGGGTGCCCATACTAGCATGTGAATTACAGGGCATTTCTCAAATAGACGTGTTTTTTACACACTGTCTTACATTTGGAAGGAAAAAATGTAGAGAAAGACAAGGGGCAATAACACTTGTTTTGCTATTCTATGTTCCCCCAAGTCTCCCGATAAAAATGATACCTCACTTGTGTGGGTAGGCCTAGCGCCCGCGGCAGGATATGCCCCAAAACACAACGTGGACACATCACAGAAAACAGAGGTGTTTTTTGCAAAGTGCCTACCTGTAGATTTTGGCCTGTAGCTCAGCCGCCACCTAGGGAAACCTACCAAACCTTTGCATTTCTGAAAACTAGAGACCTAGGGGAATCCAAGATGGGGAGACTTGTGTGGCTCGGACCAGGTTCTGTTACCCAGAATCCTTTGCAAACCTCCAAATGTGGCTAAAAAAACACATGTTCCTCACATTTCTGTGGCAGAAAGTTCTGGAATCTGAGAGGAGCCACGAATTTCCTTCCCCCCAGCGTTCCCCTACGTCTCCCGATAAAAATGATACCTCACTTGTGTGGGTAGGCCTAGCGCCCGCGACAGGAAACGCCCCAAAGCGCAACGTGGACACAGCCAAATTGGTGAAGGAAAACAGAGGTGTTTTTTGCAAAGTGCCTACCTGTAGATTTTGGCCTGTAGCTCAGCCGCCACCTAGGGAAACCTACCAAACCTGTGCATTTCTGAAAACTAGAGACCTAGGGGAATCCAAGATGGGGTGACTTGTGTGGCTCGGACCAGGTTCTGTTACCCAGAATCCTTTGCAAACCTCAAAATTTGGCTAAAAAAACACATGTTCCTCACATTTCTGTGGCAGAAAGTTCTGGAATCTGAGAGGAGCCACGAATTTCCTTCCACCCAGCGTTCCCCCACGTCTCCCGATAAAAATGATACCTCACTTGTGTGGGTAGGCCTAGCGCCCGCGACAGGAAACGCCCCAAAGCGCAACGTGGACACAGCCAAATTGGTGAAGGAAAACAGAGGTGTTTTTTGCAAAGTGCCTACCTGTAGATTTTGGCCTGTAGCTCAGCCGCCACCTAGGGAAACCTACCAAACCTGTGCATTTCTGAAAACTAGAGACCTAGGGGAATCCAAGATGGGGTGACTTGTGTGGCTCGGACCAGGTTCTGTTACCCAGAATCCTTTGCAAACCTCAAAATTTGGCTAAAAAAACACATGTTCCTCACATTTCTGTGGGAGAAAGTTCTGGAATCTGAGAGGAGCCACGAATTTCCTTCCACCCAGCGTTCCCCCACGTCTCCCGATAAAAATGATACCTCACTTGTGTGGGTAGGCCTAGCGCCCGCGACAGGAAACGCCCCAAAGCGCAACGTGGACACAGCCAAATTGGTGAAGGAAAACAGAGGTGTTTTTTGCAAAGTTCCTACCTGTAGATTTTGGCCTGTAGCTCAGCCGCCACCTAGGGAAACCTACCAAACCTGTGCATTTCTGAAAACTAGAGACCTAGGGGAATCCAAGATGGGGTGACTTGTGTGGCTCGGACCAGGTTCTGTTACCCAGAATCCTTTGCAAACCTCAAAATGTGGCTAAAAAAACACATGTTCCTCACATTTCTGTGGCAGAAAGTTCTGGAATCTGAGAGGAGCCACGAATTTCCTTCCACCCAGCGTTCCCCCACGTCTCCCGATAAAAATGATACCTCACTTGTGTGGGTAGGCCTAGCGCCCGCGACAGGAAACGCCCCAAAGCGCAACGTGGACACAGCCAAATTGGTGAAGGAAAACAGAGGTGTTTTTTGCAAAGTGCCTACCTGTAGATTTTGGCCTGTAGCTCAGCCGCCACCTAGGGAAACCTACCAAACCTGTGCATTTCTTAAAACTAGAGACCTAGGGGAATCCAAGATGGGGTGACTTGTGTGGCTCGGACCAGGTTCTGTTACCCAGAATCCTTTGCAAACCTCAAAATGTGGCTAAAAAAAAACATGTTCCTCACATTTCTGTTGCAGAAAGTTCTGGAATCTGAGAGGAGCCACGAATTTCCTTCCACCCAGCGTTCCCCCACGTCTCCCGATAAAAATGATACCTCACTTGTGTGGGTAGGCCTAGCGCCCGCGACAGGAAACGCCCCAAAGCGCAACGTGGACACAGCCAAATTGGTGAAGGAAAACAGAGGTGTTTTTTGCAAAGTGCCTACCTGTAGATTTTGGCCTGTAGCTCAGCCGCCACCTAGGGAAACCTACCAAACCTGTGCATTTCTGAAAACTAGAGACCTAGGGGAATCCAAGATGGGGTGACTTGTGTGGCTCGGACCAGGTTCTGTTACCCAGAATCCTTTGCAAACCTCAAAATTTGGCTAAAAAAACACATGTTCCTCACATTTCTGTGGCAGAAAGTTCTGGAATCTGAGAGGAGCCACGAATTTCCTTCCACCCAGCGTTCCCCCACGTCTCCCGATAAAAATGATACCTCACTTGTGTGGGTAGGCCTAGCGCCCGTGACAGGAAACGCCCCAAAGCGCAACGTGGACACAGCCAAATTGGTGAAGGAAAACAGAGGTGTTTTTTGCAAAGTGCCTACCTGTAGATTTTGGCCTGTAGCTCAGCCGCCACCTAGGGAAACCTACCAAACCTGTGCATTTCTGAAAACTAGAGACCTAGGGGAATCCAAGATGGGGTGACTTGTGTGGCTCGGACCAGGTTCTGTTACCCAGAATCCTTTGCAAACCTCAAAATGTGGCTAAAAAAACACATGTTCCTCACATTTCTGTGGCAGAAAGTTCTGGAATCTGAGAGGAGCCACGAATTTCCTTCCACCCAGCGTTCCCCCACGTCTCCCGATAAAAATGATACCTCACTTGTGTGGGTAGGCCTAGCGCCCGCGACAGGAAACGCCCCAAAGCGCAACGTGGACACAGCCAAATTGGTGAAGGAAAACAGAGGTGTTTTTTGCAAAGTGCCTACCTGTAGATTTTGGCCTGTAGCTCAGCCGCCACCTTGGGAAACCTACCAAACCTGTGCATTTCTGAAAACTAGAGACCTAGGGGAATCCAAGATGGGGTGACTTGTGTGGCTCGGACCAGGTTCTGTTACCCAGAATCCTTTGCAAACCTCAAAATTTGGCTAAAAAAACACATGTTCCTCACATTTCTGTGGCAGAAAGTTCTGGAATCTGAGAGGAGCCACGAATTTCCTTCCACCCAGCGTTCCCCCACGTCTCCCGATAAAAATGATACCTCACTTGTGTGGGTAGGCCTAGCGCCCGCGACAGGAAACGCCCCAAAGCGCAACGTGGACACAGCCAAATTGGTGAAGGAAAACAGAGGTGTTTTTTGCAAAGTGCCTACCTGTAGATTTTGGCCTGTAGCTCAGCCGCCACCTAGGGAAACCTACCAAACCTGTGCATTTCTGAAAACTAGAGACCTAGGGGAATCCAAGATGGGGTGACTTGTGTGGCTCGGACCAGGTTCTGTTACCCAGAATCCTTTGCAAACCTCAAAATTTGGCTAAAAAAACACATGTTCCTCACATTTCTGTGGCAGAAAGTTCTGGAATCTGAGAGGAGCCACGAATTTCCTTCCACCCAGCGTTCCCCCATGTCTCCCGATAAAAATGATACCTCACTTGTGTGGGTAGGCCTAGCGCCCGCGACAGGAAACGCCCCAAAGCGCAACGTGGACACATCACATTTTTTCATTGAAAACAGTGCCTACCTGTAGATTTTGGCCTCTAGCTCAGCCGGCACCTAGGGTAACCTACCAAACCTGTGCATTTCTGAAAACTAGAGACCTAGGGGAATCCAAGATGGGGTGACTTGTGTGGCTCGGACCAGGTTATGTTACCCAGAATCCTTTGCAAACCTCAAATTCTGTCTAAAAAAACACATTCTCCACACATTTCGGTGACAGAAAGTTCTGGAATCTGAGTGGAGCCACAAATTTCCTTCCACCCAGCGTTCCCCCAAGTCTCCCGATAAAAATGATACCTCACTTGTGTGGGTGGGCCAGGTGCCTGCAACAGAATAAGGCCCAAAACTTGTAGAGATAGAGGGGATAGCACAGCAAGTTTATAAGGACATATTCTTTTATACATCTTTAGACTGACTCTGCTTTTGGGACCCACATAAGTGAGGTGTCATTTTACTTGGGAGGCTGAGGGGAACACTGGGGAGTAGGAATTTTGTGCTGGAGTGGTGATCCTACGAAGAAAAGTCAGGAAAATATGCTTTTTTTAAGCACATTGAGGTTTACAGAGGAGTCTGGGTAAGAAAATGTTGGGGGAACCACGCAAGCCACACCTCCCTGGACTCCTTGGGGTGTCTAGTTTTATAAAATGTCTGGGTTTGGTAGGTTTCCCTAGATGAAGGCCGCACACAGGACCAAAAACATAGGTGCCCTCTCCCGCCCAAACACAGGTAGTTTTGTAATATATCGTTTTGATGTGCCCACATACGTCCGTGATGTGCCAAACACTAAAATTTTGAAAAGAAACACAGTTAGGTTATGTGAAAAAGACCCCTCACCCACCAACAAAGTTGGTGGCATGCTTCATCATCGGGGTCCCACCTGAGGCACCTAGCGTGTCACAGGTGTGCTGCGACGCCTGATTACAGCGGAGCAGGTTTTGTCATTTTTACCACGCATACTGGTTGGATTTGGCACGAGGGTGAGTGATGGTTCAGTGGATCAAATTTTACTAACAAGAGCTTTCACAAAAATGAAATGCACTGTTAGTAACTGAAAGGCAAAAAACTGAACCAATGACTCACAGCTCGTGAGCTGTAAAGCCGCGACAAGGCACCAACCGCTTTACAGTCCATTCACACAACTTTCATACATGACACACACAAGGCCATTCACACCGCCAGCCACGGGCCCAGCACATTACAACACTCACATCGACAGACAGCGCCACTCAAGGGCCCATCACTTACATACGCCCACGTGCCTGATACAACAATCACACCAGCTGATGGGAGTGTGTGGACTGGTGTTTGGCTGGCAGTGTGTTGCAGTAGCCAACAGCAAGTCAATATGTACACTCTCAGCCAAGCCCCACTCCACCCACAATGGCATCATTTTTTTTTTTAACAGAGGAACCCCTAACTAAGTAGAAAGAATTACACAACTACAAACACAAAAGCTCTAACAAAGTACATGACAGAAATGCTAACCATGAAACTAAACACATGAAAATACAAAACAGACATGAGTTTACACTCATGGTTGTTCCCAGAAATTTTTCTGGGTGTGGTAATTCTTAAAACAAGCACCGACACACAGCCCAGGCTTGGAAGGACAATCCGGGCAGTACATTCGAGACTCCCTCCGGATACCTCTTCGAAAACACACTCTACATTTCTTAGCTGGAAAGTCTTTTTTGGGTGTGGGAGGAATGTGCTCAGCAAAGTGGCGATCTTTCAATCTAGCCACATCCTCCACCACTGCTTCTCTAGGAACTCTGGCCTGTTCCACCACAATAAGGCTCTCTATCACTGACTCCTGAAATTTCACAAAAGTCATCTTTGACTCTGGAGACCTATCCCTAAACACAATAAAAGCATTGAAGGTTGCTAAGTGGAAGAGGTGAAGTGCTAACTTCTTATACCAAACGTAAGACTTACGAATAGCAGTATAAGGTTCCAACCTCTGGTCAACTCTATCTACACCTCCCATGTGCTTATTATAATCTAAAATGCACACAGGTTTGCGCACTTCAGCAACCTGGCCCCAAACAGTCACAGGGGAAGTACTCTCATCATGGATGGTACTTAGCATGTAGACATCCCTCTTATCTGAAAATTTCAAAGCTAGCAGCTCCTCGTTCCGCAAGGCACAGCACTGTCCTCTCTCAAGTTTTTTACAGACAAGCTCCCTTGGATAGCCTTTCCGGTTAGAACGGATTGTGCCACAAGCAACTGTGTCCACTGTAAACAATTCCTTGAACAATTGCACACCAGTGTAGAAGTTATCTACATACAAATGGTGACCTTTGTTGAACAGTCGTCTACCAAGATCCCACACAATTTTCTCAGTAACTCCAAAAGTGGGAGGACAACCAGGGGGGTCAATATTGGAATCCCTACCAGTGTACACACGGAAACTATACACATATCCTGTCCTACTTTCAGACAGCATATACAATTTAATTCCATATCGTGCCCTTTTGCTAGGAATGTACTGCCTAAAAACCAAACGACCCTTGAAGAGGACCAAAGACTCGTCCACACTTAACTCTTTGCCTGGAACATAGACCTCCGAAAACCGATCTACAAAATGATCAAGGACAGGCCTAATCTTAAAAAGACGGTCAGAATCTGGGTGATCTCGTGGCAAGGCTAATGCATTGTCAACAAAATGCAGCATCCTAAGAAGAAGCAAATACCGATTACGACTCATGGTCGCTGGAAATATAGCTGTTGCCATCAAGGGACTAGTAGACCAATAAGAAGCCAGTGACGGCTTCCTTATCAACCCCATCAAAAAAGTCAAACCCAAAAACTTTTTTAACTCCTCCAAATTAGTGGGAATCCACTGGGCAGCTCTAGAGTGTGGCCTAAGTCTAGCAGCGTTGTCCCTCAAATGCTGCTCCGCATACAAATTAGTCTGCTCAACAATCTCTTCCAAAAACACATCATCCATGAATAACTCAAAGAAATTGATAGGCATAAAGTTCTCTGTATTGGCGTTACACCCCGGGAGACCAGTAAAGGCAGGCAACTCTGGCTGCTGCATGTTTGGGGCAACCCAGACATCAGGTCTTATAACGGGAAACCTTTCAGCCCCAGGTTGCTGCACTATTGGCACATCAATGTCCTCCTCTACAACAGGCCCTTCATCTGCACTGAGTGTGGCTTCATCATCAGAAGATTCCCCTCCAAGAGAAACATCACTGCCAGAATCTCTGACTTCCTCCTCTGCCTCAGATGCAGAGTCTGTCTCATAGTCATGATCAGACTGTGACTCAAAAAGCATACCAACCACCTGCTGAGCGGTCATCCTGCGGCTAGCCATGATATCTCCTGCTAAAATTAACTGGACAAATTCACCACCAACAACCAGCACTGTGTAAGACAAGTGACAAAGTGTAGCTTTGTTAGTAAGAGTTGTAAACTCAAAAACTATACCGCTCACTTGCCTGAAAAAGCTTGATTCACCAGCAACTACACAGCAATCACCAATGATATCCCACTAAAAATAAAGAAAGAAAGGCAAATTAGAAATAAGACAAAACAAATATCATTGTGCACAAACCTAAGGACAATTTCACACACAATCCTGCATTTAGTACACCCCCTACAAACATGTCATTCATGCATGGCAACAATACTCCTTTGGAGTAAATTGTTTTTACTTACCTAAAACATGCAACTGTGCAAACTGCAGGTCAACCACCGCCAAAACCGCAAGGAGCCACAGCAAATAAAGCAAAAGTTTTGAACTAGAACAAAAAGGAGGAAAACATTTTTTATCACAAATGCAAAGACTTCTTCAGTTGACAAACACCCCACCATCAAACATTTAGAAATTGGTGCCTAAGTGGATTCTGCCATGGGGCAGATGGGCCTACTAATAAAATAGACCTGTCTACCCCAAGAAAGCCAGAAAATACCTTTAGTAGTGTGTCCCCATGGAGAGCGACCCTTGCCAAAGGGGACAGCCCTCAAAAAAAAAAGCAACAAAAAAAAAAAAACACACACAACACTATCCCTGGTGCCTAAGTGGCTTCTGCCCCCCTTGGGGGCAGGTGGGCCTAAGAAAATAGGCCCATCTGCCCCCAGGGGGTGTAGAAATGGGCAACAGGTCAATGCCCCCCTTGGGGGGGCGCCCGTGACCAAGGGGACGCCCCCCCACAAAAAAAAACAAATAAAAAAAAAACCCTGGCGTTCTAGTAGTTTCTGCCCCCCTTGGGGGCAGACCAGCCTAAAAATTATAGGCTGATCTGTCTCCAAGGGGTGCAGAAATGGCCTGGGTACATGTGCCCCCAAAGTGGGGGGCGACCCTTGCCCAAGGCCCCACCCATCCACTAACACACACACACACACACACACACTATCCCTGGTGTCTAAGTGGCTTCTGCCCCCCTTGGGGGCAGGTGGGCCTAAGAAAATAGGCCCATCTGCCCCCAGGGGGTGTAGAAATGGGCAACAGGTCAATGCCCCCCTTGGGGGGGCGCCCCGTGACCAAGGGGACGCCCCCCCACAAAAATAAACAAATAAAAAATAATCCCTGGCGTTCTAGTAGTTTCTGCCCCCCTTGGGGGCAGACCAGCCTAAAAATAATAGGCTGATCTGTCTCCAAGGGGTGCAGAAATGGCCTGGGTACATGTGCCCCCAAAGTGGGGGGCGACCCTTGCCCAAGGCCCCACCCATCCACTAACACACCCACACACACACACACACACACACACACTATCCCTGGTGTCTAAGTGGCTTCTGCCCCCCTTGGGGGCAGGTGGGCCTAAGAAAATAGGCCCATCTGCCCCCAGGGGGTGTAGAAATGGGCAACAGGTCAATGCCCCCCTTGGGGGGGCGCCCCGTGACCAAGGGGACGCCCCCCCACAAAAATAAACAAATAAAAAAAAATCCCTGGCGTTCTAGTAGTTTCTGCCCCCCTCGGGGGCAGACCAGCCTAAAAATAATAGGCTGATCTGTCTCCAAGGGGTGCAGAAATGGCCTGGGTACATGTGCCCCCAAAGTGGGGGGCGACCCTTGCCCAAGGCCCCACCCATCCACTAACACACACACACACACACTATCCCTGGTGTCTAAGTGGCTTCTGCCCCCCTTGGGGGCAGGTGGGCCTAAGAAAATAGGCCCATCTGCCCCCAGGGGGTGTAGAAATGGGCAACAGGTCAATGCCCCCCTTGGGGGGGCGCCCCGTGACCAAGGGGACGCCCCCCCACAAAAATAAACAAATAAAAAAAAATCCCTGGCGTTCTAGTAGTTTCTGCCCCCCTTGGGGGCAGACCAGCCTAAAAATAATAGGCTGATCTGTCTCCAAGGGGTGCAGAAATGGCCTGGATACATGTGCCCCCAAAGTGGGGGGCGACCCTTGCCCAAGGCCCCACCCATCCACTAACACACACACACACACACTATCCCTGGTGTCTAAGTGGCTTCTGCCCCCCTTGGGGGCAGGTGGGCCTAAGAAAATAGGCCCATCTGCCCCCAGGGGGTGTAGAAATGGGCAACAGGTCAATGCCCCCCTTGGGGGGGGCGCCCCGTGACCAAGGGGACGCCCCCCCCCACAAAAATAAACAAATAAAAAAAAAATCCCTGGCGTTCTAGTAGTTTCTGCCCCCCTTGGGGGCAGACCAGCCTAAAAATAATAGGCTGATCTGTCTCCAAGGGGTGCAGAAATGGCCTGGGTACATGTGCCCCCAAAGTGGGGGGCGACCCTTGCCCAAGGCCCCACCCATCCACTAACACACACACACACACACACACACACACTATCCCTGGTGTCTAAGTGGCTTCTGCCCCCCTTGGGGGCAGGTGGGCCTAAGAAAATAGGCCCATCTGCCCCCAGGGGGTGTAGAAATGGGCAACAGGTCAATGCCCCCCTTGGGGGGGCGCCCCGTGACCAAGGGGACGCCCCCCCACAAAAATAAACAAATAAAAAAAAATCCCTGGCGTTCTAGTAGTTTCTGCCCCCCTCGGGGGCAGACCAGCCTAAAAATAATAGGCTGATCTGTCTCCAAGGGGTGCAGAAATGGCCTGGGTACATGTGCCCCCAAAGTGGGGGGCGACCCTTGCTCAAGGCCCCACCCATCCACTAACACACACACACACACACACACACACTATCCCTGGTGTCTAAGTGGCTTCTGCCCCCCTTGGGGGCAGGTGGGCCTAAGAAAATAGGCCCATCTGCCCCCAGGGGGTGTAGAAATGGGCAACAGGTCAATGCCCCCCTTGGGGGGGCGCCCCGTGACCAAGGGGACGCCCCCCCACAAAAATAAACAAATAAAAAAAAATCCCTGGCGTTCTAGTAGTTTCTGCCCCCCTTGGGGGCAGACCAGCCTAAAAATAATAGGCTGATCTGTCTCCAAGGGGTGCAGAAATGGCCTGGATACATGTGCCCCCAAAGTGGGGGGCGACCCTTGCCCAAGGCCCCACCCATCCACTAACACACACACACACACACACACACTATCCCTGGTGTCTAAGTGGCTTCTGCCCCCCTTGGGGGCAGGTGGGCCTAAGAAAATAGGCCCATCTGCCCCCAGGGGGTGTAGAAATGGGCAACAGGTCAATGCCCCCCTTGGGGGGGCGCCCCGTGACCAAGGGGACGCCCCCCCACAAAAATAAACAAATAAAAAAAAAATCCCTGGCGTTCTAGTAGTTTCTGCCCCCCTTGGGGGCAGACCAGCCTAAAAATAATAGGCTGATCTGTCTCCAAGGGGTGCAGAAATGGCCTGGGTACATGTGCCCCCAAAGTGGGGGGCGACCCTTGCCCAAGGCCCCACCCATCCACTAACACACACACAGACACACACTATCCCTGGTGTCTAAGTGGCTTCTGCCCCCCTTGGGGGCAGGTGGGCCTAAGAAAATAGGCCCATCTGCCCCCAGGGGGTGTAGAAATGGGCAACAGGTCAATGCCCCCCTTGGGGGGGCGCCCCGTGACCAAGGGGACGCCCCCCCCACAAAAATAAACAAATAAAAAATAATCCCTGGCGTTCTAGTAGTTTCTGCCCCCCTTGGGGGCAGACCAGCCTAAAAATAATAGGCTGATCTGTCTCCAAGGGGTGCAGAAATGGCCTGGGTACATGTGCCCCCAAAGTGGGGGGCGACCCTTGCCCAAGGCCCCACCCATCCACTAACACACCCACACACACACACACACACACACTATCCCTGGTGTCTAAGTGGCTTCTGCCCCCCTTGGGGGCAGGTGGGCCTAAGAAAATAGGCCCATCTGCCCCCAGGGGGTGTAGAAATGGGCAACAGGTCAATGCCCCCCTTGGGGGGGCGCCCCGTGACCAAGGGGACGCCCCCCCACAAAAATAAACAAATAAAAAAAAATCCCTGGCGTTCTAGTAGTTTCTGCCCCCCTCGGGGGCAGACCAGCCTAAAAATAATAGGCTGATCTGTCTCCAAGGGGTGCAGAAATGGCCTGGGTACATGTGCCCCCAAAGTGGGGGGCGACCCTTGCCCAAGGCCCCACCCATCCACTAACACACACACACACACACACACACTATCCCTGGTGTCTAAGTGGCTTCTGCCCCCCTTGGGGGCAGGTGGGCCTAAGAAAATAGGCCCATCTGCCCCAGGGGGTGTAGAAATGGGCAACAGGTCAATGCCCCCCTTGGGGGGGCGCCCCGTGACCAAGGGGACGCCCCCCCACAAAAATAAACAAATAAAAAAATAAATCCCTGGCGTTCTAGTAGTTTCTGCCCCCCTTGGGGGCAGACCAGCCTAAAAATAATAGGCTGATCTGTCTCCAAGGGGTGCAGAAATGGCCTGGGTACATGTGCCCCCAAAGTGGGGGGCGACCCTTGCCCAAGGCCCCACCCATCCACTAACACACACACACACACACACACACTATCCCTGGTGTCTAAGTGGCTTCTGCCCCCCTTGGGGGCAGGTGGGCCTACGAAAATAGGCCCATCTGCCCCCAGGGGGTGTAGAAATGGGCAACAGGTCAATGCCCCCCTTGGGGGGGCGCCCGTGACCAAGGGGACGCCCCCCCACAAAAATAAACAAATAAAAAAAAATCCCTGGCGTTCTAGTAGTTTCTGCCCCCCTTGGGGGCAGACCAGTCTAAAAATAATAGGCTGATCTGTCTCCAAGGGGTGCAGAAATGGCCTGGGTACATGTGCCCCCAAAGTGGGGGGCGACCCTTGCCCAAGGCCCCACCCATCCACTAACACACACACACACACACACACACACACACACACACACACACACACTATCCCTGGTGTCTAAGTGGCTTCTGCCCCCCTTGGGGGCAGGTGGGCCTAAGAAAATAGGCCCATCTGCCCCCAGGGGGTGTAGAAATGGGCAACAGGTCAATGCCCCCCTTGGGGGGGCGCCCCGTGACCAAGGGGACGCCCCCCCACAAAAATAAACAAATAAAAAAAAATCCCTGGCGTTATAGTAGTTTCTGCCCCCCTTGGGGGCAGACCAGCCTAAAAATAATAGGCTGATCTGTCTCCAAGGGGTGCAGAAATGGCCTGGGTACATGTGCCCCCAAAGTGGGGGGCGACCCTTGCCCAAGGCCCCACCCATCCACTAACACACACACACACACACACACACACACACACACACTATCCCTGGTGTCTAAGTGGCTTCTGCCCCCCTTGGGGGCAGGTGGGCCTAAGAAAATAGGCCCATCTGCCCCCAGGGGGTGTAGAAATGGGCAACAGGTCAATGCCCCCCTTGGGGGGGCTCCCCGTGACCAAGGGGACGCCCCCCACAAAAATAAACAAATAAAAAACAATCCCTGGCGTTCTAGTAGTTTCTGCCCCCCTTGGGGGCAGACCAGCCTAAAAATAATAGGCTGATCTGCCCTCAAGGGGGGCAGAAATGGCCCGAAAAGACATGCCCCCCAAAGGGGAGCGACCCTTGCCCAAGGGGGCGCCCCCCCATCCACTACACACACAATCCCTGGTGCCTAAGTGGCTTCTGCCCCCCTTGGGGGCAGATGGACGTAAAAAAAATAGGCCGATCTGCCCCCAAGGGGGGCAGAAAAGGCCAACAGTTCTCTGCCCCCTTGGGGGGGGGCGCCCCTTGCCCAAGGGGGCACCCCCAACACATAAATGCAAAAAAAAAAAATAATCCCTGGTGATCTAGTGTTTTCTGCCCCCCTTGGGGGCAGATCTTGCTGAAAAGTAGCCAATCTGCCCCCAAGGGGGGCAGAAATGGCCGTAGTAATTGCCCCCCTAAAGGGGAGCGACCCTTGCCCAAGGGGCCGCTCCCCGCGTGCCAAAAACCGTAAAAAACAATGAAGAAAACAAATCCCTGGTGTCTAGTGGGCATTCCTGCTGCCCGATCGCAATGCGATCGGGCAGCAGGAATGCTCAAAGAGACACCGGGGAAAAGGAAAAGCCTTTCCTTTTCCCCGGTGCCTCTTTAGCCCCAACCCCCCACCCACCGGGAAGAGGAACTCACCTCTTCTCTCGTCGCCGCACAGGAAGCAAATGGCTTCCTGTGCGGCAAGGAACCCATAATGAAGTCAGCGCGCGATCGCGCGCTGACGTCATTATGGGGGGTTAGGGGGGTCGGGGGTGGAAGGGGAAGGGCTTCCCCTTCCATCCCCGACTTTGGGGGGTGGGAGGGAAGCACACAGAGGGAGCGAGAGCGCTCCCTCTGGGCTGTGTGCCGAGGACGTAGTGGTTACGTCCTCGGCACAGCAGCACTGTGCCGCGGGACGTAACCACTACGTCCGCGGCACAGAAGGGGTTAAATGGAAACATACAAGCGGAGGTACTCCTTAACGAGAGTACCTGTTTGCTGCTGAGAACTGCCGGTCCTCTCCCATTAAATGTACTGGAGAAGTGCAGGTACTTCCCCTTCCAAAGGTACTCAGGGGCATATTTATACTCTGTTTGCGCCGGAATTGCGTCGTTTTTTTTTACGCAATTCCGACGCAAAACTAACTCCATATTTATACTTTGGCGTTAGACGCGTCTAGCGCCAAAGTCCATGGAGTTTGCGTCATTTTTTAGCGTGGACACCTACTTTGCGTTAATGATATGCAAGGTAGGCGTTCCCGTCTAAAAAATTGACTCCGAGGCATGTGTGCCGTATTTACACTACTGGGCAAAATTCACGCCCGGGAGTGGGCGGGTCCCAAAAAATGACGTACGGCCGCTTTTGCGCTGTTTTTTAGCGCCTGGACAAGGCAAGCGTTAAGGGACCTGTGGGCTCGGAAGGAGCCCAGAGGTGCCCTCCCATGCCCCCAGGGACACCCCCTGTCACCCTTGCCCACCCCAGGAGGACACCCAAGGCTGGAGGGACCCATCCCAGGGACATTAAGGTAAGTTCAGGTAAGTATTTTTTTTAATTTTTTTTGTGGCATAGGGGGGCCTGATTTGTGCCCCCCTACTAGCCACTATGCCCAATGACCATGCCCAGGGGACAGGAGTCCCCTGGGCATGGCCATTGGGCAAGGGGGCATGACTCCTGTCTTTGCTAAGACAGGAGTCATTTCTATGGGGGTTGGGAGTCGGAAAAAATGGCGCAAATCGGGTTGAGGTGAAAAATTTGCCTCAGCCTGACTTGCCCCATTTTTTTACGCCCAAGCTCCATATCCCCCTACGCCGGCGCTGCCTGGTGTACGTTGTTTTTTTCCACGCACACCAGGCAGCGCCGGCGGCTAACACCGGCTAACGTCATTGATTAAATACGGCGCCCGCATGGCGCTTCAGAATGGCGTTAGCCGGCGCTAATTTTTTTGACGCAAAACTGCGTTAGTGCAGTTTTGCGTCAAAAAGTATAAATATGGCCCTCAGTACTGGGCATTACCTGCCCATTTAAAGCACTGGGGGGAAATACCTTTGTGGGGGAGAGGGGCATGCTGAAGGAACCGGGTGAATAAACTGTGTGGATTTGGACCAGGAGACATTATTGGCATCTCCAAGGTGGGTGATATCCTAGAAGATGGGACTTTCATGACTTTTCTCTCTTTGAGGCGGGAATACCACCTCCAACAAAACCAATACCTGAAAGTCACGCAGCTCCATCATGATTGGCTGGCTGAGGGGTTAGACACGCTTGAAATATAAGAATATATATTTGAGGGACGGTTGATTATGGAAGAACTTGGGAGCAAGCCCATCTCTTACACTTATCCAACTATTAACAACAATATTCCTGATACCTCAGTTGCACCAAGAGGGTAACTGATATTGGGGAGAGTGAGGACTGATTGGGTGGCGGCTTTGATGCATCACCGGGAAGTTGCAATAAAGTCCCAGCTGAGCCTTATACAATTTGAAGTGCACCACCCGATTTATTATGATCATGACAGACTACACGGGATGGGGAGGGTCACCTCCCCAGAGTGTTTGAGAAGTACAGGATCCGGGGAGATTTCTTGCTCACACTTCGGGGTTGCCCCATCATTCAGATCTACCGGTCAGCCACTGCTCAAGAGCTACAGGCTGTGTTGGAGGTCGACACCCCACTTGACCCAAAATACTTACTTTAGGGGATCCCTACAGAGAATGATGTGCCTAGGGCTCAGCTCCTGTTCTGTAATCTAAGGCTGATTGTTGCAAAAAGGGATGTAGTCAGATACTGGGGTGCACGGGAGGTCCCCATGTTGAGTCAATGGAAAGATGGTATGTATATGTTTATGGCTGGGGAAAGAGTTACGTAGAAGAGAAGATTCAGAAAAGTATGGTGTCCCTGGCTGCGGTACTATGTTTTGGGGTCTGAGGATTGCGGGGGCGGCGATAGGGGTCCAGGTGCTGCCACTGCTGGGCCGTTAAAGAAGCCCCTCAAGTTGAGTCCTATCTGGAGTTCTCCTCGATTTATTATTGTGGGACATTTCTGTGTCAGTGTCACAGTTGCGCCAGTTTCACTCCCCTCCCCTGTTCCTTCCTTTGCTGCTACGGACTTGCAACGCTCGAAGCTCCGCAACCTGTAACCTTTGGCAAAAATGTCGTGGCTGCCTCATGTCGCCTTTATGTTTGCTATTTGCTGTTTTTGAAAATGTAATAAAGATATTAAAAAAATACATGCCTTCAAGTTTTTTTCACTTTGTAATTTGCGATTTCCAGGGTGGCGAGGGCGTTGCTCTGATCGTGGAGAATCTGCTGGGGAAGCTAAGCTTTTCCGCTAGATATGCTGATAGGCAGCTTCAGTCAAGGATTTTCAAAGTCCAAGTGAAAATGACATTTTGCTATTGGGGTACTGCTGTTGCCTTAGTAATATAGCTTCTTACGGCATTTGTTGTAGCCTGGTGCGTTCTTCTGGCTGTTTGTGGTGCAACTTTGTAACAGCTGGCTGCAGTGTCATCATAGCACTGCCCTACCTGGTAGGTGTCCTGCTCTCACATGCACTGGCCCCCTAGCTACTGTCTCTACAGCACATACGGGACAGTTGGCACTAGGCTGTGTGTGCTTTATTGGCAATCTGTGACTGACGGAGAGGTGACAGTGTCTGTCAGTGAACAACTGGTTCGTATGGTGGACCCAGCGAAAGGGTAAATCCTTGTTGACCAATCACAGAGAGCTTCATCTGCTTTGTTTTGGCTGTAGTGCATCAGGAAACAGGCTCACTAGAAGTCATTGTAATATTAGATGCACTTTCTCGTTGAATGTGCATGCAATGTGGGGTGGGGAGGGGTAGCAGTGCTTAATCTGAGCCGGTGTTTGCTGGTGCTCGCCACTGGCATTTCATTTTTAAAGCTGGCCCTTGTGACAGTTCATCACTTGGTAGCGCCATGTGTCTTTTTTTTAGGTGAGCCTATCCAGCTGCCCATGCAATTCTTATAGCTTTGGGTTGCATGGAATAGTCTGCATTGTCACACTTATAGGTGTGCGATATTTAGTAGTTGTCCTGCAAGCTGCTTTGGCCTCCTGTAAAAGGCCCTGATACTTTTCCACAAATGAAGCACTGTGGTGTAGTAACTGAAGGAGGTTTGCAGTGTTCGTGCACTAGAGGGCGCACACACACACACACGCACACACACACGTTCCGGTGCCAATAGCCCTCCTCTTAAACACACGACTTCCACAATCAAATGTGCAAACACGGAATACTGAGACAGCGTAATCTTGAAGCCATCTCGGGCCTCTTCAAATCATTTACATCCACTCCCTGCTCCTTGAGCTCACTCTTGCAGCTTTCTGCTTCCTCCCATTGTGACGATTTTACGTTTTTCTCTTCCTCAGTCTTTCCTATATGTGTCTTTTGCTCGAATAAATTGTTTGAGGCAGAAAAATAAGTGCCGTCCCTCAAAAATAAGTACCGGTGCTCTGCACCGGAAACAACAAGCACAAATGAAGCCCTACACACACACGAGGAAAGTTTAATATCACAGTAGCATCACAATGCACGCACCAAAAGGCAACAGAGTATCACACGTTGCTTCATAGAGCAAAGCACCAGGGGGCTATGAAATATCACATATACACTCAAACTGTATGTACAAGCATCAAAGGACAGTGTAGTACCACATACTGCCACACAGTATGTGTGCACCAGAGCCAGTTTGATATCACCCTCATGCAGGCTCACAGTGTACATGCACTGGCGGAGTGTAACCTCGCAGCGTGTATGCACCAGCAAGCAGGGTAATACTACAAGCAGGTTTGCAGTATAGCTCCACCATGGTGCAGTGTAATATCTCATGCAGCCTCACACTGTTTATACATGCACCTTAGAGCTGTATAGTATCATGTGCACATGGGGCATTGTAATATATTCAGCCTCACAAGGTTTGTGCATCAGGGGACATTTTTAACACCACATTCAGCCTCACAGTCCCTATGCCAGAGAGCAGTGTTGCATCACGTGCACCCTCACAGCGTAACCTTTGAACTCTTCTCTTTCTCCAGTGCTGTGGGTGACCTGTCCGAAGCCCTAAAAGAAGCAATACAAGAAGTGCATCAGCAAGCACAGGACACCGAGTTCATGAGAAGCTTCCTGAAAAGGCAGCTCTCGCTTGATCAATACAAGGTACTGTTGGGCCTGGCTCTCTCTTCAGTCACCCTCAAACTTTTTGCCTTTACCCCTCCTGTTTTCTGAACCCATTTCTGTTGGCCTTTAGTAATTTGTGGATTTTGCCACTGCTAACCAGTGCTAAAGTGCTTGTGTTTTGTCCTTTAAACATGATATAATTGGCTTACACCAAATAGGCACATTTAATTTACTTGTAAGTCCTTAGTAAAGTGACACTACATGTACCCAGGACCTGTAAATTAAATGCTACAAGTGGGTCTGCAGCACTTATTGTGCCATCCGCTTAAGTAGCCTTTTCAAACCAGTCTCAGGCCTAACATATTCAGCCTGTACCCAGTTCTAAACTTCCAAACCGACTTGGCAAAATAAACCTTTTGTCTAGCCTAAAAACGTCCTTTTTAATACAGAAAATCACCCCTAGGGTAGGCCCCAAGTAGCTCACAGGGCAGGGTGCATTGTGTTTAAAAAGATGAACATGTACTTTTAATTTTTACATGTCCTTGTGTTGCACAACTCAAATTTGTTTTTCACTACTGTGATGCCTATTTCTCTCATGAGATAACATTAAGCAACCTTATTGCATTTAATAGGTGATGTCTTTTGATTGAAAACAGGTAAAAGTGTCACGTTTACACTCAAATGAATTATAATCTAAAACCCTCTTTAATGGCAAAGTTGGGTTTCAAGTCACAATTTTGGAAATGACACTTTTAGAACGTTGGCATTTTCTTGTCTTAACCTTTGGTGCCTGCTCCCTGTTTCCTGGGTCACATAAATAGTTGTAGCTGGCTTTTGGCTTGTGTGTACTCCTCCCAGACAGCCACACAATAGAAGGATAGGATGTTGGTGGGATGGGCCATCCTGGCATAGGAAGAGAGGCGGAGCTGTCACCTGTCACACTTGCACTTCAAAGAACGAGCCTCAGCACACACAAAGAACATCACCCTTGGCCACTTGGGCAGAAGACATCCTAAGACCAGGGCAGGGGAGGCAGGAAATTGCAGACACCTTTGGGGTGCTGAGGGGGACTCCAGAAGCTTCTCCCACTTCAACGCAGGCACTGGGGATAAAACTAAGACCCTCAGATCAAATCTTCATTATACTCCTGCAACTATTGACAATACACAAGGGCTGCCTTGTTGCCTCATGCCTGCCCTGCAGTTTGAGTAGGAAAACTGGACTTGCTTCCTTCATCCCAGGCTACCCTTGTGACTCCAATGGCTAGTTAGCTGGCCTATTCTGAACTACAGGGACCCAAAAAGGTCCAGAGACCTCCTTGCAACTGCCCAGCTGACCTGTTGCGCTGGACCTGCAACTGAATCTGCTTGAGGCCTGCTGGCCTCTGCTGGAGTGAGTTCCTGATCCCCCAAAGGTACCTTCCAGGCCCTAGTCTCTTGGTGTGGCATTAGTGAGGTCATCTGTTAAGAAATAGAAGAAATACCTAAGTTTTGTGCTCTTCACAACCGCAAACAGGCCCATTAGTGCTAAGATCTTGCTACCCACGCTGACCACCAATGAAACTTCGGTGAAACCAACTCTTCGTGTTACAGAAACCACCAGCAATGACTAGCAATATGAGATCTACATCTCACGCTACAACATCAACAGCTCACTGTGACCACCATTACAAAGCATCAGCAACTACCATCCACGTCACCCAGCAAGATCTACTTGTTACAGTAACTACCATCCACGACCCCCGTCCTGCTCTTCACACCACAGCAGAGACCATTCACAACACTCTGCCTTTTCCTCATGGCCCCCTCCACAGCGAGCTGACTCTTCATGCAAGACTTTGAGAAGCTAACTTTTTCAGTGGAACTAACCCGGCCCTTATATCCGGTCCGTGCTCCATTGCGGTCGGGCTGAACTTGTGACTTTCAGACGGTCTTGCACACTCAGACGACCACGAGTGACAATTTGGTTTTGGTGTCAAATAATGTATTACTCTATTCTAAATTGGTGTGGGATTTTAACTTGTGTTGTGTTTTCACTTTATTACTGTTTGAGTGCTGACTTAACACTTTACCTCTAAGTCAAGCCTGACTGCTTTTGTGCCAAGCTACCAGAAAGTGAGGCACAGGTTAATTTAGTGACTTTTTGTTGTTCACTGTGGCAAGTATTGCGGCTGTTGACTGTGAAGGTCTCCCCCATCACTCTACAGCCCAATTTCTCGATGGTACCTTACCTACTTCTTGCG
Organism: Pleurodeles waltl; assembly: GCF_031143425.1. Lineage (NCBI taxonomy): Eukaryota > Metazoa > Chordata > Amphibia > Caudata > Salamandridae > Pleurodeles > Pleurodeles waltl. The sequence goes on along the minus strand of NC_090443.1, from coordinate 287,952,841 downwards.
TAGAACCCCTCCTTCACTCCAAAATGAACTACAACTAGAATGCAATAGTGTTACTTTTATCGATGACCAATGCAATGACTGATTTACACGTTGATTTTATACCAATTTATGACCCGCTCATAGAGAAATTTACAATGTACAAATGTACGTGTTTATTCGCCCCCCCCCCCAATACGTCCTCCTTGTCTCAGTCATTACTGTGAGAGCCTCGCCCCTCCCAGACAGGCATTTCCCATGCAAATCCCTAGTACTTCTTCTATTGCTACGCTCTCAGCCATAAACAAAGGACCCCCTCCCTCCTGCAATCATCCTGTTTCATGTCCAGTCTCATTATATTCGGGTAAACTGAAGCCACCTGTTTCTGGTGTGCAGTGTTTTATAGTCCTAACGAATTAACGGTGCAGATGATCTCTTGATGCCACCGCCAGCCACCCCCCCGTACGTGCTCGGCTGCGATGGGAGTGAGTAGGCCAGCTGTGCGCGGGGCCTCAGGAGCTGGACCGGGGTTTCCAAGCCTGGCAGAGTGCGCTCACAGGGGGCCTGTCAGGTAGGCTGCGCTTGGTATCTGGTCATCAACTCTCACAGTTGAGGAGATTGAGAAGTTTCCTAGCTATCGAGAAGGAAAGTTTAAATTCTATTAAGGACACGGAGGCGAGGATCATGCATCATCTTTCTTCACTTTTATTTAACAGCAGGTTCAAAGTTCAACAAAAATAAACTACAACACCCATGGGACCCATCCCCATGGTAACCAATGTCCAATCAAACTGCCATCCGACTGTCCATATAAATATCCATGACTCTGACGTCCTTCCTCGACTTCACTGCGAGCTGAAGAAAGGCTGTTACTAAGTAGGTGTAGACTCCGTTCCTGCGAACAAATGCGAACAAAGATAAGCATTCATACTAGCAACGTAGCAGAGAAAGCAACAAAAGTCAAAGATCCCACTCCCATGCATAACAAGAAGCACAGAAAAAAATGCCACATTACACATCTCTTAGAGAACCTCCAAATTTGTAAAAGCACAGTCTCCAGTCAAAAAACTGAGAATACCACCTCCATATCTGACAAATTCGTTCTGGGTGGGTGACATTCCTGTAATGTCGGGTGGGATAATCCTCGCCTCCGTGTCCTTAATAGAATTGAAACTTTCCTTCTCGATAGCTAGGAAATTTCTCATTCTATATCAGGACCGGAGGCGAGGATTATGCAGGTTCAAAGCTTACTTACCACCAAAGAAGCGGCTTCAGCAATTGGTTTAAAATAAAACTTTTTAAAAGTCGACTCTGAAGACCAGTCAGCCGCATTCATAATATCTTCCAGTCTTCCCCCTAACTGGACGGCTTTAGACGCCATCGCACCCCGGGTGGAGTGGGCTCAAAAGACCTGCATGTTGATGCCTGCTTCCGCCAAAATCCATTTGACCCACCGGTCAATGGAGGGGGAGGAAACCACCCTGAAGGGTTTCTTCATCGAAATGAGCAACTGTCTCTCCCCCGCTGGGCGGAGTTCTGCCGTCACCTCCTCATATGTCTTTAGACACCTGACCACGCACAATTTGGGAGAATGTTCGAATGCTGGATAGGTTACTGACCTGGTACTACACTTCGTGCATCGTGAAATCGTGAAGGTTACTCTATCTGGAGAAAAAACCCTAGCTGAAATGTTGAGAGCCCTGACATCTGAAACTCGTTTACACGAAATGAGGCACAACAGAGTCGCCCATTTAGCCGATAATTGCTTACGTGAGAGATACTGATTATCCGGCCAGGAGGACAAAAGACGCAAAACCTGGTTAACATCCCACAGGGACGAATACCCGGGCTCCGGAGGTCTGGTCAGTCTAATGCCCTTGAGGAGTTTACACACACACGGATGTTCCCCAACCGGGCAGTTACTAACCGGGGGGATGAACTGCTGAAATTGCGGATCGGCTCGAGTTAATCGAGCAATAGGACTGTCCGGAAGCCGCTAGACCGGCTAAGAAATTTAAGACATCTGTAATCTGGGCCCCCATGGGATTGATGTGCCTTCCCACACACCAACGAGCCCAGCGGTTCCAGGCCGATCTGTACCTCTTGCAGGTACTTGGAGCCCATGCTTGTTTGATGAATCTCTCAGCCTCCTGTGAAAGTCTATGGTCCGTCCAACCTTCCCGGAAATCTTCCAGGCCACTAGCGAGAGGTGACCCTGAAGGACCAGTGGATGAGCCTGACGCTCTGGGTTCAACAGCATGGTTGGGCTGATCGGAAGAGGAATCGGAAGGTCGCAGGAGAGCCCCAGAAGGGAGGGGAACCATACCTGAGACTGCCAGAGCGGAGTGATCAAGATCACTGGCGGCCCTTGGCGGCGAATCTGTGCCGTCACTCTCGGGATCAACAGGAAAGGGGGAAACACATAAGCCTGATCCCAACCCCGATCCTGAAAAAAAGCGTCCACTGCTGCCGCCCCAGGATCCGGACGCCAGCTGAAGTACCGGGGTAACTGCGCGTTACACCTGGACGCAAACAGGTCCACAGAACAGGGGCCCCAGCGGTCCAGAAGAGCTAGGAACATCGCTCTGTCCAGGCGCCAATCGCTGGGATCCTCCAGGTATCTGGAGTTCCAGTCCACCAGGGAATTCTGGGATCCCGGAAGATATTCCGCTGTCACCGAAATTTGGCGTTGGAGGCAGAAGTGCCAGAAGTCTTTCGCCAATTCCGCCAGAAGTTTCGAGCGGGTACCCCCCCAAGTGGTTTATGTACTGACCCGCTGAGACGTTGTCCATTCTCAGGAGGATGCAACAAGAGACCTTGTCCCGCGTCAGGGATCTGATTGCAAAAGAACCCGCTAGGAGTTCCAGACAGTTGATGTGGAGGCTGAGTTGCCGTTGGGTCCAGCGTCCCCCGAAAGAGACATTACCGCAGGCGGCTCCCCAGCCGTAACGACTGGCGTCTGACTCTATCACAAGGTCCGACGAGGCCCCGAAGATCGCCCTGCCGTTCCATGCTTCCATATGATCCAGCCACCACTGGATTTCTGTCCGCGCCTCCTGGGGAAGAGCTATCAGCTCGGAGTAAGAGAGGCCGCATCGCAGGTGATGGGCCTTGAGGCGCTGAAGGGCCCTGTAGTGGAGCGGCCCCGGGAAGATGGCCTGAATCTAGGAAGAGAGGAGCCCCACCACTCTGGCTAACTGCCGCAAGGAGAATCTGTCCCGTCTTCGGACCCTGGAAAATTCCTTCTTGATCTTCGTAATTTTCGAGCCCAGGAGACTGAGGGAGGCCGCCTGGGAGTCAACGAGGAGCCCCAGAAAGGTCATGGACTGCGAGGGAAGCAGTTCCGACTTCTGGGAGTTTACCACGAACCCCAAGTCCTGCAAGAGCTGAACAGTTATGTTCGCGTTGGATATCAGTAGACTGCGCGACTGGTCCATCAGGAGGATGTAGTCGAGGTAAATAATCAGACGGATCCCCTGAGACCGTAGGTACTCCACTACTGGTTTGCGAAGCTTCGTGAAGCACCACGGTGCTGACGACAGTCCGAATGGTAGGGACGCGAATTCGAACACCTGATCCCTCCAAATGAACTGCAGGAACCGGCGGTGAGGGCGAAAGATTGGGACCGTAAGGTAGGCGTCCTTGAGGTCAAAACGAACCATCCAATCTCCGTGTAATAGGAGATCCCTGTGCATGTGGATACCCTCCATTTTGAAGTGGCGATAGACCACCCAATCGTTGAAGGCTTTTAGATTGATGACAGGCCGGAAGCCCTTGTCTTTCTTCTCTATGAGGAAAAGATTGCTCACGAAACCTCTGGGGTGAATGGTCGAAGGGCAAATCGCTTCTTTCTGTAGGAGCCTCTGGACCTCTGCATCTATCAATGCTGAGTCTGACTCTGAAAAGACTAAGGGCCGTGGAGGGGAATCCTGAACCGGAGTCCCCCAGAACTCTATGTGGAACCCCGACACCGTCTGTAGCACCCAAGCGTCTGACGTTAGTTTGGCCTACTTGTGCGCGAAGAACCGCAGCCTCCCCCCAAGAATGCGAGGGGAAGAAAGGGTAACACTCACTGTTAGCGTCTCCAGGGGCGTTAGTTCCACCTCGGACGGCCCTTCGGCCTTCCCCCTAGCCGATTGGGGAAGTAGGCACCCTGCCGGCCGTCTCTCCATCCATTGTTTCACGGTGGGTAGGGACTGGGGCCTTGCTGGAATGCATGGCCGGAGGAGCGGCCCCTGTCTCGTCCGGCCCCGCCAAAAACCTTCCCCGGGAAGATTTTCCTGATGGAGCTTTGCGCCTTATCGAGCGCAGAAAAAGTAGCAACAAACTTGCTCAATTCCTTTACAAAAGGATCACCAAACAAGTTCCCCTGGGCCCCAGCCTCTGAGTTGGAGAGTTCTCCTAGCTTAGGGTCGATTTTTATAAGGAGGGATCTTCTCCTCTCCGCTGAGAGAGCACAGTTAGCGTTCCCTAACAAGCAGACCGCCCTCTGGGCCCACCCAGCCACAATATCCGTGGGCATGGGAGAGTTGGTCCGCTTAGCCTGTTCGGCAAGCTGGATTATCTGTGTGAGGGGGCCCAGGATATCCAATAATTTATCCTGGCACCCCCTCCAGGAACGGTCAATGCCCTTCTTGGGATCTTTAATATACTTCCCAAAGAAAGTACACATTTTTGGGTCCAACTCTGAGGTTGCCGCTACTCTATCTGGTAGTGTAGGGCTAGGGCATTCCGCACGCAACCTGGCCCGAACCTCTTTCTCAAGTAGTTGGCGGATTTTGCTGGCCACGTAATCTGCCACTTTCTTGTCCAGGTGCCACTCGGAGGAACGAGGATGATAAAAATCTCCGGCTGGAACATCTCTGATTCGGAGTCTTCAGCTCCGGGCGGGTCTGACAGGCTAGAAGTCGGACGCCAAGGACACCCGCCTCCTGGTCCTCCTCGGAGGAAGTATCCCTGTCTGTGTCCCCCGCGACCCGCTTGGGGGAACCTTGATCAGGGTCTGATATGGTGTGAACCACTTCACAGGTCTCTCCGGGTTCAAAACCCTCCCGGAAGAGTGGGCGCTTTAGCGTGCACGCACTCTTACGGAAGGCTTCAGCCAGAATACCAAAGCCTTCCAGGTGCGCCGCGTCACGCTTGTGACATTTCTTGGGGACTGCCCTCCCTTCAGGTCAGTCTCCGTCGCCCCAGACATGCCTGTCCCCTTGAATACATGCTCCGATAATCTGGCGACGCTATCTTTTAATGGGCCCAGGGCCCTGCTGATGGCCTGCGTCAAAAGGAGGTCCGCCTCAGGGGCCAGGGTCTGCTGAGAGGAACCCTCCCCGTGGACAGTGTGGGGACATTCTTGTGGTCCTGAGAGGACTGCATGGGGACACAGAGGGGAGAAAACAACGGGAAAAACACCCTTTACACTCACAGAGCAGCACCCCCCGCAATCCTGTCCAGAAATAAGTGCTCCCGAGGCAATGAGGCCTCGACGCGTGATCAGCGCGTTAGAAAAGCACTAACACCAATCAACCGCAAAAGCGGTGTCTGCGGGGGTTGGAAGGGTCAAAAGTGAGCAGGGAACTCACTTGAGACCCAAAAGCGTTGTCTAAGGCGCTCGAGCGCAAACGCGACTCGAAGCGCTGAAGAAAACGCTCGGGAAAACCAGAGCGCGCGAAAGAGCACCCTCTGGTGGACCCGACCAGGATTAAATGAATACAGCGCACGGGCAAACAAATACCTACTGCGCGTCTCGTTGCTATGCAACGATACACAACAGCGAGGGCACGGCAAGTAAAAAGTATTCCAATGCTAAAGTCAAGTATAATGATAAAGGGATATTTATATGGACAGTCGGATGGCAGTTTGATTGGACATTGGTTACCATGGGGATGGGTCCCATGGGTGTTGTAGTTTATTTTTGTTGAACTTTGAACCTGCTGTTAAATAAAAGTGAAGAAAGATGATGCATTATCCTCGCCTCCGGTCCTGACATAGAATTGGTTGCCAGGCAACAGTATATAAAGCAGCAAGTCGCTACGCTAGTGCAACATGGAAGAGGGTTTGCGGCTGCAGAAGCACAATAATAACGAGAAGGAGGGGGACGCTCTCCAGGTTTCTAGAGGTGACCTCCTGTATATGATAAAGCAGGCAGTAGCTGCAGCATTAACTTAACCTAGTGCCACATGCTAGAGGGTGAATCTGGATGATGGTGACCAAGACAAACCAAAAGGAGAAGGGGTTTATCCCCAGTAGAGTGTATCAACATCAGCTGATTTATCACTTTACAATGTTATAAGATATATTATTTATAAAGACTGGAAGGATGAGGACAAAACAGGGATTCAATGATTCTTCAATAAGAAAACTTGGAGGACAAAATTCAGTCCTCGTCATCTTCTCTAGTGTCTGAATAGTTTATGCCGCCAGAGGTTGTGGATACATAGTGGAAGCAGCTCTGAAAGATCATATGCAGTGTCAATCAGGGCCAGTACATGTGCAGCGTACACTAGCAAGTGCTATTGAAAGATTTTCAAAAACATTACGTCTGCCTGCAGAAGAATGAAGACCGAACTCTCGTGTTAGCCCAGAAGGAATTATTACCTCAGTTCCTGTCTAACGTGACATTTGATGGTCCCTGGATGTCTTCCTCTTCTGCGAGCATTGCTGCAGCAGGCCACAGAATGAACCCCTGGAATTTGGATGCGAACGAAAGATCGTTTGTGCAGAAATTGCCCTTTACTGGCCCAAAACTCTTTGGGGATAAACTGAATGATATCAACAGAGGAGAAGAGGATTCTAAAGGCTTTTAAGTTTTTCTCTGGCAAAAATCAGTTTCTCAAGAAGCAAGGTTCACAGTTCCCACAAGAGGATGTAAAAGCTCGGAACACATTCAATTTGATAGAATCGTTCAGAATGATCTCACCCCAGTCAATCATTCCCTCAATGTGCAAGGGAGATTTCCTGTCGACTCTGGATGCGTACTTTCATGCACCAGTCCTTCTGGAGAGTTGAGAATTCCTGAGGTTCACACTGGAAGCAAGGCATTACCAGTTTTGAGCGCTACCTGTTAGCCTCTCAGCATCACTAAGGACATTTGCAGAGGTATTAGTTATAGCGGTGGTGGTTCTTCAGTCATGGTGATTAAAATGTTTCCGTATGCAGACAACTGATTAATTTGTGGTTACTCTTTTCCAAATGCACAAGACACAGTTTAGCTGGTGACCAATTTTCTTCAGCAACTGGGATTTAGCCTGAATATCCAGATGTAGCAGCTACACCTGGCTCAAGAGAGACGATTTATCAAGGCATTGCTCAATATTCATTTGGGGAGTGTATTTCTTCCTCAAAACAGGCACACAACACTCCAGTCCACTCTTCAAATCTTAGTGTCTCAGAGGTAGGCATAAGCCTGCAAAGGTTGCAAATTCAAGGGTAAGTGGTGGCTACAATGGCAGTAAAACCATGGGCTCTTTTTCAGCTGAAGCTCCTGATGAATCTTGTGTTGCACCACCATGACCCAACTATTATGATTTCCAAATTCCCATAATATTTCAGATAGCGCAGAACTTGAGCTGGTAGCTGAGTGCTCACAATCTACAGAAAAAAATGTCTCTTCCAATACCCTTTCCCACTGCAGCTCACAGCAGATGCTAATCTATGAGGATGGGGGACAACCTTAGAAGGGCAGGATGTAAAGGGTCCTTAGATGGAGGAAGACAGCTTCCACTCACCCAACTAGAGATAACCTGCAGCTGTGTTATAAGCACTCTAAATTTTCAAACATAGTTGCAAGGGAAGAATTTGACTATCAAGACAGACAACTTGGTGACCAGATGTTAGTTTCAATTTATAGGTAGGTACAAATAACAAGAAGATTAATCGTTTGGCAGCCCACATTAGCGCTTGGGCATAAGTTCATCTCATGACTCTGAGGTCAATCTGTGTCCCAGAGGATAGCCTGAGCCACAATCAGCCACAGCCAGCCATCATCTGTCATGTTCCATCTGGCCCAAGTTCAATCAATAATTTTTGTGTCTGATTCCGTATGCCATGGATAGACTTGTTTGCCTCTTCAAGCAGTGCTCCAATCTGGGCTATCAGGGTGCATGGGCAGTAGGTGACTTGTCATTCCCACAGCAAAAGAGCTTTCCTTATGCCTTCTCTCCAATTCCTTTCCTCCTGAGAGTATTGCAGAAGATCCTGGAGGGTAGGCGGACAATGGTTCTGGTGGCACCTTCTTGGCCACAATATCCCTGGTTTCCCCTTTTAATGACCTTAGCCAATGGGAACAATTTCCACTTTTTAATAGATCACTCTCCACTCCAGTGTGCATCTCTTCCTCTAATACAATTGAAGCATCTCAGGCTAACGTTCAAGAGTTTAAGGGGTTGAGTTTTGAGGGCCTTGGTTGTTCAATTTAGGTAGCTCCAGACATGAAGGTGTTTTGAAAACTATTGGCCCATGCCTCATATAAAAAGCACTACCATTGTTTTAGCAGTTGGTGTAAGGAAAATAATCAAGACCCTATCTCTGTAGATCCATTCTTGATCTTAGAGCTTTTGAAGGATGGAATTCTGAAAGAGCTAGCTCCTTCAACATTAGCTGTCCAGTGCAAATCGATTAAAGCTGTTAAGGACATATCTGGAATTGGCACAGGTAACCCCCTTGGTTGTAATGTTATTGAATAGCTTTACATTGAAAAAAAACTGTCCCTGTGATGCCAATTCCCTCTTGGGATCTCTTAACTGTTCTAATAGGTTTACATAGGGACCCATTTGAGCCGTTGGAGAAAGACAAGTTGGTCTGGCTGTTGGTCAACGTGTCATTTCTCATAGCCATTACAACATCACAAAGAACAGGAGGATTAGGGGCGTTTGTGATTGCATACCCTTACTGAAAAAACTTTAATGATAGACTGATCCAAAATGTATCCTAAAATGCACTCTAAGCTTCATCCAGAGATAGTGTTACCACATTTGCCAGAAGAAAATATGCAGAGATTTACTTAGACCAAATAAAGGAGTATCAACTCTCTTTGAAATCAAATCTTTGTTTGTTGTGTATGGTTCAGTCAATACAGGGAAGAAAGTCAATGCTGACACTTTGGGCAGGTGGGTACCCCAGGCATTAGCTCAGGTGTACAAGGTAGTGGAGGGATCTCTTCCAGTTGATATCCAGGGGCGTTCCACCATAGCCGCCAAGATTCTAGATTACTTAAGTGTGACATTTCCACGGTTTCAGTGTATGTATGAGTGGCATTCTATTGTAAAATGTGTGACACTTTGAGTGACACATTCTTGCAAGGAAAACCAAGTATATAAACAGATAAATATTGAAAAGCACCTCCTTCTGAGCAATGACAGGTTCTTAAAAAGTATTGAAACTGCTGCAAAGCCCCTGAATAAGAAGGTCACTGACAATTTAACCAGTCCTCCAGCTAGCCTTGTCACATTGGAATCCATTGTATCCTCTCAGTTGAGCCTCAGAAGCACAGGCAAGCCTGAACCAAGGACTTCATGGTTCTGCCCCCAGGGCATATCAGCACTAGACTCCTGTGTCCGCCTGGTCCGAGAGCATAATCTGGTCTCTCGAGTCCCCATGCTGTTATTAAGATCTAGTTCCCCTGGAGTGCTACTTTGACTGACCTGTCTGTGCCTAGTGCCCACTGACTCTGAATTTGAGACCTCCAATCGGTTAGTTGGACTGAACTGAACTGCACATCAGGAATAAGATTAATTTAATGTCTTAATTTTGGACATGCTTATTAATGAGAACTAAGAATTTTAACTTATAAATATGAATTGTATGCACACACATGGAGTGAAATGATTACAGTCGCTGACAACTGAATATATCATTTTTAACAGATAACATACTCTATATCCAATGGGCCACAGAGAGTGTGTTTGGTTCATAGCAGTATTGGTGAATATATGCAACTACAGAGGCAGTTATTAATTTCTTTTTATATTTTTTCTCATCATATGCTTGGGACTAGGATGTGATATTAAGTTATCTAGATGAAGTTAGTCAAGTTTGGAGCTAGTTCGATGATGTTGCGATTACATTTATGGCATGCTGTAAAGATGAAGTGGCTATCGTTATGGTCGATTTAAAATATGGGGACCCTGTGAGGCAATGAATTTATTACGAGTTCTCAAATATGTGATGTTGGGTAATCCTGGTGTAGGATTAATGAATAACTACTCTTTCTTCCAAAAGTCATCACTCAGGAGCTAAATAGATATTTATGTACTGCCTTATAGTGTGTGAAATGGGACTTAATTGTATGGGTTATTACAATCACTAGGCTAAAATGGCGGCAATGCTTTATTTCAGGATTCAGGTGCCTGTAGCAGTTAGTTCTCTGTTTATGTCCATTATTCTTATACATTGAGCTAGTGGAAGAGGGACTATTCCCTAAAACGGCATTACGGAAGCGTACTCGCGGCGCATTCTCATTGCGGATAGGAGCTCACAGGTAGGCACACATTTTTGCAATATTAATGTGAGATAGGTTATGGCATGGGCTTTTTATGTCCTTTTGATATGTTACAAAGAAATTTAGTTAATAACGTTTGGGAAGAGACAATATTATTTGAGTATGCAACATCGTGATTATCATTGTTGAGCTATACGAATTCCGGAAGGGGGTAATATGACAGTCAGGTGATATGCCGTTAAGGTAGTAACGTTTCTCTATGAGAGGCATTAGGAGTCATCTTGTTCAATATGTGATATACAAATGAACAATGTTGGGCATGCGCAAGGGATAATGGTATTTTAATGGCTTTGTTTGCAGAAACAGTTTCTTAATTACATAGATTTTTACTGTGGATTGTGGCGGTTATTAAATCCGGGATAAGTTTTTATATTTGTTGGTCAACCCCTGTTTATCAATGCCCTATTTTACAAGTGAGTATGAGCATTTACTTATTTTGACAGTAATTTTGCACAATTCGGAGAGATGAGATGCTAAGGATTAGGAGATACTCGATTGTTATACTGTTTTTGGACTTCAAAATAAACAGGTATTGCCCATTGGATATGAGGATGCTTTTGCTTTTGTATAAGCACGTATGATGAATGGCTATATTGGTGGCTTTTGATATATACGTTTCACACGTGTGTGCATGAATGTTATTTAATTACGCTTGATTTACTGTAATATTGTGTTAAATTTGTTTTAATGCATTGATTTTAGTTTTATAAAGTCTGTTTTGTGTAAAAGTCTATATTTACATGTGTTAGCCACAATGATGTTCACACGGATGACTCATTATGGATCAATGGATTTATACGTATGATAAGGTAAACTGATGCATGAACATGTTTTGACAACAAAATGTTCAGATGAACTATGTTTGGTTTCCATGTACACTGGGATTGGTGATGGGAGGATATATATATGTATATATATATCTATATCCATATCTATCTATGTATAGATATGGATATAGATATATATAAATATATATATCCTCCAGCAAATCGGTCCTAATTGCAGCGTGCATTTTTAGCAGGTGCACACAAAAGGGACGGACCTTCCCTTATTTATTTTCCCAAAACAACACAATTGTAGAACAATTGTAATTCCGAAGCACTACAGGAGAGTTTATCCTTTTATTGAATGTAGTACAACACCAAGTTCACCACCAACGCGCTTCAACCAACAGGTCTTGCTCACAGTTTGTGAGTGCATTTTCTATGTCTCACTCTTACACTATTTCAAGCACAGCTATAACAGTGCATTATGGGAAACATATTAAAACAATATTAAAACCAATTCAATCAATTCAATCTTTTTGTGCAAATTCTATATGGAAACAAGGCTAACATTTCTTCTTTTAACGATGATGTAGGAAGTTAACAATAATATATATACACAATCCTTATTATAATATCTGCTCATTATATACATTTCTTCATTAGCAACCATACTACTCCTATATATCTGAGTTTGCTGATTTCAGAATAATTCTCATTGTTCTACAGCTAAATTACAACAAATTATATCCATCATAGTCATAGTAATACTGTCTTTATAATTTAGCAGTATGTTTTTCTTGTATCGCTATTGACTACCACATGTACTGCACTTTCTGGTGCATTTTTTCTTCCTTTCAGTACTATGTTGTCAATAGTCCAATTTACTTCATTAGCTTGCTTATATTGAGTCATTTTTTTCTTCTTCTTATAAATGACTGTAAAGTTCTTCGTCCTCATTTAATCCCTTCGGGGTCTTAGTCCGTAACTTTATAATCAAACGCGATTCCAAGCGTCTTAATTTCAATTCACAGTCTCCTCCTCTTTCATCTTTGTCAATACTAGCAAAGCCAAAGAAACTCATGTTTGTCTAGTCCTTTCCATCATGTGTTGATAAATGTTTCGCCATAGCGTAGTTCGACTCTTTGTTCTGTACAGCTCTAATATGCTCCAGAATTAGTTTCTTCAAGAGACATATTGTACTTCCCACATGCCGCAGTCCACAAAAGCACTCAATTATATACACTACATAAGTAGTGTTACATGTAATCCCTTTATTGATCACCATTTTTTCCCCTCTATAGTCTTTATATTCCTTTGTGTTGATCCCTATACGGCATGCTTTACATTTTCCACAACATATGAAGCCATTACCTTGAGTCTCTAGCCAATTCAACGGTTTCTTAATTTGAAAGTGACTCCTTACCAGGAGATCTTGTAATGATGGAACCTTTTTATAAGTAATCGTTGGTCTAACTCCAAGTAATTTGCCTACATCTGGATCTTTCTTTATGATATCCCAATATTTTGTTCAGAATATTAGATGATTTTCTTTACTAAATGCCATCACCATTCTTATATTAGAGTTCTCTTTCTTTTTATTTGTTGCTGACCTATTCAATATTTGTGTTCTAGTTAAAGACCTTGCTTTTTGTTCACCAGATTTTATATCTCTATATTTATAAAGCTTTCTCCATGCAAGAGACTGTTTGTTGAGGATGTCTTTCAATATAATGTGGTCTCCATCTGGGTATTTTCTATATATACCAACATATCCAGGAATTGAACATTATTAGTGCTTATGTTATATGTGATCCTACCTTATTATCATTCAACTTATCAACATATTCCATAAACTCTTTTTCTGTTCCGTTCCAAACAATGAATAGGTCATCTATATATCTTAACCAAATTATTGCCTTCTCTGCATATTTCTTATTTTCTTCCCCCCTCAGGCTATGTGTTTTTCTCACCAACCCATGGTCAGGTTGGCGTAGCTCGGTGAAAAGGAAACCTCCCATAGCCGTCCCCTGATTGTTCTACATTGTTTTGTTTTGGGAATATATATATATATGTGATTATTTATAGTAATGTAGGATATTACAAGGTTGTCCAAATAATATTTTCAGCCCTGATGAAGTCAGTGGGATACTTCCCAGGACGAAACACGTGTTGGCTGAATTGAATCAGAGGAATGGAGTTTGAATTTGGAAGCTGAATGTTACAAGATGATGGAATTGGATCTTTAATGTCAACTAAGCATCATTCTACATATGGACTACTCACAAGAGGAAAATAATGTCTTATAGTCATGTCTAGGCGTGTGCCTTAACTTCATTTTGCTGCTGTTGACAGTCATTGATTGTTATTGTTTGGTGGTTGTGGGTGTGTTCCCCCTTAAGAGAACCGCCTCATAAGAGATCTGGATCAGAACTATAATTATTGTTACCAAGCATTGTGTGAATGTGAGCGCCAACTTCCCCTAAACCCACCCTTTGTGTGATTACCTTCATTTGAGACTCAGTAGAACAGACAAGCCAGGGAAGATCATGTTGAGCAGGACCAGTGCTGCTGATTATCACTCAGTGGATCATCAGAGACTCCTGCAGCCAGCCTTGAGTCTCACTGCTTTGCACATCTTGCTACTGTTGACATTTCGCCTACCAAAGTCATGCACTCACCTCAGTACAGCAGTCAGCAAGCATGAGCCAGGAATAGCTCTCATCAGGCGGGGGAAGGGGAGAGGGAGGCTGCCTCATGGAAATGATAGTAGGCAGAGGCCTAGTATGACGATCCTTGGTCAGGCTGGTTCAGTCCTGTGAAAGCTGCTGCCTGCAGTGCTGAAATCCGCAACTACTGGGTTCTTGGAGAGCAGGGCACAAGTTTTAACTCCAGGCCCATGGCCATCATATATCTCTAACACACAGATTCGTTGCAGGCATTGTGTTGTGCAGGAAAACTTCAGAAGTTGCTGGATAAGTATGAAGCTGGGCCTGAATTATGGCTGTTGTTTATGTATTTTGATGCCATATGCCCACATGGCTAAGAGATGCCAGGCCTGCACTGGTGCATATTTGTTCATCAGGGTTGAGTGACAGTTAATTGCTGTGGAAGCCACTGTGTGTTACAATTTTGGCACTTCTTAACCCAAGTAAGTCACTGAGCTCATAATTGCAGAGTTGGGCAGAATTTTTGTTGTTGTTATTATCTTAGGCAGTTCCTCGTCAGACCTCCCAGGATCTATAATATGTATAACAAAAGCATATTAGTGTGGTGATGGGTACACCAGCACTAAAATGTGTTAGTCTAACCCCTGATGCGTGGCACTTGGCAGGGCAGTTCCACAAGGGTGATTTAAGCTCCCTGGTGGAGTTTCATTCCAGGAAATCTGTAATGCAGCCATCTGATCTTTACATCACACTTTTGTAAACCATTTATGACAGAGAGGTCGATGAGGAGGATGACTTGCAAGAACTTCTATCGCCCCCTTCCCCTTGCTCTTAGCATGAAAAGAAAAAGGCAGGAATTAAAATAGAAGAATGACAGACTGAAAGGGTACAGGCAAGAGAGAAAGACAGAAAATAAATACTTTTCCCAGGCATTATCTCAGCAGAGAAGGAGCTGGAAGGATGACGGCCAGGAAACCAGGAGGAGGCATTGCTGTCCTAGGGCTTCAGTGGCACTGGAGTTCAGGAGCCAGTGAAGACGTCATTAAATCTAAGCAAAGTCCCTGAACTATACAGCAGCAGAATCACCAAACTGTTGTGCGGTTCATATTAGGGTAATAAGACTGAATGTTTTAGGGCGGCAGCAGCACCGCATGTGGGTGACTGAGTCAGTCCAACACTATCTGGTAGTTGTCAGCCTGATTCCTGGCTAGTCCGCAGTGTCTCACGCAAACCTAGAAAGTAAAGGTGATTTGTGGCAACCTAAATATTGCACTGACTCCTCAGAGAAGTCGTGGTGAACAGATCATACCCCTTTCACTCAGTTACTAAAGACTCACACATACCAAGGCAGAATAAAAGATGCAAGATGGATTTCAATACATTTATTGAAGCAATCACATCCGATTATGAAAAGTATGGGCTGCGATATTAAGGCAGATGAAACATAAAACAGTGATCATCATTACGATTATGGTAAAGAAGATAAACAACCCCACAATCTTTGTATGGTCCTAAAAACCTAAATAATTCCTACCTGCCCCCTGTGTCTACAATCTGCGAGCATAGAGGTGGCAACCCTTCTGCCTATCCTGGTCTATAAGGACCTGTAGGAAGTTGGCTCTGTATGTGCTATTTCAAAGTAAGAAATAGCATGCACAGAGTCCAAGGGTTCCCCTTAGAGGTAAAATAGTGGTAAAAATAGATAATACTAATGCTCTATTTTGTGGTAGTGTGGTCGAGCAGTAAGCTTATCCAAGGAGTAGTGTTAAGCATTTGTTGTACATACACATAGACAATAAATGAGGTACACACACTCAGAGACAAATCCAGCCAATAGGTTTTGTTATAGAAAAATATATTTTCTTAGTTTATTTTAAGAACCACAGGTTCAAATTTAACATGTAATATCTTGTTTGAAAGGTATTGCAGGTAAGTACATTAGGAACTTTGAATCATTTCAATTGCATGTATACTTTTCAAGTTATTCACAAATAGCTATTTTAAAAGTGGACACAGTGCAATTTTCACAGTTCCTGGGGGAGGTAAGTTTTTGTTAGTTTTACCAGGTAAGTAAGACACTTACAGGGTTCAGTTCTTGGTCCAAGGTAGCCCACCGTTGGGGGTTCACAGCAACCCCAAAGTTACCACACCAGCAGCTCAGGGCCGGTCAGGTGCAGAGTTCAAAGTGGTGCCCAAAACGCATAGGCTTCAATGGAGAGAAGGGGGTGCCCCGGGTCCAGTCTGCCAGCAGGTAAGTACCCGCGTCCTCGGGGGGCAGACCAGGGGGGTTTTGTAGGGCACCGGGGGGGACACCAGCCCACACAGAAATTTCACCCTCAGCGGCGCGGGGGAGGCCGGGTGCAGTGTTAGAACAGGCGTCGGGTTCGCAATGGAAGTCAATGAGAGATCAAGGGATCTCTTCAGCGCTGCAGGCAGGCAAGGGGGGGCTTCCTCGGGGAAACCTCCACTTGGGCAAGGGAGAGGGACTCCTGGGGGTCACTTCTGCAGTGAAAGTCCGGTCCTTCAGGTCCTGGGGGCTGCGGGTGCAGGGTCTTTTCCAGGCGTCGGGACTTAGGTTTCAGAGAGTCGCGGTCAGGGGAAGCCTCGGGATTCCCTCTGCAGGCGGCGCTGTGGGGGCTCAGGGGGGACAGGTTTTGGTACTCACAGTCGTAGAGTAGTCCGGGGGTCCTCCCTGAGGTGTTGGTTCTCCACCAGCCGAGTCGGGGTCGCCGGGGGCAGTGTTGCAAGTCTCACGCTTCTTGCGGGGAGATTGCAGGGTTCTTTAAAGCTGCTTCTTTGGATAAAGTTGCAGTCTTTTTGGAGCAGGTCCGCTGTCGTCGGGAGTTTCTTGTCGTCGTCGAAGCAGGGCAGTCCTCAGAGGAGTCAGAGGTCGCTGGTCCCTTTGGAAGGCGTCGCTGGAGCAGAGTTCTTTGGAAGGCAGGAGACAGGCCGGTGAGTTTCTGGAGCCAAGGCAGTTGTTGTCTTCTGGTCTTCCTCTGCAGGGGTTTTCAGCTAGGCAGTCCTTCTTCTTGTTGTTGCAGGAATCTAATTTTCTAGGGTTCAGGGTAGCCCTTAAATACTAAATTTAAGGGCGTGTTTAGGTCTGGGGGGTTAGTAGCCAATGGCTACTAGCCCTGAGGGTGGGTACACCCTCTTTGTGTCTCCTCCCAAGGGGAGGGGGTCACAATCCTAACCCTATTGGGGGAATCCTCCATCTGCAAGATGGAGGATTTCTAAAAGTTAGAGTCACCTCAGCTCAGGACACCTTAGGGGCTGTCCTGACTGGCCAGTGACTCCTCCTTGTTATTCTCATTATTTTCTCCGGCCTTGCCGCCAAAAGTGGGGGCCGGGGCCGGAGGGGGCGGGCAACTCCACTAGCTGGAGTGTCCTGCGGTGCTGTGACAAAGGGGTGAGCCTTTGAGGCTCACCGCCAGGTGTTACAGCTCCTGCCTGGGGGAGGTGTTAGCATCTCCACCCAGTGCAGGCTTTGTTACTGGCCTCAGAGTGACAAAGGCACTCTCCCCATGGGGCCAGCAACATGTCTCTAGTGTGGCAGGCTGCTGGAACTAGTCAGCCTACACAGATAGTCGGTTGAGTTTCAGGGGGCACCTCTAAGGTGCCCTCTGGGGTGTATTTTGCAATAAAATGTACACTGGCATCAGTGTGCATTTATTGTGCTGAGAAGTTTGATACCAAACTTCCCAGTTTTCAGTGTAGCCATTATGGTGCTGTGGAGTTCGTGTAAAACAGACTCCCAGACCATATACTCTTATGGCTACCTTGCACTTACAATGTCTAAGGTTTTGCTTAGACACTGTAGGGGTACAGTGCTCATGCACTGGTACCCTCACCTATGGTATAGTGCACCCTGCCTTAGGGCTGTAAGGCCTGCTAGAGGGGTGTCTTACCTATACTGCATAGGCAGTGAGAGGCTGGCATGGCACCCTGAGGGGAGTGCCATGTCGACTTACTCGTTTTGTCCTCACTAGCACACACAAGCTGGCAAGCAGTGTGTCTGTGCTGAGTGAGAGGTCTCCAGGGTGGCATAAGACATGCTGCAGCCCTTAGAGACCTTCCTTGGCATCAGGGCCCTTGGTACTAGAAGTACCAGTTACAAGGGACTTATCTGGATGCCAGGGTCTGCCAATTGTGGATACAAAAGTACAGGTTAGGGAAAGAACACTGGTGCTGGGGCCTGGTTAGCAGGCCTCAGCACACTTTCAATTGTAAACATAGCATCAGCAAAGGCAAAAAGTCAGGGGGCAACCATGCCAAGGAGGCATTTCCTTACAGGACCCCATACCTGGAAAGGCTGGCAAGAGTCTGCCTGTTGTCTGGATGGCAATCCTCTTGGTTTGCTAAAAAGTCAGCACCACGTTCAACAAAGCTGTCCATGAAATGATGTACGTTGCACGACAGCCATGACTGGAATGCCCTCTGCCCCCCCCCCCATTAGATCTATGTGGTATGTATATAATGAACCCTGAGTGTTCTAAGAACAGGCCTGGTGTGATGGATACTGGCTCCTGAGCACTTGGAGCAGCAATATGAGTTAGAATATCATGTATCGGACATGACAGCCTTGAACAAGGCACAAAGTGAAATGCATGCAAAGGGCTGAAAGAATGTGCAGCGCTAACAACTATGTCTTCTCAGAACGAAATATCTGATTACAATATAAAAACAACTGCCTAAAAGCTGGCTGTGTTAAAAATACAAAATAAATAAAAACTGTCAATGTGTTAAAGGCACGGGCTATGGGCCTAATGCTAAAATAGGTGGGGTGGGGGGTCAAACACAGGCACTAAAGAGAACCCACAGTACCCTTCCCATCCTGGTGCAGGAGTGTAGGGTCCAGGACCTAAAGAGAATAAGAGTACAAAACAGCTAACTTAAAAGCAAGTGTAATATAAAACATATACATAAAAGAGATAAAATGCCTGAGTTGACAAGCGTACCAGGTCAATGCATAAAGCCAAGTTAAAACAAGTCAGTTTGTAAAAAGGGCACCACATTAAAACCTACTGAAATCCCACATTAAATTATCAAACACATCAGTGGAGATAGAATCCAGGACAGAGCCCACTTCGGCAGACAATAAAACCATCAAAACCAAAGCCTCATTTATAAGGTGGAAGGAGCACACATGATCTGTTGTCTCAGCCACAGTCATGTCTGAGGAGGCAGCATTCCATGCGGTGCCAGATGCTGGGGCACCAAGAGCCACTACATCCACAAAGGGTGGCTCATAGAAGGCATCACATAGCAACCGCAATCTAATAGGACAGCTCCAGCAATTAACCCTCTTCGAAAACATCTTCAGATTAATGTCCACACAAAGTACAAGTCACAAAGCAAGACACACTTCCAGTGCACCCCAGAAAGGGCACCATAAGCAAAGGGAGATGCAGCTCCCACCTGATGTACCTCCCAATGGCTTAGAAGGACCGAGGAGTGTCTGTTCTTCTGGAGGAGCGTTACTTTCACAGGTGGGTCAACGAATATGGTAAAGGATGGATAGAAGGGGTTACTCTGAAGGCAATGAAAACCCGTATCATCCCGCACTCGTAAAACTCTGTACTCAGACTAACCTCACAATATGGGAAGGAACTCAACTACAAACCACTGACAGAGTAATACTCCCCACTGGGTGTTTTTTTCTGATTGCCATCTTCGTTTCTGGGTAACAGTTAAAACTCAGTACGGCAGCTAAGCCTTTGTCTTTATTTTCTAAATTTTCTTTATATATATTTTTTTTCTTCTGATCCTTGCTTAAAGGGAAATGGTTCTATGAAAAGCACAGGTTTTTTTAAACTATATCTAGTGGGCAATACTAATTGCATATTGAAATGGAAAAGGAGACAACAGAGCAATTGGGAAAATAGAGACAAAAAAAGATGTAAGAATCTAGATATCCCTGAAACCTGATACTCACCTGTGCACGTATGTTTGCAATTTTTCGAAGCAAGTCTGGTCTAAAGAATGGCAGTACCTGTTGAGAAAGTGAAGAAGTCCTGAGAACGTTCTGAACCCTAACAAGATACTGCTAGAAAACGAATGTAGAGACAAAGTATCACACATTACTTTCCAGTTGAGGATGTTGCATTTAATGAAGGTCTGAGGAAGACAGTATGCCTCTGATTCCTGTATTTGTTTTTTAACATCAATTAGACCAAGCCTGCATCTAGGTGACACCATTATAGGCTCGATTATACTGAATACTTAGTGAGTAACTTTATTTCAATTGTGAAGAAATCTGCAATTAAGTAATTGTGCTTAATAAACATGAACAGCACCTGTGGTCAGGGAAAATAATGTTTTTTATTACTTGTGACTTCCTCACATACTGAGAGGAAGAGGGCATCTGAAGGGGGGGCAATGAAACCAGTATTTACCTGTAATCTTCATCATAACCCCGAATCATAGTTCTCTTTCGCATGATTTTTGCCTCCCTCCCTCCCTACTACCGTACCCAATGTATTTTCTTGGTTTTTACAGGATTGAAGGAAGAAGGGACAGTTTGTGCATGGCTAAGAGCACAGCCATAGACACGCATTGGCCAAGCTAATAGGTCTCCACTATGCAAGGGTTATTGGCTTTCACAATGTGTTTTAGTCATGTTGTACACCTGCATGGCTGCTGTTCAGAATGGTTAAAAGTTAGTGGCGTGGAATGAGGTGTGGTAGATTGGACAGAGAGGAATGGGGTAGATTGGGGTAAAGTGGGCTGGGGTAGATTGGTGTAGAGTGAAGTGGGGGTAGAGTGGAGTAGAAAGGAATGAGGTGGATTGGGGTATATTGGAGTGGAAGAGTTGGGTAGGTGAGCGTGGTGGACTAACGTGGGTTAAATTGAACTGGGAAAGAATGGGGTAGGTTAGTGTGAAGTGGGGTAGATTGGAGTGGAGTAGATTGGGGTGGATTATAGTGGGGTAGATAGGACAGGGTACATTGGGGTTGAGTGGAGTGGGGTATATTGGGGAAGATTGGAGTGGAGTTGGGTGGATTGAGGAAGAGTGGAGTGGGTGGATTGGCATAGACTTGAGTGGAGTTGGGTAGACTGAAGATTAAAGTGGATTGGAGAAGACTGGAGTGGAATAGGTTGGAGAAAAAAAGTGATGTGAAGTAGATTCGGGTGAGGTAGATTGGAGTGGGGTTGATTGGGGTGGGGTAGATTGGAGCGAAGTAGATTGGGTTAATGAGGGGTAGACTGGGGTGGATTGGTGTGCGGTAGAGTGGAGTGGGGCAGATTGAAGTGGGGATGGCTGGATGAGATAGACGAACAGGGTAGATTGGGGGAGTGGGATAGGGCAGATTGAGGAGGGGTTAACTGGTGTGGAAAGGGTCTGACTGGGCTAAAGTGGGGTAGATTTCAGTGGCATTTGGTAGTATGGAGTAAAGTAGAGTGAAGTAGATTGGGTAGAGTAGAATGGAGTGTGGTAGATTGGGGTAGAGTGGAGTAGATTGGGTGGGTTGAAATGGGTACAGTGGAGTGGGGTACATGGGCTGGAGTGTGTAGATTGGAGTGGTGTAGACTGGGTGGTTTGAGAGGGGTAGATTGGAGTAGAGTGGGAGAAGTGGAGTTGGATAGATTGGAGTTTAGTCAAGATTGGAGTGGCGTGAGATAGACTGGGGAAGAGTGTAGTGTAGTGGGTAGATTGGAGTGCATTGGGGTAAACTGGAATAAACTGGGGTACATTAGAGTGGGGTAGATTGGAGAGGGATGATTGGAGTGGGGTAGACTGGATTGGAGTAGGGCGGATTAAAGTGGGGTAGAGTGGGGTGTGATAGAGTGGATTGGAGCGGACTGGTGTGGAGTAGATAGGGGTAGATTGGAGTGGGCTAGATTAGGGTGGGGTAGATTACAGGATAGACTGGTGTGGGGTAGATTGGAGTGGGGTGGATTGACTTAGATTGGAGTGGAAAGGGGTAGATTTGAGTGGAGATTGGTAGATTGGAGTAGGGTAGATCTTGGTTGAGTGGAGTGTGGTGGAGTGTGTTAGATTGGGAGAGTGGGTAGATTTGGGTAGTGGGGTAAATTGGAGTGGTGTGGGGTTGATTGAGATGGGGTGGGGTAGAATGGAGTGGAGTGGGTAGATTGAGATAGACTGGGGTAGACTGGAGTGGATTAGATCTGGGTAGATTGAAGTGGGGAAGTGGGGTAGACTGAATTGGGGTACATTTGGGTGGAGTGGAGTAAATTGGGGTGGGGTGGGGTGGGATGGGCTAGACTGGCATGAGGTAGATTGGAGTGGAGTGAGTAGATTGGAGTGGGGTAGGTCAGAGTAGAGTGTAGTGGGATATATTGTGGTGCAAATAAAATGGAGTGGGGTAGATTGGGGAAAAGTGTATTGCAGTGGACTAGGATAGACTAGAGTAGAGTGGGGTATATTGGAGGGGCAGAGTGCAGTGAAGTGGGATAGATTGGAGTGGAGAGGAGTAGGTTGGAATGGAGATGAATAGATTGGAGTGGAGTAGCGTAGATTAGAGTGAAGTGTGATAGAGTGGAGTGGGATAGATTGGAATGGGATAGTCTGGAGTGGGGTAGATTGGGGTGAGTGGGGTAGTGTGAGTGGAGTAGGTTGGAGTTGAGTTGTATAGAGTGGTGTGGGGTAAATTGAGATGGTGTGGGGGAGATTGGGATTGGGTGGGGGAGATTGGAGTGGAATAGACTGAGTTAGATTGGGATAGATTGGAGTGAACTGGAGGAGACTGGGGTAGATTGGAGTGGGCCGTTTGGATGGAGTAACTTGGAGTAGTGTAGTTTGGGGTGAGGTTTGGTAGACTGGAGTAGGGTTGAGTGTGGTAGATTGGGGTGGAGTGGGTTAGATTAAACTGGAGTGGGGAAGAATTGAGTGCCATGTGGAATATTAGAGTGAAGAGAAGTGAGGTAGATTGGGTAGAGTGGATTGGATGTGGTAGATTAGGGAAGAGTGGAGTGGGTTAGATTGGGTAGATTGGAGTGAGGTAGACTGGGGTAGAGGGAATTGGGGTAGATTAGGGTGGAGTGTGGTATATTGGGTTAATTTTAGTAGGGTAGATTAGAATGGAGTGGGGTAGATTGAAGAGGGGTGCTTGGAGTGGGGTAGAGTGGAGTGTGGTGTGTGGTTTGGGGTAGATTGCAGTGGGATGAGGTGGGAGGGGGCGATGCAAGGTAGCATGAGATAGACTGGAGTGGAGTAGTTTGGAGTGGAGTAGAATGGAGTGGGTGGATTAGGGTGGAGCAAGGTTAGATTGTAGTGGGGTCGATTTGAGTGTAGTGAGGTAGATAGGAGTGGGATAGATTGGAGTGAAGTGGAGAGGGGTAGATTTGGTTAGAGTGGAGAGTAGTAGAGTGCAGTGGGGTAGACTGGAGTACAGTAGTTTGGAAAGGGATGTTTGGAGAGGGGTAGATTGAAGTGGATTGGAATGGAGTGAAGTGAGGTAGATTAGATTGGAGTAAGGTGGATTGGAGTGGAGTAGAGTTGGGTGGGATGGAGTGGGGTGGGGTAGATTGCAGTGGAGTAGATAGGGGGGTTGGATTGGGGTAGATAAGAGTGTGGTAGATTGGGGAGGGGTAAATTGGAGTAGGGTAGATTGGGGTGGGTTAGACTGGAGGGGGGCGGATTAGGTTAGATTGGAGTGGAGAGGAGTGGTTTTGAGTGGAGTTTGGTAGATAAGAGTGGGGTAGATCTGGGTTGAGTGGAGTGGGTTGGATTGGGGAGGGGGTAGAATTGGGTAGTGCGGTAAATTGGAGTAGTGTAGATAGATTGGGGTGGGGTAGAGTGGAGTAGGTAGAATGGGGTAAATCGGGATAGGGTGGAGGGTAGTAGATTTGGAATATTGAAGTGGGGTAGAATGGGATGGAATAGGGTAGATTGGAGTGGGGTAGATTTGCGTGGGATAGATTGGAGTGGAGTGGGATAGTTCCGAGTGGGATAGATCAGAGTGGAGTGGGATATATTGTAGTAGAATGGAGTAAAGTTAGGTAGATTTAGGGAGGTTGGATTGGGGTAGATTGAAGTGGAGTGGGGTAGATTGTAGCGGGATAGAGTGCAGTGGAGTGGGGTAGAGTGGAGAGGAGTGAATTGGAGTGGAGTGTGGTAGATTACAGTTAAGTGGGATAGAGTGAAGTGGGATAGATTGGAATGGGAAGTCTGGAGTGGGGTAGATTATTGGGTTTTAAGTGGAGTAGGGTAGATTGGAGTGGAGTTGGATAGAGTACTGTGGAGTAGATTGGGATGGGGTGGGGTAGATTGGACTAGGGTAGATTGGATCAAAGTGGGGTACATTGGAGTGAACTGGAGTAGATTGGGATAGACTGGAGTGTGGCAGATTGGATGGGGTAGATTGGAGTAGTGTAGTTTGGGGTGGGGCATGGTAGATTAGAGTGACTATTGGGGTGAAGTGGGTTCGATTGGACTGGAGTGGGGTAGAATTGAGTGGCATGTGGTAGATTAGAGTGAAGAGGAGTGAGGTAGATTGTGTACAGTGAAATGGATATGGTAAACAGGGAAAGAGTGGAGTGGGTTAGATTGGGTAGATTGCAGTGAGGTAGACTGGGTTAGAGGGGAGTGGGGTAGATTAGGGGGAGAGGAGTGGAGTATATTGGGTTTATTAGAGTAGGGTAGATTAGAATGGAGTGGGGTAGATTGTAGAGGGGTGTTTGGAGTGGGGTAGATTGGAGTGGAGTAGGGTGAGTGGTTTGGGGTAGATTGCAATGGAGTGGGATGGAGTGGGGTGATGCAGGGTAGCATGGGGTAGATTTGAGTGGGTAGATTAGGGTGGGGTAAATTGGAGTGGGATGGATTTGTTTAGAGTAGGTTAGACTGGAGTGGTGTGGGGTAGATTTGGGTAGAGTGGTAGTGTCGAGTGGGGTATATTGGAGTGGAGTGGTGTAAACTAGGTGGATTGAAGTTGCATGGAGTAGATTGTGGTAGTTTGGAGTAGATTGGAGTGGAGTGGGACAGATTAGAGTGAAGATGAGTTGGATAGATTGCAGTGGAGTTTGCAGTAGAGTGGGGAAAATTGGAATAGAGTGGGGTAAATTGGATTGGGGTAGATTGGAGTGGAGCAGAGTAGAATGGAGTAGATTAGAGTGGAGTCAGGTAGACTGGAGTGGATTGGACTGCGATACATTGGAGTGGGGTGGACTGGAGTGGAATGGAGTGGAGTGGGGTAGACTGCCATAGACTGGAGCAGAGTGGGGTGCATCTGAGTGGAGTACGGCAGATTGGAGTGGAGTAGGGTCGGCAGATTGGAGTAGGGTAGGGTTGAATGAGTTAGCTTGAGTGGAGTGGGGTAGATTGAGGAGTGAAGTGAGGTAGATTGGGGTAGAGTGGAGGGAGTGGGTTAGATTGTATATGATCTATTGGAGTGGGGTAGATTGGGGTGGAGTGGAGTAAACTGGGGTTGAGTGTGGTGGACTGGAATGGGATAGATTGGAGTGGAGTGGGGTAGACTGGAGTCAGGTTAACCCAAGTAGAGTGGAGTGGGATATATTGTGGTAGAGAGGAGTGACGTAGATTGGGGAAGAGTGGAGTGCAGTGGATTGGGGTAGATTGGAGAATAGTGGGGTAGATTGAAGTGGAGTAGTCTGGAGTGGGGTAGACTGGAGTCAAGTGGGGAAGTTTGGAATTGAGTAGATTGGAGTGGAGTTGGATAAAGTGGTGTGGGGTAGATTGGAATGAGGTGGGGTGGACTGGAATGAGTTGGGGTAGATTGGAGAGGGGTAGATTGGGTTGGGGGACTGGAGTCAACTGGAGTAGATTGGAGTGGAGTAAATTGGGATAGAATGGAGTGGGGCAGATTTGATGGGGTAGTCTGGAGTAGGGTAGGTTAGGGTGGGGAAAGGTAGATTGGAGTGGGGTTGAGTGGGGACGATTGGAGTTTAGTTGGTTAGATGTAACTTGAGTGGGGTAGATTTGGAAGGCATGTGGTAGATAAGACTGAAGTGGTAGATTGGGTACAGTGGATGGAGTGCAATAGTTTGGGGTACAGTGGAATGGGTTAGATTTGGTGGATTGGAGTGGGAAGACTGAGGTAGAGTGGAGTGGGATCGATTGGGGTTGAATGGAGTGAAGTAGATTTGAGTGGAGTGGAGTGGGGTAGGTTAGCGTGGAGTGGGGTATATTGGTAGGATTACAGTAATTAGAGTAGGGTAGAGTGGAATGGATTGGGGTAGGTTGAATAACTGTGATTGGAGAGGTATAGTTAGGAGTGGGGTAGAGTGGCTTGGAGTAGACTGCAGTGGTGTGGGGTGGGGTGGAGTGGGGTGAAGTGGGGTAGATTGGGGCAGAATGGGGTAGATTGGAGGGGTAGGTTTGAGTGGGTGGATTGGGTTAGACTGGAGTGGGGTAGATTTGAGTGGAGTGTGATAGACTGGAGTGGGGTAGATTGAAGTGAAGTGGGGTGTGGTGGATTTGGGTAGAGTAGGGTGTAGGAGAGTGTAGTGGGATAGATTGGAGTGAGGGAGATTGGGTGGATTGAAGTGTGGTAGATAGAAGTGCAGTGTGGTAGACTGGAGTGGGTGGATTGTGGTGGAGTGCAGTAGATTGGGGTAGACTGGAGTAGGGTAGGGTAGATTGGGTTATATTGAGTGGTGGTGGGTAGACTGAAGTGGAGTGGTGTGGGGTAGATTGGAGTGGAGTGGGGTATACTGGGTTAGACTGGAGTGGAGTGGGGTAGATTGTAGTGGAATGGTGTATATTAGATCGTAGTGGAGTCAATTGGAGTAGAGAGTCGTAGATTGGGTTAGAGTTGGGTAGATTGAAGTGGTGTAGATTGGAGTCGTTTGGGGCAGATTGGGTTGGGTGGGTAAATTAGGGTGGGGTAGAATTGAGTGGGGTGAGGTAGATTGGAGTGGAATAGAATTCAGTAGATTGTATTGCGTTGGAGTGGGGTTGGGTACATTGGGGTACATTGGTGTGTAGTGGGATACATTGGATCGAATTGGGGTAGGCTGAAGTGGGGTAAGTGGTGTGGAGGGACAGAGTGGAGTGGCATGTTGTCGTGGAGTGAGTGGAGTAAATTGTAGTGGTGTGGAGTCGAGTGACGCGGCATGTCACAGAGTGTCAGAGTGGAGGGACATAGAGTAGAGTTGAGTGGCATGTCAGAGTGGAGTAGTGTAGAGTGGTGTGGCGTGGAGTGGCATAGTGTGAAGTATGCATGGTGTTGTGGAGCTCTGCCATTCAGACCACGCATTTTCAATTGAAATGACCATTACATTTGGAACAAAATACGGTTTTACTGCACACAAACGATGAAGTGTGCAAATGTCATCACGTTGTGTATTGATGTGTTTTGATCATATTCAAATAGTTATTTCCCCCATACTTCAGAATTGCAAAAATAATGTGCTTCATTTGTACTAATTCTGGTACGTTCTGAAACATCAGCTCAGTCCTTTCTTTTGGTGTGTGCTAGAAAAAGAAGTCCTACACCCTCTGCTCTCACATGGCTACTCAGCAGGATTGTCACATAAATTCTGTCACTTTGAAGTCAGAGAAACAATAATAAAGACCAAGCTCCCTCAAAAGACAGAGGATGACATGTGTACTGTCTTTGAATGCACAGCAAATGTGACAAGATAAGAACAAGAGTTAAAGGCCTGTTTACAGAAAGACAGTTCATGGAACAATACAGTAGCAAAGTTTCAGCAACAGGAGGGACAACCTCGTGCTGGACAGTCTGAAATAAAGCCAGCAAATAGTAAGCGAGTAAATGTGAGTTACAAACGACAAAGACAATGTTAAGCAACAGGTGGAATGCATTCCTAGGTCAGCTTTTTTAATGTCCCCAAGATTCCTTTAGTAAACCAGACAGTAGGCTTCAACCTAAGAAAGAACTATAGATTTGTAAGTGAAAGTTATGTCTGCAAGGGGCGAGACCCTAACATAGTAATGAATGGGACAAGGAGGACTATGATTTTTGGTAATGAAGTTTACTTATATGTAATGGTTTAATTACTCAGTGTATAATGTTCACCCTCTTGCAGCATGAAATCAGCCTGTTGCACGAGTGTGACATAGCAAAGTACACTATCTTACACCGTCCTGAATGTCAAAATAATAATTCTGAGAAAAAAAAATGCAGTTCCATAATTAACAGGAATTGCAAAAGCAAATGATGAGGTGAGAGCACATTCAGACATATCTATTGCCTTCTCTAACTGCTTTTATGCGAGGTAATGATAACCTAAATCTAAAATGAATCCACTGTAGAAAGGATTGTAATGTTTGTGGGTTCAAACAGCTCTCACAGTTCCACTCAGCTATACAACCACTAACCCGATACATCCATCTGCACTTTAAAAAACTGTAATGTAGGCTTCCGGTGATGTTTCTTAAATATTTTAAACCATACAACAGGTAGCCCAGAATACGGTATACTACATTGTAATGCGAGGTCGACCCGAAGAGTCTCTAATTCTCACTGTGAACCACCCAACCAAACAATTTACAGCGCCTTCCACAGGTCTTTACTAGCTATGGTACCATTTCTATCACATGTTATGTTTGTTATTGAATGTGCAGGAAGGTTGTATAGAAGTGTACAAAATTGCATGTTTAGTTTTTTTTAGTACGTGAAATATCTGAGAAAATAAGCGAATTTATGCATGCTTTTATCAAAATACACTACGCTATAGTGAGTAAAATTTTAACATGAGTGCATTCCTCACGTTCAAAGGTCACACGAGATAACGCACAGGGAACTGGTTCGATGATAAAATGTTTTCAGCAAGTCGTTTTGTGCTCGAACCAGCCCTTTGCAGGACATTTTCTGCAGAGGGCAGATCCTGCAGGAAAGTAACAGTGCAAAAGTATGTTTTTGCAAATTTCGTGCAACAGGAAATAGCGCAAATTATTCAAGTGTAAAGGAAGTTTCGCACAGGCCTAGTAAATCATTGTTCAAGAAATATAAACTATGGGGAGAGATTGGCAGTGTGACTGATTTAATTGAGTTAATACACATAACATGTATTTGTAGCACTATCTGTATCTTAAAATAAAAATATGTCAAATAGGTTATTCATTTGTTAAATTGCGATTCTTAAGTGAAATTGTTCATTATGATTACAGTAATACATTTGCAACAGATACCCACAAATGCAATACCATACAATAATTAGTGTTCCAATTGAATTGATACACGTGAACAATACTGATTAACTGTAATTAATAGTAAACAATTAAAAACATAAATAAGCGAATACATTACAAAAACAGCGACTGTTTCACTATGAAAACCTCATGTAGGGCACTGTACAATACTGTCTTATTGTATACTTCCATATGCATGTCAAATGCACTAGAAATACTAGGGTAACAGATTTCTAATGCTACACTATCTCCTTGGTTGCCAGTGCTAGTCATTATGCACTGCATGGAGCCATATTGTTAAAAGAACGCTCAACGGGATTTATGACTTAAAGCAATACATACGTATTGTATTGCCTCATTTATTTAGAGCTTCATACCCATGACAGTGTCGTAAAGTTCTCTGATCTGCATGGAGGTTCAGGCCTCCTTTCAAAGTGTGCGACTGAAGAGGGTGTTTGTTGTAGATTGACCTATATGGGTTATTTGGGTCAGGTGTGTTAGATAGGAAGGTGTGCTTTAAACATTGAGGGGCATTTTCGCTGATCTTAAAGTTGAAGTGTTGTAGTGAGTGTGAAAATTGATACATTCATTTAAGTAGATACTAACCACCTTAAGGGAGGTCTGAATCTGCTACCAGTGTGATTTTCCACATAGTTGTGGATGTGCAACTCTTGCCACATAATCTACTATCTTCTGCATAATTTCAACACAAACTAATTTTGTTTCCAGCTCAAAATTACTTTTCTAAAAATATGTGTCACATTTGTTGGAATGTAGTGGCAGACCTTTTGTAAATGATAACCAGGGGTGGCTCCTCCGCTGTGGTGGAGGAGCATTGCCCCCGCCAGCAGCAGCAGCTGCAAAACCTTTACAGTAAAAACATAAACGTTTATTATGTTTTTGCTGAAAAAAAAGGGCGGGGACACAGGCGTGACAGGGACAGAGGGGGAGTGCGCAGCACTCCCCCACAGGTCACCTGTATGTTTGGCCGGCTGTCTCGGGCTGGCCAGACACACATGCGCACTAGGCTCTCTCCAACCTGGCAAAGCAGTGCACGATCGGAGAGAGTAGGCAGAGGCTCCTACCCTGCCGGGGAGTGCCATGGCTGGGCGCGCCATCCAATCCTAATGCTGCTTTCAGGCTGCCAGCAACATGAAAGCAGTGTTAGGATTGGAATTAGAGCAGGCTGGGAGCCTGTGCATGGAACTGCAGGAGAGGAGCGGCGTGGTGGTGGCACGGCTAACACAGTATTTTTTAATTATTATTTTTTATATATATATATATATATATATATATATATATATATATATATATATTTTATTTTTGTTATTTTTTTATTTTGTCGTTCCCCCAACCCACCCTGCCATGCGCCGCCACGCCCCTTTTCCCTCCCGTGAGCCGCGACTGATGATAACTGGTGACTTTTTAGTTGCTAAATGAACAAGTTACTTACCTTTGGTGACATCTCAGCCAGTAGAGACTCTGGGCCTGATTTAGAGTTTGGTGGAGGAGATACTCTGTCACAACGGTGATCGATATCCGTCTGCCGAAATCTAAATCCCACAAGATATAACAGGGTTTATATTTCAGTGGATGGGATATCCATCACTGTTGTGATTGAGTAACCCCACCGCCAAACACTTAATCAGGCTCTCAATCTAGCTGCATATTCCTTACCTTAGAATTATCCCCAGGTGTCAGACTCGATCCAAGAATTCTGGAGCAGTACCCCTGGGCACCGGTAGGTGGCGTCATTCAGCACTGCTTCGGCAGCATCCTCGCCAGAAGTAACTTGTGCAGTGCCTATATAGCAGCCAGTGGGCTGACATCAGTTTCTTTTCACAACGTTTCCACGTCAGAAGCACAGAGCCAGAAAAAAAGCTAATGTACTGGTGTGCCTTGCTATGGGCCCCGTAAGGGTGACCCAATGTAGAAATCTGTTTGCAGTATGGGGAGGGTTGATAAGGATTCTGCAGCTAGAGAGAATCTATACTAGATAAGGCATTATCAAAGGTAAGTAACTTGTTTATCTGATAGAGACTTCTAGCCGTAGATTCCTAACCTTAGAATAGCTACCCAAGCAATACATCCTCGGAAGTGGGTCTGTGAATGAGTTAGACCAAAATGACCTACAGGACCGAATGGGCAAAGTGCCCATCATGATAGGCCTGACTATCCAGGCAATAGTGCTTGGTGAATTTTGTAAAGATGCCTATGTTGCTGCCTGACAGATGTACAGGACAGGTAGTCCTCATGCTTACACAGTGGTCGCAGCCTTGGCTCTGTTGGAATGAGCACAAACCCTCAGGGGGTCAAGGCGTAGCAGATTTTTATGCAAAGTACTATCCATCATGAGATGGTCTGTTTCCGAACAGCATTTCCTTTCTTTGCCCCGACTTACCCAACGAACAGTCGATGGTCCACCGGGATGATCACTAAAGGACGATGACACAGCTTTCGGGTCCAGACGATGGCATCTCTTCTCTTTTTTAAAAGGTTGAGGCATGGCAAAGAAGGCAGGTAAGGTGATAACTTTGACCTTTCACCAGTTTGTCTAGGTAGTATGTCGTGTAGGGAGGATGAACAGAGAGTGCTTGTAGTTCGCTGACCGATGTTATGGCAACAAGAAAAGCTGTTTTCATGGTACCTGTAGTGGACAATTGTGCAGTAGCTCACACATAAACTTTAAGATCAGATTGAGGCCAAATTGGGGCATAATGAATGGTCTTGGGGGAAACAGATGTTGTAATCCGTTGAGAAAACAAACCACAACAGGGCACTTAAACAAGGAAGATTGCCCTGGCAATCGCAAAAAGGCAGATATGGCCAACAAGTAAATTTTGAAAAGTGCCCACAGCAGAGCCATACTGGGCCAGAAAAAAAAAATACATTCAAACTTGGGATAAGGGTGCAGCAACAAGGTCCATGTACTTGGATGTGCACGATGTTACAAATTTGTCTCAGCAGCAGCTGCATACCGACTTACTGGAGGGACGCCTGTCTGTCAGAATAACATCAAAGACTTCGGGAGGAAGGTCAAAGGCTGTCAACTGCTGCTGCTCAATCTCAATGAATGAAGGCAGAGAGTGCCCAGGTTAAGGTTCGCGGACCTTGTCCTGTTGCTTCGAGACATGATCCTCCCGAAGAGGCAGCCTGATCAGAGGAACGAAGCTCATGCTTAGGAGTTCTGGAATCCAAACTCTCTGTGCCCAATCAGGAGCCACAGGAATGACTTGGGCCCAGTTTTTCTGATCCTTTTGAGAACTCTGGGAAGGAGAGGTATTGCAGAAAGGCATACAGGAGGTCTGAGCTCCACTTGAGATGAAAAGCGTTTCAAAGCAAGAGTCACTTTGAAAACTCCAGCATGCAGAACTGCTGACATTACTCATTGTCAGCGGTGGTGGGGTTTGTCAGCCAGCACTGCAAGTCTTGTGCAGATCCCCCGAGATCTGGGCCATGTTGGTAAGATTCCCCTTATTCTGTACCCACTAGGACTTCAGGTCCCACTGCACAGCCTGCATATGCCAACAAGCATGTGTTACCAGCAGGATGCAGAAGGCCATGAGACTCAACAGTGTCAGTCAGTCTGGATAGAGAAACAGACATCGGAATCATAGCTT
Source organism: Pleurodeles waltl (assembly GCF_031143425.1). Lineage (NCBI taxonomy): Eukaryota > Metazoa > Chordata > Amphibia > Caudata > Salamandridae > Pleurodeles > Pleurodeles waltl. The sequence continues at coordinate 287,920,241 of NC_090443.1, read as the reverse complement.
CAATATCCCAGACTCACCGTTTGGGAGGATAGACCCGAAACTGCACTGTGTCCAGAACAACTCCAATGAAAGGGACCGTCTGAGAGGGAATCAGGTGTGACTTTCAGCACACTGATATTTAACCCCTGTGAGTGCAGGAGGGCTGTTGTATTCTGGAGGTTGGAGATGACTGCCTGGAGTGAACCTGCCTTCAAGAGGGAGAGGAAGTCTGGAACCTCTGACTTTCACAGATGTGCTGCAACCACCGCCATCACTTTGGTGAACACCCACGGTGTGCTTGTAAGGCCAAAGGAGATCATGGAGAACTAAAAGTACTTGCGGTCCACCATAAACTTCAGGTAACATCTGTAGACAGGCATGATGGGAATATAGAAGTAGGCACCCCGCAAGTCCTAAGCGACCATGTAGTCTCCTGGTGCTAAGACAGATAGACCCTGAGCTAAAGAGAGCATCTTGAACTTCTCTTTCTTCAGGAAGAAGTTGAGAAGGCGCAGGTCTAGATTAGGACAGAGGCCTCCATCCTTTTTGGGCACCAAAAAGTAGCAGGACTAGCAACCACAAACTACTTCTGAAGAGCTGTCATCCTGTTGAAGGCTCCTTAGACTAAAAGAGCCAGTACGCTTAGAAAAATGATCTTCTGTCAGCCGGTCACCAAATGGTGGCATGTATGGGGGGTTCGAGAAAGAGAATGTAGTAGCTCTTCTGGATGATTAGAACAACTCACTTGTCTGAATGTTATGGTCTGCCAGAGGGGCAGGTGATGGTGTTACCTGTCTCCCGCTCGTGCATGTGCTAGTATGAGGGTACACTTAAATGGCTTGAGTGTGGCAGCTGCCGGAGACTTGGTGGGCTGGCTCGACCTCTGTCTGTTGTTCCCTGTGGTTTGTGGGAACCACGGCCACAAAAAGGTTGGAAATCCTGTTGGCTTGGTGGCATGGAGGGAAAGGACGCAGTTGGTAGACCCTAACATAGAGAGAGAAGTGCAAAAGGCAGATGGGGTTGGCAGGAAACCATGGATAAGCCCAAAGATCTGGCTGTAACCCTGCTATCTTTAATGCATATTTGCACTGAGTCTACCTTTTCACTGAAAAGGCGACAGCCATCAAAGGGTGTGTCCATGAGCAAAGCTTGGACATTCCTCGAAAAGCCGGTGGTTCTAAACCAGGCGTGGCATCTGCCTGCCACTGATGAAGCAATCACTCTGCCTAGTGAGTTGGTTGTATGCATCTTGTGTCCAATGATAAACTTTGCTGCATCTCACCTGTCAGATATGGCTTGAGTGAGTATGTCTCAGGCCTCCTCCAAGACAGTAGGCTGTACTTGGGCACTCGCATTCCACACACTGTGTGTGTACCGACTCAAAAGACATGTGGTGTTTACCGACTGTAGTGCTAGGCAGATGGAAGAGATCATCCCCTTTCCAAAGGTTTCCAGACTTTTGGACACCTTATCCGGTGGAATGGTAGAGAATGTGCCAGGGTTGAGCCTGGAAGTGAAGGCTTGAACCACCAAGCTCTCTGGGTTGTGGTGCTGGGTGAAGAAACTGGGGTCCACAGGAGAGGGGCAGTGGCAGCGGGCAATTACCCTGTGCACATGCGCCACTGTGCAAGCCTTGCACCAGGCCCCAAGCAGGGCATTTGTAAGGGCTTCACTGAATGGGAGGAGATGTTCTGTGTGGGTGACTACCAGTGTCAAAGCACAACCACGACATTGCACCACACCTGCACACATATAGTGAGCTTCTCTTGACACAAGGTGCCCATATATAGCAATATCTTTTCAGACTGAACATTTGCAATACATCTTAATGGAGTCAATGGTTTGACTCCCCAGCAGAGTCACTATGCTGGGAATGCATGTGATTTATCATACAGACATAAGAAAACGAACTACGAATCGGACATGTCTCCTATCTCATGTAAAACAATACTCACGTTTCCACAAAGACGACAGAGTGGTCAGATGGCAGTTCTGCCCACGGTATCAATTATTGGGCACATGGGCAACAAGGAACTCCTTTGCCTTTCGAACTTCCAATACCTGATGCCGACTTAGATGTGTATTGGCTAACTGCCGTCATTCGCTGTGTTTCAACACCACAAAGAACAGACAGCTTGACTTCAAGGTGGCCACTAAAAGTTTTACGAAATTCCAACTTTTGTTATTGATCTCACAAGATATCAAGTGCCAATCCTGGGGCCAAGCTATTCCAATTTCCAAAGGGTCAATACTATATGGCAAACATCTTAAGGTCAGGCTTGCAATGGAGTCCCGTCAAAAGTATTGCAAAAAGCCAGTCTTCTGCCCAGGAAAAAAGATTGCTTTATGTATACAGTGCATGTATGCGATAATAATTGAATATGTGATTATTCAGGGTACTTCTCAGATGTGAAAGAGTCTTTTATGTATTGTAGTGGATCCACATCCTAGGAGAAGAATGCAGCACTAAACAGCCAGGAGCATGAGGTGAGGCATGTACACTCCTCTGGGCTGTTCCATGATGTGATTGACAAAGTCTCAAAGCAATTGCTGAAGCAGGCTGACCCAAAAAAGCCAATGTCAGAAGAGTCTGATCCAAAGACCATTCTCTATATATTAGAACCAATAGGTTTTGCAGACAGCTGGACTGTCTAGCAAACTTAATTAGTTGCACACTGTATATTCTTTGCCTACTACAAAATGCTTGAAATAATGCCCCGAAGCAGTGTTCTGTTTGTAAGAATGAATATGTGGTTAACTATAAATACATATATGCATAAAATAACACTTTGTAAATACTGAAATTATGTCTTCTGAGATGTTGATATTGTCCTTGCCCTTTACCATTGTTCTGGAAATTCTTCCTTACCTATCTCAATTACTTCCATAAAAACATTACGTACCCATCCATCCATTGGACATTTATATTGTTCTAGTGTTTTCAGTCAATGGAATTATTTTATAGTGTGCAATCCACCAGAGTTTGTGCTGTTTTAAAATAGCTGACCTGTGCAAATAAACCTGGTTAGGAACAGGTTGTTTTAAGAAATTGCTAATATATTGATTGTTTGATAAAGTAATATCTCCATTTGCTGGATGGAACATTTTACAAGTAGGGTAAGTGGTAGCAGAATACTTTAAAAAAATGCTTTCGCAATGCTTTTAAATCAGAAACATCTTTAGTATGTACCACCAAATAACCCCACTTTGGACTGGGTATTGTTTATATTATGTATGTTATGCTATGCTCTGTTATTTTATACTATGCTATGCTATGTTATTTTAATATATTTTGTTGCCATGCAATGTTGTGCTTTGCTATGTTGCGTTTATGTTATGTTCATGTTGTTATGTGTATTTGTAAAGCACACTGTCACCCACGTGGGTATCCTGGCTCTGACTAGATTGTGTGCCTAGCCCTACCTATGGTCTTCAACATCTTGCAGATTTCAAGAAGAGAGGAGGAGGCTCTGATGTGGAGGGGAAGTTTGTTGCACACTTGGGAGCACTGTAACAGAATGTTCATCAGCCTGGTCTGGGTCTGTGTATGCATGGGACGTTGGTGAATTGGAGTCCTGCGGAGCAGAGTTGCCTGGATGGTTGGTGGAAAGAGATGTGACTGTTCAGATAGGTGGAGCCTGAGTTGTGTAGTGCCTTGAATATGTGTGTGAGGAGTTTGACTTGAGCATGTTTGTGTATTAGAAGCTAGTGTATTTCCCTGAGGTGTGGTGTAATGTGATTTCCATTTGGGAGGAGGAGGATAAGTCTGGCTGCCAAGTTCTGAGTGGTCTGTAGTCTTCTAGTGAGTTGCTTGGTGATCCAGATGTAGAGGGTGTTCCTATAATCCAACTTGCTGATGACTAGGACATGAGTGACCGTTTTTCTTGTGTTGCTTGGGAGCCATTTCTAGATCTTCCTCAGCATCTTAAGGGTGTGGAAGCAGTATGCAGTGGCGGCATTGACTTGTGTCGCAAATCCAGTTTGCTGTCACTTATTATGCCGAGAATCTTGGCATGGGTTCTGGGTGTGGGTCAGAGCTCGGCCAGCCACTAGTCAGAGTCCCACAGTGAGGTGTTATTACCGAAGATCACTACTTCTGTCTCGATCTTGTTGAGCTTAAAGCAGTTGGACAGTTGGCTTTCCAGTTAACGACTTGGTCGTGCAGGCGGTAAGCGTGTTTCTTGTGCTGGGGTCTTGTCCGCGAGGGAGAGTATGAGTAGTGTGTCATCTGCAAAGGAGTGGATGTTGACATGGTGTGCAGAGGAATCATGTATGCATTGTAAAGGGTGGGGCTGAGCGATGAAACTTGAGGAACTCCGCAGATGAGTTTGCAGGCTTCTAAGGGGTAAACTGCCAGACTGATAGTTTGTGTTCAATCTGTTAAGAAGGAGCAGATCCAGCAGAGAGGGGGTCCTTGGATTACAATCTCATGGAGGCGCCTGATGAGGATAAGGTGTGAGACCCTGTCAAATGCTGCAAGGAGGTCAAGGAGAATGAGGGCTGTTGTGTCTCTTCTGTCAAGGATCATCTATGGAGGCATCTTCTGTCAGCAGATGTCATATATGGAGGCAATGAGTGCTGTTTCTGTTCTGTGGTTGGGCCTGAATCCAGACTGTGTGACATTGAGGAGCTGGTGGTTGCTGAGATGGTCAGTGAAGAGTCGGCTGATTAGTATCACTAAGATCTTTGCTGAGTACGGTAGGAGGAAGATGGGTCTGTAGTTGGAAAGCATTGCTGGGCCAGCAGATGGTTCCCTCAGTTGCATGACTGTGGCATATTTCCAGGTGACAGAGAATTTGGCTGAATCAATGGAGGCATTGAGTATGGGTGTTAGTGCTTCGCTGATTGTTAGGAGTCCTGTGGTGAAGGCATGGTGGTTGCAAAGGCCAGATGGAGCCCCCAAGTGAAAGGTCTTCAAGGTAGCAGCAATTTTCGACAAAGGTGAAGGCAGGCCACAAGGTCATGGTTCGTTCAGCTGCCATGAGTTGAAGTTGAGTTTCAGAGGTAACAGGTTCCAGTTGAGGGTCGAAGCTGCTGTATATGGAGGTGATTTTGTTACAGAAGAATTCTGAGACCTTGTTGCAAGGGTCTTGTGAGGGGGTGATATTCCTGGAGGTGGCAGGAGGCATGTTGAAATCTTTGATGATGGTGAAGATTTCCTTGATTTGTTTGCTGTTATTAGTGCTGGCATTGATGCAATCTGCGAGAACTGTGCTCTTGGTGTTAAGTATCTTTTGGTGGTAGCGTCTTAGAGCTGGTTGGAAGATGTCTTTATCTAGGGTGTCTTGGCTTGTTCTCCATTTGTACTCAAGTTGCTTGAAGTGGCATTTCGTCAGCCTGAGTTGTTCTGATTACCACCTGGCCTGTGGTTAGTCTCTCCCCTCAGGGTTGTGCTTGAGGGGATCCAAGGTGTAGGCACATTGGGTGATCCAGCTAGTGAGGTTTTTGATGTCTTTCAGCAAGTTGCTGTTGAGCTTGTGACAATGCTCGAAGAGGGTGGAAACTCATTCCTCTTCTGAGTGGCTTTCCCAGCTCCGGCGGGTGGTTCCTGTGGTGGTATGTCTTGGATGGTGCTAGATGGACATACTGAAACTGATGAGGGCGTGGTTTGTCAGGTCATAGTCACTGGCTTGTTCACTCTGATGTTGCGGAACAAGGAGAAAATCGGGTACAATAGGTGTTGTTGGGTTTATTAACATGTTGGATGAGGCCAAGATTTGCAAGGTTTTATAGAAGAGCCATAGAGTTTGGGTTGGTGCGGGCTTCTTGGTGAAAATTAAGGTGTCCAAAGAGGATAAAGGTACTAGCTTTGAGGTTGAATGAATGAATAAATACATCCATTTAAAAGTCTCAATTCTATTTGATTAGAAAAAGAGCTTGACTATTTGGTACTCAGGTGCTCACTGGTATGGCCTGTAAAGTCAAGGTTGCAACAATACCTATGATATGTCTGTTCTTCTCCTCTTTGATTAACATGCTAGATACAATGTTTTTGTGAGTTTCCCAAGTTTGAACAGAATTCGCTCTCAACTGCATCTGGTGATGTTGTCCTTGTATATCAAGCACTGCTTTTTTAATATGTCATAGCAACTATCTTTCCTCTCTTGATCTCCATTGCAGCTTGTGATGTCGTCCCTGTATTTCGTCTATGATGCTTTGGAGGAGGAGATTGAGCGTAACAAGAATCACCCAGGTTATGCTCCAGTCTACTTTCCTGCTGAATTGCATCGCAAAGCAGCGCTGGAGCACGACCTGGAATACTTCTATGGACCACAGTGGAGGCAAGAAATCCCCTGCCCCAAGGCCACCAGGAAGTACGTGGACAGACTCCATTACGTAGGCCAGCAGATGCCTGAAATACTGGTAGCCCATGCATACACCCGCTACTTAGGGGACTTGTCTGGGGGGCAGGTGCTCAAAAGGATTCCTCAGAAAGTCTTGCAGCTGCCAACTTCAGGCGAGGGATTGGCCTTCTTTACATTTGATGATGTGTCGAGCCCCACAAAGTTCAAGCAGTTGTATCGTGCTCACATGAATGCCATGAAATGGATGACAGCACCAAAAGAAGGGTGATTGATGAGGTGAAGAAGGCGTTCCTGCTTAATGTGGAGGTGAGTGAGGAGTATGGACGAATATTGTATGATCGGGTATGGTAAATGTATGGTAAATGTGGGCCATCTTTCATGACAAGCAGAGCATTGTCATTACTACAGCTTCAGTGGCCAATATTTACTCACACCAAATTGTCTCTCCTAGAACTACAGACTCAGTTGCCCCTACTAACTGACCAAGCTGAATACTGCACCTCATGTGCCCCTATTCATTGACGCCAATTTAAGTACTACAGACTCAGGGGCCCACACTAGCTGACACTGAGCCCAGCTCTCTCAGTATTACTTTGTCGTGGGCCCCCTAAACTCAATGACACCAAGGTGAATCAATCCCAGTTTTACAGCCCCCGGATGGGCGATCATGACTGACTCTTAGATGAGCTCTCCCAATAATACACCTTCACGGAACTCAATTCATTGATGCAAAGCTTAGCTCTCCTATTATTGCAGCCCCAATGGTCCCCACTCTCGCTGACACCTGTCCAAGCTCTCTCAGAACTACACTTTCAGGGGCTCACTATCACCTACCTGATCTCTCCCAGTATTACAGTTTCATGGGCTCTCCTCACTGACATCAAGGCCCAAGATGAGCTCTCCCACTCTTCAGTTTCATGACCTGACACTAAGTGAAAACGTAGAGAGCTATATTTTGTTTTGTAGAGTTTCCCTGCCCCTATATGGCTCTGTCTTCCGATCACACATTGCCACTTTACTAGAGGATAAGCTGGGTGGACTAGACTCCCGATCTTCTCTGGCTCCCATTTTCATTCCCCGTTTCCCTCCTCACTTCCAGGTCTTTGAAGAGCTCAAGGGGTTAGTTTCTGACTCAGCAAAGAAAAATGGCGGTCTATTCCAGGAAGAGCCCGAAATACACTAAAGAAGTCCGGATGGCATCTCTAACGGTAAGGCCCTTGCAGCAGACCTCCAACCAATGGGTCGACATACACAAACATACCTGCTTCCTCGCGCAGCTGGATGTATCAGTTTGCACCTTAATGCAGCTGAAAGAAGGGCATCCATACACCACAAGGGTCCAATGGGCTGTACAAGACCGTAGTCATTAGTTCCCAGGGAAAACCACCAGGCCCAGGAGGAATGAGCAGGGGTATAGCTTTCAGTGGGGAGGGGTGGTAGTGGCACACTAAATACATGTTTGGTTTGGTAGTTGGGTCTGGGGGCCTTGAGTCAGGTCTGCCATGTCTATGTCAGATTTTCTCATCATTCTCATTTCACTAAGAGGTTTTAACTTGTTCATTTTTTGGGGTGTGATTTATAGTGACTGGTTTCCCAAAACATAGTAAATATGCACTTATAAAATGAATGGGTGCAAATCTACCACTTTTTGCAACTCACAAACACTGGCAGTAGTAGGGTTGGAAAGCTGCGCTAGTCTCAACTTTCCAGGTATACACCTAATGGCAATCAAACACCCAATAAGTGATGAGATGAATGCTTGGAAACAGTCTAACCAGTGGCAATCAGTCGGGAGGCATTCCAAACCATTGTTTTTCGCCCACTCAGCCACACTAGGCAGAGGCCTAGGTATGTCAGATTCATGCCAGATAATCAGGCAAAACATGTACTATGTAAAGTTATCCCATTTAATAAATATGTTGTCATAAATTGGTCTTCAGAGTCCCTCTTGGGCCTATCAGAGCAACAGGGAGAGATCTTTCAGAGAACTGACCACCAGTTGGCCGCCTCTTTGTGACAGCCTTGAATTCAAAGCTGATTTTGGAGATCAAACCAGCTTAACCAAACATACCTTCCTGATTGTCACATTTATCCCACCCACAACCATCACCCTAGAACAAAGGCATCTCATAACCCCGTCACCCACCTTCCTTGACTTTAAACCTAATGTACATAGACCTCGATACTGGTTTGAATAAAATACTGTGATTTACTATCCTATGACAGGGCAGTCATGCACGTCAGTGTGTGGTCTGTGGGATGTATGTACATGTGTGTGAATGAATGGGCTATATATGTATGGGTGACCGAGAGCCTGTGTCCTACGTATTTGTAGCACAGGACAGACCTTTCACCATGCCTGGCGCAGTTACATGTACAACACAAACATACAATCATTTTTTTCAATAATGTTCTTAATAAGGAACAGTTTTCTGCACTTGGTGAAATATTTGTTTGCATTTTAAATGTTTCCCTTTTGAAATTAGAAATGGCTGTATTTTTCAGTTATAAATATGACAGACTGTCTACAAGCCACTATGAGTAAGATGCCTCTTGTCTGTAAATGTGACACTTTGAAATGGGAGGAATTTCAACAGAAGAGTTAACTTTATGTTTATACATATTCCATAAAGCTAATCATTTTTATGTTTTCCCATATGAAATTGTTGCATTTCCTAAAAGTAGGGATTTACTCCAAGTGGCATGTGGACATAGTGCCATATTTACAACAGAAAAATACAGTCATTTGTTTAAACGGAAGGAATTTAAAGTGATGAAACATGCTTCATAAAACAGTAATCCTTAACTGGACTAATTGAAAGTTGAGAACAACCTTAAGGCATTATGGGGGTCATTACGACCCTGGCGGCCGGCGGTATGTTGGCGGTAACACCGCCAACAGGCTGGCGGTGTTCCGCCAGCAATTATGACCATGGTGGAATTGCCACGGCCATACCGCCGGCCCCTCCATTTTCCCGCCAGGATTCCGCCTGGCAGTCATAATCCCCAGGGCAGCGGTGCAAGCACCGCTGCCCTGGGGATTATGAGTCCCCGACCACCGGCTTGTCCATGGCGGTACACACCGCCATGGAAAGGCCGGCGGTAAGGGGACTTGGGGTGCCCCTGGGGGCCCCTGCACTGCCCATGCACTTGGCATGGGCAGTGCAGGGGCCCCCATGCAGAGCCCCGTCGCGCATTTCACTGCCTGAATTTCGGGCAGTGAAATGTGCGACGGGTGCTACTGCACCCGCTGCACATCAGCATTGCCGCCGGCTCTATTACGAGCTGGCTGCAATGTTGATGTGACATTTCCGCTGGCCCAGCGGAAATGTCATAATAGGGAGACAGAAATACCGCCGGCAATGGCGGTATTCTGACTCCCGCGGCCTCTGCGGTCTTTTGAAAAGACCGCTGAGGTCGTAATGACCCCCTATGTTTCATAGGAACATTTTTCTTCTCTTTAAATTTCTCCCATTTGAAAAATGACGGTTTTTAGTTATAAAAATGGCACTGTGTCTACCAACCACTGGGAGCTAGATTCCTGCTGTTTGTAAATGCAACACTTTGAAATGGGAGAAAATTAAAGTGAAGAGTTAACTTAATAATTAAATTAGCTCCTTATTTTAATTTTCCCTCAATTAAAAGCATTAAGAAACATGTTGTTCTCACTTTTGTTCTTTTCCAATACTGAGTTGATGATGATTTTATTTAAGAGTTAAATACCTCTTTGCTTTAGTACTGAACCTCTGTGACCCAGGTTCATAAATCTGAGTGGGGTACTGCTCATTATCAGGCTTTGCGATCTGCAGCCTGCTGATCAGGTAATATTAACACAGCCTTTCCTTAACTTTAAAAGGAAAACGCAACACTTATTTATTACAGTTCTTAGTTTAAAAGTGAACTCAAGGCTGGGAGCTACTCAGAAGGTTCCTGCAAACTACTGGTGGCTCACGATCCTTTGGTTGGAGACACCTGACCTCGAGCCAAACAATTGATAGTGAAATACTGTACTGTGAATAATGCTTGTATGAAAATAAATTTTAATAGCAGGGAAGTAAACAGTCAGTTAATATTGGCAGTGTCAACAAATCGTCTCCCCTAGAATACCAGACTGATATTCAGAAAAACTATGAAAGTTGCACATATCCTGTCCCATAGCCAGTCAATACACATTTTAATTTATCTAGACTCACTGCATTCCATAAGTGTAAACCACTGTAACTATTCACGTAAACCACTACGTATTGTAACATGTGAATCTAAATTCTCGCAAAAAAACCTACTAACTAATCGCCTTTTTGCCTTTACTTGCTTTCGGGTCTACATTGTAAAATGCTATTCAGAGATCACACAAAAAGCACATTAACATTAGTCACCTTTTTGCCTTTTGTTGCTTTAAGGTCTAGATCTGCCAACTGCTGGAACAAGAAGATTGGGACGTCATCTCATGGGTCTACCTATGGCACTTTTTCATTGCACTGGGGTTTTGTTGCTGCCTTTTTAAGTCGGCGCTAACCGACAGCGCAGTTGTCTGGTTTTCTAACAACATCTTGAAGACAACTGGAAAGCTTCACTGGGAATGCATTCCGCCCATTGCTTATCACTGGCTTTGTGGTTTGTAACTCACAATTTCTGGCTTTCTGTTTGCTGGCTTTATTTGGTTTATGCTGTCAAACTTGAGTTCATCCCTTCCCTTGCACAAACCTTATTTACTGTATTCTTCCACAAGTACTGGATGTCTGTAGACAGGCCTTGAAATCTTGTTCTGATCTTGTCACATTTACTCTGCAGTCAAAGAAAGAGGTCACATGTCAGGTTCTGCCTTCCAGGGAACTTAGGGCCATATGTACTAACACTTTTTCCCATAGACACAGAATGGGTAAAAACCTTTGCTACATCTGGACCTTAGTGCTTCCTTTTCTTTCTCTCCCTTCAGTCATGGCAATCAGGCTGGCTACTGATGGTGTACTGCACAGAAGGCTATCCCATGTTATTTGTTTTCTAGCTCTAGCACACAACAAAATGTAAATGTCTGTAAATCAACTGTGCAGATATTTCAGAAAATATCAGAATTGTGGCAGCACAAATGAAGCACAATATTTGCTAATTCTGAAGTGTGGTGGAAACAAATATTTTAATTAATATAATCAAAACAAATCAATACACTAGGTATACTTTCATCAGTTAAACTGTATGTGTGTGCAAATGTAATGGTTATTTCAATTGAAAAAGTGTTGTCTGTAATGGCAGTACATTACCACACTTCTACACCATGCATACTCCACTTTACCCTACTCCACTCTACTCTCCATCACTCCATGCCACTACAATCTACTCTGCACCACTCCTAACTTCCCCACTCCACACTGCGACACTGCACTTTACTCTGGACAGCTCCACTCTACTCTTTATTCTATACCACTCTACTCTATGCCAATGCACCCTACCTCATACTACTCTATTATGCACCACTGCACTTTTTGTCACTGCACTCTACACCACTCCACTCTACGCCAATGCACTCTACTCTGTACCGCACCACTTTACACCAGTGCACTCTATGCCAATCCACTCTACGCTACTCTAAAATACTCTGTACCACTGCACTCTATGCCACTGTACTCTACCATGCACTACTCTAATTTATGCCTCTACACTCTACTCTAACCACTGGACTGTAAGCCAATGCACTCTACACCACTTTACTCAAAACCAATGTAATCTGTGCCAGTCTATTCTGCACCACTGCACTCTATGCCCTATAGTCTACTCTGCAACACTACACCACTGCACCCTGAATTAATTGTACTCTGCGCCATTGTACTATATGCCACTGCTCTCTAAGATACTCTACTCTGCACCACTCTATGCCAGTGTGCACCACGCCAGTGCGCTCTACGACAGTCTGCTCTGCAACACTGCACTCTCTGCCACATTCTACTTGTCAGTGCACTCTATTTGACTCTAATCTGCATCACTCCACTCTACTTCACTGCACTCTCAGCCACTGAACTCTACACCACTCTACTCTGCACCACTCTCCTGTACTCCACTTTAATGTACTGTATGCCACTACACTCTACATCACTCCACTTTTAGCCACTGCACTCTAAGCCACTCTAATCTACTCTGCACCACTGCACTCTACGACTCTGTACTCTATTCCACTCTGCGCCATTCCACTTTACCCTGCCCCACTCCACTCCATTCTTGGCCTCTCTATTCTATGCCACTGCACACTGATTTACTCACAACCAATGCACTCTATGCCAGCCTACTCTCCACCACTTCTCTGTACGCTACTGAACTCTACTCTGCAACACTCTATGCCACTGCACTCTACACCAATGCATTCTACGTCACTCTACTCTACGCTGCTGCACACTACAACATCCTGCTCACTCTACTCCCTGCCACAGAACTGTACACCACTCTATTCTCTGCCGCTCCACTCTGCACCACTGCAAACTATGCTACCTTACTCTACTCTGGACCGGTCTACTCTATGCCACTCCACTGCACTCTATGCTAATTCACTCTACCGCCAAGGCACTCTACATCTCTACACTTTACGGCACCACACTCTGTTAATCCACTCTATGCCACTCTAATCTGCTGTGCACCACTACACTCTATGACACTGCACTCTAAGCTTCTCTAGTCTATACCAAACTACTCTGTTCCAGAGCACTGTACCCCACTCTACTATGCACTACTGCACTCTTCGTCACTGCACTATACACCATTCCAGTCTAGACCACTCTCTTTTAATCTGCACGACTCCGCTCCACTCTAGGGCACTCGCCTCTGCAAAACTGCACTCTCTACCACTGCACACTACATTACTGTTCTATGTCACTGCACTTTACCCTGCACCACTCCATTCTATGCCATTTCACTCTACTCTGAAACAATCTCCTCTATGCCACTGCACTCTATGCTGCACCGCTCTTTCCCACTTTATACCACTCTATGCACTGTACTCTATGCCAATCCACTCCACTCCACTTTGCTCAAAACAAATGCACTCTACTCCAAACAGTCTGGACCACTGCACTCTATGCCACTATACTCGACTCTGCAACACTCTACACCACTCTATTCTATGCCGCTCTGTGTCACTGTACTCTATGCCACTCTACTCTTCACTGCTCCTATAGGCACCCACTGCCCTCTGCACCACTGCACTCTACAACTTTCTATTCTGTAAGACTGCACTCTACGCCACTGAAATCAATGCCACTCTACTCTGCACCACTGCACTCTATGCCACTGCACTTTACTCTGCACCACTCAAATCTGCACCACTCTATGTCAATGCACTATACGTCTCTACACTCTACATCACTCCACTCTAAAACATTCTAATCTATTCTGCACCAATGCACTCCACACCATTGCACTCTATACCACTCTACTCTACACCTCTGCACTCTAACCTGCACCACTCTACTCTGAAACAATATATCTACATCAAGGTACTCTAGACCACTGTGCTCTAGACCACGTTATAATACTGAACTCTGCGCCATTGCAATCTACCCTGCACCACTCTGTGTCACTGCAGTCTACACCACTTTACCCAAACTCAGTGCACTCTATGCAAGTCTGCTCTGCACCACTGTAATTATTCCACTTCACTCTAGGGAAGTCCATACTCTATTCTGCAACATACTACTCTATGCTGCTTCATTCCACTACTTGACTCTATGCCACGGCACTCTGCGACACTCTAAACCACTCAACTCTACCACACTCTACTCCACTCTATGACATCCCACTCTCCTACAATACTCCACTCTATGCCACTCCACTCTACAACAATCTACATTGCTCTACGCCATCCTACTCTACAACTCAATACCCCACTCTATTCTACACCACTCTACACATTCAGCTCTACTCCACTCCATGACATTCTACTGCCTCCACTTAACTCCACAGCACTCTACACTACTGCACTCTATTCCACTCCATGAAACTCCACTTAACTTCACTCTGCTCAAATCTGTGCCACTCTGTATCACTCCATGTCACTCAAAACACTCCACTCTACTCCACTTTATGACACTCCACACCATTCTCCTTTACCCCACTAACCTTTAGCCATGCTGAACACCAGCCATGCTAGTGTGCAACATGGCTAAAAAATATTGGTCCACAATGATGGTAAGGGGGTCCTATTTGCAGGGTCGACAACCTCGCATTCCTCTCCGGTATGGCTGAAGTCCAGTTGCCACTAGACTATGAGTTGTTCGTTGTCATGGTCAAAGGCTAATCCTTCCTGAGTCGATAACTTACCTTCTGGGGGTCCCAGCAACTCTCTGACATCTCTCCTGGGCTCAGCAAACTCGGGTGCAACTCTGTGTGGTGATATCAACTTGATGACTTTGGACTACCAACTTGCCACAGCAGGCTTCTTCAGCTGCTGTGTCCCTGTGCTGCAAACAGGAGGCCAGTTGGGTGGCCTTTTGAGTCTCTTAGCTTGACTGGACTCTGAAGACAACTCCTTCTTTGAACTGGACACGGCAGGCACAGTGCCTCTCTTCGCTAACCACCACTTGCAACAGGTGCAGCCTTCGACGGTGCAGCCTCATTTTGCTGGTCCCTCGGTGCAGCAGGGTAGTTCTTCTTCAGTCCTTCTTCCAAGTCGGTCGAGATCTGAGGTCTGGGTGCCAGGGTTGCCCACTTTATTCTCAGAAAGCACCCTCAGGGCAGGATACAGTTGGTGGCCAGAAGCATCTGGCTTAATCTGGGATGCACTATTCTGCCCACTACCAAAATGACAAGACCCCTCCCTTGGTGTTCAGACCTCCCTAGCCCACCCCTGGGATGTGACTACCTCAGGGCTACAAGCCCCTGGGGAAACCAGATGGTGACTGGTTTCCCTTCTCTGCTCACCATGCCAGCCTGTCTACCTCAATAGTGGGGCTGCCCAGTCCCCTGGAGTTACACATTTGCCCTTTAAATTCCGCTTCACCAATGAAGTCTGCCTTATGGGGCTAATACCCAAGTGGCTTCCTGCAGGAGGGAGGTGACACCTCCCTGGCCTGCAGTACCTCATTGTTCTCCTACCTTAGAGTTGTTGGCACAACTCTCCAGGAGGGCAGAAAGCTGTTTTGTTGAACAGGCTCCACGTGTGCCCGGGAAGGCTCAGGAATTTTAAAGGCAACGAGTTACATGAATTTTGACTTGAGATTTAAGTCGGGCTTTATGTAACATGTTATTTGACACCTTGGAGTGCCCACACTGGTCTCACCATTTGGGAGTCAGCACAGCTGGGGGTCAGCGTGTAACTCTGTACTCACCAATTGGACAACCAAGTCTTTTCACGTTAAAAATGGTTGTTTCATGTGCTTTGCAGTCAGGACATGCAAAGTACATGTCCTGCCTGTGTCATATGTTGCACCCTACCTTTGGGGCTTGGTAGGCCTGTAAGAGGGGTGCCTTGCACACTTGTCTAGGGGAAGTGGTGGCTTTGCCATTGCTTTCAATGGCAAAGTCGCGCTAGCAGTGCACAACTTGTTTACCAGACTGTAGTGGCGGATCAGGTTTTACTTTGGGGACCTCCCGGGTGTACAATTAGTGCTTCAAGCCCTGGGGTACCCCTCTAACTGACAAACCCTGGGTACTGGCACTGAGGTCTGGTTCGCAGGACTCATTTCACTCTCAAAGTCGAAAAATCAGCAGCATCAGTTGCAAAACTTGGGAGGGTAAATCATACAAAAGAGGCATTTCCTTACATATGCCAATAGTAGCTCTTAGTGTGAGTCATTGCATTAAACCACCTTGACATAAACTACTAAGACCGAGATATTAACTCGCAAGATCGGTTTTAGGGTGTCCACTTCACTCCAGTTCATTAAAGACACTGTTTTCAGTCTTGAACTTTTCACCTGCAAATCACTGTTTTCACGTACATTAGTCTAATTGTCAAAGAAGCAAAGCAAGGCTACAAACAACACCCAGAAAGCATGAGGTGATCACACAGAAATTCAGGTGTAAAACCAGTATCTTAGAGGCCTGAAAGGAGGTGGTCATATAATCCAGGGATACATATGGGGTCAGATTACATGAGAGACGTAAGGGTTCTCTCTATGGATGCTGTTCAGGGCAAACATGAGATGGAGGCTTCATCCTACACCCCAGAAGGCCACGAGGGCCACTTCCACTTGGACTGATGATGTTTAATTCATTATGAAGAAGGTACAAATTATTTTGTTATTTTCAGCCTTACCAAATCTGTACAATATGTAAAACTATGTATTACCTTGAATTAAAATCATACAAACTGCATTTGACACCTTACATGTCAAAATGTTGCACCACTCAACGACGTAACAGTTCATCTTTCACTGGTTAACAAAAACAGTTATTAAAGATTAATAAAAACAATTATTTCTCGGTGGCGACATGCAACGCAATCTAGCTGCAAATTATTTGTATATTTATTCCTCAGTGTCTTATGTCCTCAAAGATACTATATGACTGCATGCCATGATTCAACGTTTCTGGGCGTCGCAAACGACAAACAATTTGTAACCTGTCTCGCTGTTTTAACATTTATCCTATTATATGTTGTCATGAAATATACTTGTTTCTGACTGGAAGGTGCCAACTTTGGAAAGTTTAAATGGTTCATAGTAATATCCATACTTTCAGCACATATACTAAGTGAAATAAAATAGCTTTTCTCTTTTGTGGTTATTTGTTCTTCCGTGAAAGTCATATTCACTTACCCTTTAATTTAGATCATAAGTGATCAGTTCCCTAAAAAAGTATTTTGAAAAATTGCGTTTAAGCAGCATGCTCTTAAAATTGTGTGAGTGTAATGCATCATGCCACAGTCGGTACAGCTCTGCATCCTTGCTAATATCTTTTGTGGAACCTCGGCCCCTCTGATCTTGCATACATGGGCCACATCTAATGCAAAGAAGTCATAGATTTGGAGTTGCAGAGATTGGTGGAGGGAAACTTAGGGGGTTCCCTTACCATCGCCTGCTACGCTGTGCAGGGAGCAACTCTCCACTGCCTTCCATTCCTTAATTGGTTCTGGCCTAAGAAAAACATAACTACCATTACTAGTCGAGTTATTGTTTAAGCATACGCTGATAGTGAACAGTCACTAAATAATTTAGTAAACATAAGCACCCTCAAGCCAGACATGCTTACCTTTTTAACCTGCAAGCTTCCTTGTAGCTATCACAATAGAACCTCTGAAAATGTCACAGCCTTTTAGCAATAAGTGGTCATGCGTTATACAAGCACATTATCCAGCAATCAAGAACAACCCTGCTGCTTCAGTGTCTTCCCAAGGACCCTAAAATGACTGTAGCCAGGCACTCATCATTAAATATCAAAAAGACAAGGCTAGAAAGGACCAGGACCAACTATAGAAAAGAAGTCTGAAATAATCCAAAGAACAAAAATAGAAATAAAAAGCAATTGCAGCGCCAACAGGTGTCACATATGCAAGGCATTGGCATTGGCATTGTTATTTTAGCCATGCTGTACGTGTAGTTGACCTCCTAGCTTACCCTCTGTGTTTTCCCCCCTTCTGTGTACCCTTCCGCCCCAACCTCCCTCCTGCCATCAATACAAAAATGTACTATAACATGCTGCTGTAAAAAATGACTAAAAAACACTGACAAAGCCAATACCTCGCTGTAAGAAATTTGGGTCATTAGTCCCAAAGGATGTGAGTCCTGCACAAGTAATAAATAAGCTATTGTGTTTTTTACTGAGAACCAAGTACCCTGTTGTAGCACTTGACTCTCCCAGCTTAGCGAAGCAGAGCAGACCGAGGCCTATTTAAGGGGAGATGGTGTGGGCTAGTAATCCTAATTCGCTGGCACACTGCCAGAACACTCAAATTATTGTCCAGTCAGGGCCTTTTCTTTTAAAAAGGGAAAAGTACATTTTATACACCACAGTACTACATACTACGCATCAATTTGAAAATATTTACATGAGGTAGATGGAAAAAAAATTCACTACACCCTCATATCACATTTCACACCTAGTAGGTGCTGTACCCCATAACCACAATGCTCCCACCTGCACCAGATGAAAAATCCCAATATAAAGGAGTGTCATTATGCATAAGACAGGCCTACTGGCTTTGTCAAGGGGTCACCCCAATGATATATATCTATATATGTATACATATATATATAAGACTGGCCTATTGGTTTTGCAGAAGATCCCTGCATTAATATATATAAGGCAGGGCAATTGGCATTGTCAAGGAGTCATCACATGAATATATATATCCACATGTTCTATTTCACCATTATCTGGTCATTAAAAGCAATGGGTCAGATAAATATGACAATTCCTGAAGTACCATAAGATGTGTATTTAGTGTGTTGGGAACTGCATTATGAAACTTGGCGTGCACGTTTTATTCCAGTTTGACACCTTGCTGGACTGTGTAGGCCTAAGTGGAGCGAAACTGCACTTTAATAAAGATTTCACTAATAATACAATGAAATCACTACTGATTTTCCAGGAAACCCTACTGACCTATCTAAGAATGTCCACTCATTTTATAATCAATCTAAAAAGATAAAACAGGTTCTATTCAGCTAGAATTCAAAACGCTAAATGTGCAAATAAAGAATTTTATAAAATTATCACAAACTTTTGTAACTCTAAATGCACAGAAGGAACTCATCCCATTACTCAAGAATGCAGTGACAAACTGGCAAATCATTACACAACCAAAGCAGACATGTTGACCTCTTATCTAGAACAAAGGGAAACCACCAGCACTGAACTGTTTCCAACGATCCCCTCCAAAAGTAGGCTAACCCAGCCTTTGCATTCCTTCTAACAAATAGAATATGAATTTGTCAAAGCAAGCAAATCTTCAAGAACATTCTTTGAACTACCTCTTCTGCCGCACCAGTAAGAAGAATCATCAAAAAATCTTTAACTATGGGAATCTTTGTAGACAACCTAAAGAAAGCATACTTACCCATCATGAATGAAAACAAACCTGGACCCACATGACCCTAACAACTACAAACCGATTCCAAATGGACCTTTCCTGTGCAACCTGATAGAAAGAGCAGCATTCACCCAAATGTCACAATGCAGTGAATATAACTCATACTTTCAGATTACCAAACAGGAGTCCGTCCAGGAAGAGGCACAGAATCTGCCCTCATCACCATCTGGAATGACCTTAAAAACAGAGTAAACTGGAAAGGGGTCGTTGTACTACTTCCCTTGTACCTCTCAGCTGCCTTTGAAACAGTTGACCATGACACTCTAATATAAAGACTCTATGATGCTGGAATAGAGTGGGCTGCTCATCCCAACTTCAAAACAGAACAAATGCCATCCATACTCCACCTTTACTTCAGGAAAACAGGGGTCTCTCAAGGCTCTATCATACCACCCATGCTTTTCAACATCTACATTAAGTCATTACCAGCAATTATCAATGAATTTCAGCTCAGATGCTATAACTATGCAGATAACACACAAATACTCCTTAAACTGGAAAGCCCCACAGACATTGGAAACTCAAAAATGTTTGATTGCCTGAAAGCCGTTGATCGGTGGATGGCATGGAGCCAGCTCAAACGGAATGCTTCCATAATACTCACGAGGCAAGTGGTAAAATTAGGACCCACTCTGCGCCTAGCCTGACGATCAGGGAATACCTCCTAAAGTATCTAAAGAAGAGAGAAATCTTAAAATTGGCATGGACTCCAAATTGTCAATGAATGTCCAAGTGGGTAAATTAGCAAGATCAAGCTTCATTACTATAAGAACTCTGCAAAGCTTTTCCCCCTCCTGAGATTTCCACTCAAGGTCCAGGCTACCATCTCTCTTGTACTGTCCAAACTTGATTATGCAGATGGCCTCAACCACGGATCATCTTTATTAACTATGAAAAGACTAAAACAAATTTAAAACTTTGCTGCTAGACTACTCCTGTATGTAAAGCCACAAGCAAACATCTCCCCTGCCTTGAGGGCTCTACATTGGTTACCGATTGCCAGAAGATCCACATTCAAACTGCTTTGTATCACCCACAGAGCAATACATGGAACAGTACCACTTTTCATTCGCTGGATGTTTAATCTGATGACGTGCAGGAGCAACTCTTTGCGGTCACTGCTTAAAAAAGAAATATTAGCCGGTCATAAAGTAAAATATACAGCTGCAGGAATTTTGTATATGCCATGGATCATCTATAATTAGATCCTTCTGAAATTTTTACTCTCTCTCCAGCACAGCTTAAATCCACACTTAGGAAAGCAACCTGGGCGGTGAGTTTCTGCCAGGACAGCCTGGCTTGTGCACAAGCCAGAGCTTTCATACAGTATCAAATTCCTTAAGACCAAGGGCCACCCAGCCCTACCTTATTTGGAACTTGCCTCATGGGGTGAGAAGATTCTGGCTCCTGCTGCGACAGGGGCAGCTCCCCCTAAGCACATTACAAGCAAAAATGGTTTGGCTCCTCCGCTATTTGTAATCTATGCCATAACGGCATTCAAGACTTGAAACATGTTGTTTTGATCTGCCCGGTCCTATTGCCCTATCGCCGTAGGTGGCTGCGCACTATTTGTCTTACCATTTCTTTTAGTACTGCTTCTAACCTTTTACAAGCCTTACTCATTCTGCCTAATGAAATGTTTTGTGCTAGAGCTTTTAACTATTTTAAGTGTTTTTTAACTTTGTATTAGCTTAATCAACTTGTTTTTCAAAGTTTAATTCGTTTACTATCTTTGTTTCTTCTTTTAATACAATTATGTACTATTTTATGTGGACCTCCGTCGGAGTTCCGTAACATAATAAACTTGACTTAACTTGACTACCACTTTTCATCTGGAAAAAAACAAACCATTAAATACATTGAAAAAAAGGAACCTCCGCTGAAGATTAGCAGCTCGACTCAAAACCCCACCATACAAGAAAAAATCCACAGGTTTGTACATCTTTCTCTGTTCAAGCAGCCAAACTATGGAGTTCATTACCTCCAAACATAGGATCCATGGATAACTATCTTATTCTCAGAAGACTACCCAGGGGTTGTCTCTTTCCTACATAACCACCATGCTCAAACTCTAATGTACAGCTTATCCCAGTGTATGTTAACATTTATAATTTGATTATATGTATGTATTCAGATATGTGTATTTCTTTTTACAAATATTTATACTAACTATGGTCTTCAAAAATATGTAGATGTTCTTTAGGTCTGCTTAAAAAATGTATATATTACTTATGGTTAAATATACTTACATATCATTTTATGCTTAACATGTATATACGTCACTACATAGTTTCCATATGTTATTTGCTTGGATAATTATGGCTCTCTGTTTTATTTATCTATCACAATATGCAAGTGTCTTCTTAACTGTTTTATCTACAAATGCTTCACTATTGCAATATTGAGGAAAATATCAAATAAAAAAAAATATAAAACAAATGATAAAAATACACAAATAATTTAGCTTCAAGGACAGCAACACTTGAAAGCCTGAATTTATACAATACAACTTTTTATATCTATATATTATCTTGCTTATACATATATACCCTTTCTATGTAGCTATGTAGCTACCTATGTTTTATTTTTTTCCTACTGTAAAAAACAAAAAACAAAAACACATTTATCTCTCTCCAATGTACTACTAGATGTCCTATCTCTACCTCTACCTTCACTCTCTGACTCATAGTAAACCTCATTCTACTACTGTCATCTCCAAAATAACACTTTCTAGACTATTCCCCCTCTATCATTCCTTGGCTCACCCCAAACCTCATTTTACTACTATGATCTGTCAAATAACCCTTTCTAAATGTTCACTCATGTATCACTCCTTTGACTCATCCCAACCCTCATTTTACTACTGTGATCTCCCTAATCTCTTTCTAGACTCTTCCCCATCCATCTCTCCTTTTACTCACCCCAAACCTCATCTTCCTACTATGAACTCCAAAATAACAGTTTCTAGACTCTTCCCTTCTCTATCCATCCATTATCCTATTCAATAGAATTAACAGGTTCAAATGTCCACCACTCAAATTAACTCATATTTCTCTATACTAATCCTTTTTGGGTTCCAGAGTAGCATGTTACTAGCTGAAAAGTAACTGTGTACAGTACACCACTACTGCTCTTGTTACAGGGGGAGTGCTATCTCTTAGTGCTTCACCTGGAAGGGCTACCCAGTACGCTTCGACTGGAATGGCTGTGCCCTGAGGTGTGCAATGCCTGTGAAGCCATTGCAGCTCCAATGGCTTCACAAGGCAAAGGGGCACTGGGGCTCAACAAACTTCTCACGGCAAGGGAGGTACAGACATCCCATTGATACAGGACTGGAGCAGCAAAGAGTGTGAAAGCACCTGCAGAAAGTGCAGCTGAGCCTGTGAACGCAAGAAAAGCAGTCACCGTGGTGCCTGCTAGAGTGCACAGAGTGCCCCAGAGCCATTTACATATGAGCACGCTCCTGCAGGTCTGACCATCATGTAGAGAGACAACAAAGCCAAGTACGATGCAGCTGTCTTCCTGAAGTCACCCCCAGCTCTTGACACAACAAATAAACCAACTATTGGTGCCAGATGGGCTGACTGGATCGAGAACTTTGATGACTTCATCAACGCTCTGGAAGAAGAACAAGATATGAAGATAATTAAATACCTCAAGAATCTGGCCAATGATGAAGTGAAAGATACCACAAAGAACCTCCAGCGCAGACACAGCCACCTATCAGGTGATCAAGAAAGCCCTTGCAAATAAATTGGACCTCACTCTGAACGTTGACTATGAGAGATGCATCTGCAGCACACAGGGAAACGACAGATGAATTTGCGAAAAAGGTTAGAGACACTTCTCAATATTGGAAATTCAGTGCATTCAATGTTGAAGAGGCTATGCATCTTAGGATAATCAATGGATGCCTGTCAGACTCATTCAAGAGATGAATGCTGAAGGAAATTTATAGTCTCTACAAAATGCTAGCAGCTTTCCACTCTGTCTCTCAAGCCCAATACAGAAAAGAGAAACTTGAGGGCCTGAGAATGACTGACAAACATAAAAACAAAAGATCATCTTGTTGACGTTCACAGGAAAGAGGAAAGCACTACGTGAGGAATGTTGCATCTACTACTGCACAAAATTCTCCACAGTCATCGTCAAGTAGCTCACTGGTGCTGGCATAAAGTGCTATTGAGGAAGATGGATAACTCTTGATGATGTAGGTGGATGCATAGGAAAGTGGGTGGGCCCCTTTAGCCTGCTCATGGTAGATCACATGGTCGATTTCATAATTGATAGTTGAGCATCAAAGAACATGATGGGGCCTGAGACATGACCTGTGTGGCACAGAAACTAGAACTACAAGAGTCCCAGCCTAAAATATACACATAGGCTGTGAACGAGCCACTGAACTGCAATGGGAAGGTTGACACAACTCTTCAATGTAATGGATGAAAGGCACAAGTGGCAATATATATGTATCAGAGGGACATGTGCCAGCTCAAACCATCTTGCATGTGGCCACAACCCTAGCATACAGCTCTTCTCCTACATGACACAAGAACCTGATGAACTGCAGACCTGCCCCTAATCATCTCAGTGCCCTTTGGGGCAGGACAGCTGACAGACACCTGTCAGAGTACCTGGCACTACACAGCATACATACTACTGCACCCTCAGACATCCATCAAAGAGGCATGAAATGGTGTTGGTACTCACTCCCTTGTGGCTGCTGTGCAGCCTTCAAGCACCCATCCAATTCTGGATGTGCTACTGCCAGAATGCGGCTCATTAGGGGGGTCAGGGCCCAGAGGGCACCCCTTCCTCGTTGGGAGGACTTCCCTAGCTGGGCCTCGCTGGCACAGCACCGCAGGTCCTCCCACAGCTTCCTGCAGTGGGGTGCTCTGCCAGTTGTAGACCCCCAGGGTCCACACCTCCCTGGTGATGGCCTGCAAGTGTGCCCTCTTCTGATGGGCGCTGACCTGTATGGGACACACAGAAAAGAAACACAGAGTTCAGGATATGGCCATGTGATACCAATGACTATACATCCCCTATGGGACGGACACTTCACAACATCATTTTACCACCTCACTCACGGTACTTGTCACACAATTTACATCTGTACAGGTAGATAACGACCACACATGCATACAGTCAACCGCCACCATCACACACAGCCATGCATGTCATCCACCCATCACCTACACCTCTGGTCACCCATATAACTTGGCATACAGGGGTATGACCCCATCCACCAACTTCTCCAGCTCCTCTGTGGTGAAGGCCGGGGCCCTTTCCCTAGTGACACGTGCCATTTGAGTAACCAGAGTCAGGACACAGCAGCACACTCAGTGGAGTACTTCCATGCACAGGATCCGTTTGTCAAGTGAACTTGGGATGATGACATGGCGTACGCTCTGTGGCGGTATGCACCGTCACCGCCGAAGGTGATCATGATAGGCCCTGGTTCCCCATTGGCAACCATGTTAACCAATGAATGGGTGCACGGCGGTGAACACCGCCTTCTGCCATAACAACTGCCAGCTGAATGAGGTCACTTCCACTGCTATATATCTGGATGGCAGGAGGCTGCCATTTGCTAGCACGACGCTGATATTTCCAGGTATTGGGCCCCATTCAGGTCCTATGGATCCCAGCCCTTAGTCACATGCCCACATGAGTGTTTGTTCACCACTACAGTCCAGACGTATCACTTCATACATGTCCCTACAGTTGTACTTCATACATCGCTATTCATGATGTGTATAAATAGCAGTTTTTCATACCCAACATGTTTTGCATATGAATGTGTGTGCTTCACATGTGTTCTCTCCTCCCCTAGGTACAGACCCTGTGGCGAGGGAGGGCCCCATCTGTGTACAGACCTCTTGTTCATTTGGAGACCATGGTGGAACATCACATCATTGTCAACTACAGACTCAATCGTACAACAATCCATGACCTATGTGCATTACTGGATCCAGTACTGAGACCGGCTAATTGGAATCAGCATGCCATCCCTACTGAAGTGCAAGTGGTCTCTACTCCATTTCTTGGCCACGGGCTCATTTCAGGTGACACTGGGCATGGGTGCAGGGTTCTCACAGCCAATGTTTAGCCTCATCCTGTCTACATTCCTGGAAGCATTTGTAGTACACCTG
Organism: Pleurodeles waltl; assembly: GCF_031143425.1. Lineage (NCBI taxonomy): Eukaryota > Metazoa > Chordata > Amphibia > Caudata > Salamandridae > Pleurodeles > Pleurodeles waltl. Next base: position 287,894,790 of record NC_090443.1, on the reverse strand, counting down.
CAGACATATGTAAAGTTTCCCCAACGGGCTGAACTTTCTGCCATCAAGTCAGACTTCTATGCCTTTCCCAACATTCCCCATGTGATAGGTGCCATCGATGGCACCCACATAGCTCTCATCCCCCCAACAGTAAATGAACAGGTGTACAGAAACAGGAAGAACTTCCACTCAATGGACATACAATTGGTGTGTACTGCAGACCAGTATATATCACATTTGAATGCCATGTTTCCAGGCTCAGTCCATGATTCATTTGTCTTCAGAAACAACAGTGTACCACACATGATGGATCAACTACAAGGGGACAGAGGATGGCTCATAGGGTAGTGTGTATGACACTGGATCTGTACATAGCTGACAGCCAGGCTGTCTGCAAGTAATGGCAGTTTGTTATAGTCCTGTTTCAAACACTTTTGCAGGTGATTCTGGCTATCCCAACATGCAATGGCTCCTGACACCTGTGAGAAACCCCAGGTCAGATGCAGAAAGGAATTACAATGAGGCCCATGGACGTACTAGGAGGGTGATAGAGCACACTATAGGTCTCCTGAAGGCTAGATTCCATTGCCTCCATCTCTCTGGGGGTTCCCTGTGCTACGGCCCTGAGAAGGTTTGTAGAATAGTGGTGGCCTGCTGCATGCTGCACAACATGGCTGTGAGGAAAGCTATCCCTCTACTGGAGGAGGAGGGTGCTGTATTTCCAGACCTGCTTCCTCTGAGAAGGGATGAGAGTGATGGTGAGGATGATGAGGGGGAAGATGTCCACTCCAGGAACCAGCTGATCCAACTATAATTCCAGTGACTATGAGGTACTGTTCACTGATGATGTTGTCTGCAATGCATAATGTCTGTCTAACTTATTTACTATGAGGATGTGGGGTCTGTAGTCATTGACACTGTTACCTGAAGAATACGGTGGCATGTGCCATGAAAACAAACATGGTGTACATTTCTGTTGACTCCACACAATGTTGTGCATGGGGTGTTATTCCTACAATAAAGGTCTGATTATGGAATTTACTGGCAAATGCATTCAAATTTACAATGGATTCATCATTTTGACAGGGGACATACGAATTGGTGTACATGTGTTTTATTTGGTGTCCTAAATGCATTGTTGCGCTTTACAGAGATGGGGTGTGGGCTAATGGTGGATGTCCATACTAGGTACATGGGCTCAGTGATTGGTGGCGGTGGGTATAGGTACATCTGTCCCTTGCAAGTTGTTATTTTGCTATTGGTGGGTGAGGATGGTGGCACAGTGGCACACTTGGGAGACAGTCCATGTCAGAGTCACTTCTTAGTTGGGGCCTTGGCCTTGGCAGGTGTTCCAGTGCCATATCTGGGTCTGAGGGACTGTTTGAGGGTCTGTTGCTGGACTGCACGGGTAGGGGAGCTGGTCTCCTGTGTGTCCTTTGCCAGTGTCACCAGTCCAGTTCTTGCTGCTGATGTTGATAGCTAGTCTGTGTCCTGGGCATTGGTAGGTGCTTCATGGTTTGTGGGGGTCTTAGGCTGGGCTAGGTAGTGGTGCTACAGCACCCCTGCTATAGTGGCCATGGTGGCACTGAGTTGTTTCTACTGCTCCATGGTCTCTTGATGTTGGGCTATCTGCAGCCTTTGACTCTCTTCCAGGGAGCCAGGATCTGGCCCATCCTGTCTTGTGTATGGTGGTATGCTCCCAAGACCTCAGAGATCACCTCCTGGGCTGCAGCATCCATCCTTTGGCCTCCCCCTTGGGCCACTGATACCCTCCCTCTAGGCCTAGCCCCCTGTGCCTGTGTCCCCTGCACAGGTCTGGCACCACCACTTGTACTGGGGCCATCGTCCTCCTGCCTGTTAGAAGGTGGAGACTCTGACCTCTGTACTTGTGTTCCACCAGTCTGTGGCCTGGAGACACTGGTGTGGGGTCTTTGGCCAGACCTGTTGTTGGTGGATAGGTGGTAGGGGTGTCAGTGGTCTCCTGGGTGGGGCTGCTGGAGGGTGATAGTCCAGGACTGTGTGATTGCCCAGGGTATTCCTCACTGTCCACACTTCCCTCTCCAATGTCCTGAGTGGGGCCTTTGTCTCCATGTGGGGCACTGGCACTCCTTGGCCTTTCCGTCAGGGTGGCATGGGTGGTGGTGCCTGTGGGGGGAATGGACATGTACTAATTCGAATGAGGATACACAGCTCTGCCCTATTTTGTGCAGTTTATTCCCCTGTTGGGCCATGCAGGGACCTATAGTGGGGTTGCCATTGCATTTTGCATGGGATGTGGAGGTACACTGTGCACAGGGGGAGGGATGTGAGCCTGTTAAGGGGTTTGTGGTGACTGGATTTAGTGATTGCGGCCTGGGTGGAGCAGTGGTCCTGATGGTAGTTGGAGGGATGGGGTGGTGCATGCATTACAGGTGTAGTGGATATGGGGTAATTGTGGATGACTTACCAGAGTCCATTCCTCCAGTGAGTCCAGTGAGGCCCTCAGGGTGCAGGATGGCCAGTACCTATTCCTCCCAGTCGGTGTAGGTGGGGGTCCTCCCCCAGTCTTCTTTACCGCAATGTTGTGCCTGGATGCCATGGACCTCACCTTCCCGCGCAGGTTGTTCCATCTCTTGCGGATGTCGTCCCTCATGCGAGGATGGTTTCCCACTGCGTTTACCTTGTTGACAATCGTCTGCCATAACTCCATCTTCCTGGCGATGGGTGTGTGCTGGACCTGTGCCCCGAAGATTTGTGGCTCGACTTTGAGTATTTTGTCCACCATTGTTCTAAGCTACCTATCTGTGAAGCGTGGGTGCTTAGGGGGTGCCATGGTGGGTGTTGTGGGTGGTGTTGTGTGGATATTGGTGAGGGTGCTGTTGTGTGGTTGGGTGTGTGTCTTGGGTGATGTTGTGTTCTGTGTATGCGTGTTGTGTTGTCAGTCTCAGTTGTCCTATTGGCGATGCAAAGGATTGTGGGGTGTGTATGTAAGTGTTTTATAGTGTTGTGGATGTGTGTCAGGTGTGTGGGTTTCGAACTTGCCAATATGTGCATTTCTTGCTGTTGGGTCCACTTGCTGGCCGTGGCGGTCCGTACCGCCAATGGCCGTTCAACATCCACTAACTGCTGCAGTGATTTGTGGATCATTATTTGGAGAGCGGGGGATTTGTCTGCTTGGCGGTGGTGGATGGGTTGCGCAGCTTTTCCACCATCAAGTGCCCTGGCGGTGCCTGGAGGTAGCAGAATTTTTGGCGGTTTCTGTTTTTGCCATCATTATATGGCGGGTTTCTGTTCACCGCCAATGGCAGTCTTACGTTCACCGTTGCCACGGCAGGCGACGGTGTTTACCACCATCTTCATGATGAGGGCCTTAGTGGCCTACACCAGCAAGCCTGTCAACAGAGGAAAGGGCCTATTTGCAACTAGAAAAAGAAAGCCTGGGGGTCATCTGGGCTTGTTAACACTTTCACATCTTCCTCTATGAGAAATGTTTCACCATAGTTACCGATCATCAAGCATTAATGACAATTTATGGCAATCTGAAGACATAAATGCTCCCAAGGATTGAACGATGGGGATTACGATTACAAGAGTCAACTACAACATCATTCACAAGCCTGGAAAGGAAATAAATCCTGCAGACTACCTCTCGCACTACCCGCTACCCATGACCAGGGCAAGTAATCACTACCTGAAGAATAGATCCATTTCGTCCTACAGATAAAAATGCCCCCAGCACTGTCACTATCACGGATAACTGCTGCCACCAAGAAGGACGACTTTCTTACAAGTGTCAAGATCCTGACTGACATGCAGACTTGGAAGCAAAGAGCCCAAAGGGGAGGAGAATTAGACGAACTGACAGCATTTCACTAAATTCAGGAACAGCTGCCAGTGACCCAGGAAGGTGTCATATTGAGGGTGTTACAAATCGTATTTTCATATATCCTACACATGCAGGCCATTGAGCTGGCCAATGAAGGCTCTGAGGAATTGTAGCCATCAAGAGAGCACAAAGAGAGAGGATGTTGTTTCCAAACCATGATGCAATGGTTGAGGAAGAACTACAAACCTGCCATCTCTGCACATGACTGTTTCCAGCAAAGAAGAGGCAACCTCTCACGGTGTCTAAACTACCAGATTCTATGTGGGAACGATTAGTGATTGATTTCTTTGGCCCGTTTCCCAATGGCAAATTCCTGCTAGGACTACTAGACGACTTCTCTCGGTTCCAGATCTTCAGAACAATCTCCTCTACAGTGGCCGGAAAAGTGATCCGAACACTTGATGATATATTTGCCACCTGGGGTCTTCCCAAGACACTCAAATCAGGCAATGGCCCACCTTTTACTGGCATTGAATTCAAAAACTTTCTGGGGCACCTCAACATTGAGCGCTGGAGGATCACACTGCTGCGGCCACAGGGAAATTATGTGGTTGAATAATCCATGGGCCCCTTGAAGAGAGCAGTACAGAAGGCCAAGGCTGGAGGACTTACTATTGATCAAGCCTTGTGTCAAGTCCTGCGAGCTACAGGACCACCTCACATTTGACCACTGCAGAGAGTCTGGCCACACTCATGTTTAGAAGGGCTCTCAGAATGAAACTTCCCCAATGGACTGCCAAGGGTCACATTGATGTTGATAAAACTGCATGCAAATGATATCATAGAGAAAGTGAAGATGAAGAACTAAGCAGACACCAGGAGGTGGGTGCAAGAGACCCCACTCAGCAAGGGAAACTGGGTAGTAGTCAAGCAAAAACAACATAAGAAAACAGACACTCCATATGCTATGGAGCCGCTACAAGTGGCTGAGCTGAAAAGAAGCATGGTCAAGGCGACCCATCCAGTTAAGTCCATCACCCGAAACATATTCCACTTCAAGCTGATTTGCCACCCTGAGGGAGCTGCCAGCAGTGTCAGAGATGCTGTTCATGAACTACATCGGTTAACAAACCCCTCAGGGTGAAAGAGGTGACTCACCTGCCTGATTCCTCAAGTGGGGCAGCAACTAAGTCAGGCAGTCAAGCGATCTGCTCCTCAGCTGATCAAGGAGATCTAAGGTTGAGAAGAGACTGGACTGATGGTAAAGAAGGGGACGGCCTGGAGTCGGACACAAGGACCCCGGAAAAGCCGTGACCAGCCTGAGGCAAGGTGATGGGGGCTGGGAAGGTGAGGGGAAGGGGAAATAAGATGAGAAGGGGATAGTGAGGGACTTGTGTGGGCTGCCTGTGAGCAGCCAGAGTAAAATAAAGAGATTTGGTCCCCCGCCAGCGAGTCCATGTTGTTCCTGCTGGTCCTCGGAGGACATCATTGTTTTCTGGTTTCACTTTGCACAAATCAGTTGGAAAAGTGTATCTGTCTGTTCTTATGTTTAGGGTTTGTTTTTACCCCTTTGTTCATTATTCTACAGTTTTTAAATTCAGTGCAACCTCGATCCGAAGGCTGATCGCTTTACATGAGCGCCAGTTACATTACACAAGGTCACGTGCATTGTTTATAGGCATGGAGAGATTAACTGATTTGCCCATAATCAGAAAATGTTCAGCCGATGCCGAGACTTGAATCTGAATCCCCACTTCCACAATCTGCAGCTCTGACCGTAATGCCACATCCTGGGTAGAGGGAGGCAGGCAGAATCTACATGAAAGCTCGGCTCATTATGGGCTTGAGGTTCCAACAGGACCTCTACCTTGGCCAGAAGCAGGCTTCAGGCTCGAGCTTTCAGTGGCTCGCTCAACTCTACGATGTAGTATGCCACCTGCACCATGCAGTGACGAAGGTTAAGTGCACACACTGGGATGCATGGCGTAGCTAAACATAGATAATGAAAGGGGCTGGATGGTGCACAAGCAGAATGAATGTCAATTCACCAAAACGCCAAAGGGAGCGGAGGTGAAATCACACGCCATTTAACCTTTACTTTCACTCACACGTACATGCTTACACATACACACACATTCATTTATACACACACTAGTGCTCACCTAAACACAGTCTCCCCCTGCAGGCACACACAAAATATACGTTTAAACTCATTTTTTTTACTTACCACAGCTGCCAGGAAGGGTCATATTCCAGCAAACTGTAATTCATTATTACAGTCATAGTGAATAATACCATATTATTCACTATTAATGTAATAGAAAATGTAGAGAAAACATGGAAAGTGGAGAGGCATTAGTGTTCCTGGCACTGATTTTGCCCCCTCTGAGACCAGGGGTGGCAAAGGCAGTGCCAGGGGTCGCAAGGGTCAAGACCCCTAAATGACGTCCATGACTGTCAAGGAGCAGTCCGAAGCATAGTTATTAGGTATCACACGTGTACGTTAATGCTTGCCCTGCCTGGTTCGGTGCCCCAATCCAGGGCCATTTCCTGGTCAGATTAGTACTTTATCAGGACTATGGGGGTGATTCAGACCTTGGCGGACGGCGGAGGCCGTCCGCCAAGGTTCCGCCGCCGAATGACCGCGGCGGCCATTCAGACATTTCCGCTGGGCCGGCGGGCGCTCTCCAAAAGAGCGCCCGCCGGCCCAGCAGAAATGCCCCTGCAACGAGGACGCCGGCTCAGAATTGAGCCGGCGTAGTTGCAGGGGTGCGACGGGTGCAGTTGCAAAGCAGACACTGAAATACTTTGCGGGGCCCTCTTACGGGGGCCCCTGCAGTGCCCATGCCTGCGGCACCCCCTACCGCCATCTTGTTCATGGCGGGTTTCCCGCCATGAACAGGATGGCGGTAGGGGGTGTCTGAATCCCCATGGCGGCGGAGCGCGCTCCGCTGCCATGGAGGATTCATTGGGGCAGCGGTAAACCGGCGGGAGACCGCCGGTTTACCCTTTCTGACCGCGGCTGAACCGCCGCGGTCAGAATGCCCTCGGGAGCACCGCCAGCCTGTTGGCGGTGCTCCCGTGGTCGGTGACCCTGGCGGTCACCGGCCGCCAGGGTCAGAATGACCCCCTATGTGTTTGCATGGCCACCGGCATTCCCTGGCCTGGCCCACGTGCCTCTTGGGGGTCATTGAGGGATCTCAGAAAGTAAGGAGTATGTTCTCCTGTTAAGTGGTGCTCCGAAGCGATTTTTATACAGTTTAAGCGCTAAATCATGAAGTTATCACCTTCCCGAGATGAGTCGCAGGAAGGCCAGTAAAGACCGAAGACAAAGAGTTTCCTTCTGTGGTTATCTCAGGCTACAAGAGAACGTGGGGACAACTTTGCCCTCCTCCTTAGCCTCATATTTAGCGAGCCGCACAAATTATTGGTTGGGTTCAGGCTCTGCAGGTCACCAGAACCTGGTGTCCAGGAAAGAGGATTTTAGCTTGGGGTGCTGCCGAAGCAACACAGCGCTTGGAAGAAATGAGGATTACTGGTTTTACAGGGACACCTGCCGGCCTTCGATGGAAGTTCCATTAAAATAGCGTAGCGTTTGGTGAAAGAGACACGTCTTTCTTGCTGCTACTGTGGAGGGACGACTCTCTGGCATTAGCCGCAGTGCCGCACTGAAGTTAACCCGATGAGCGCTGTGTTGTGGGCATGGGGCAGGCTCGGCAGGCGCCTAGCACACCCTATATTATATTCTCTAGAGCAGCCCTTGCTTTTCTACCTACTTATACAGATTACCACGGAAGTTCAGACGTTGCACAGATAGACTTCAGGCTTGAGGGGTGCACAAAATTGGGGACTAGGGTGACCTCCTCGTAGAGAACCGTCAGGAGAGCCATCCGGACTCTCCTATACTTTGTATCCTGTCCAGTGCGTCCGGGCAGAGCGCGGACAGACGCTATACATAAAGACGGGGATGCACTGACGCAGGTTCCCCTTTACCAGCAAGTGAAGTGTGTGTGTCGTTATTATACGTAAGAAGGCCCATACCACATTGGCGACGGGCGGGATCACGATTACCTGCACGTGCCACCAGCGCCCCGAAATAAGAAGTAGGGCGGCAGAGAAAAAAAAAAAAACACACAAAGAATGAGAAGAACGAAAACCGAGACGACGCACACCCCAACAACGCCGGTATTAGCGGTGGGTGTAGTCCCCTCCCTCGCGCTCGCCACGCCAACCGAGGTACTAGGAAGAGTGCCTCCCCCCCCAACCACCGTCATACCCAGTTAAACAGGATAGTGTCGGCGCCGCCGCCGAAGGAAGCACCGCCATCTCACCTTATCCGGGAGGGACGCACTGCATCCCGAAGTGCGAGCGCACGGCTGCGGCCTTTGCCTGGTGGTGTCCGGTCTGTGCTGCAGTGGTTCTCAAAACGCGGTCTCGACACGACGACGGAGGAGGCGAGGTGTTACGGCCGTTAGGCCCATACCACACTCCTGACATGGAGGCAAATTCTGGACAGGACTGTAAAACATTGCGGACAAAGGGTCAAATTTCAGGACGAAGGGTCAAAATTCAGGACAAAAACTCAACACAAAGCGTCAGTTTTACAGACGTCCACGGAGAGGCCACAACCCCACTTCGTTATCAGTGCATTTATTTACTATTATTTACTATGAACTTTTTGTGATTGCCTCCTGGTATGCTACATTCAGGTGTCACATTACATCCCTGTTCAGTAGTAAACTAATGCCCTTCAGCACGGTGGTAAGGCCATCACCCCTGCCCAAATCTACCCAATCTTTTTGGAGAGAAAGCAACAGCAAAATTTGTATTATATTTCTAAACATTTTAAAACCCATGGCAAACAGTTTGGAAAACATTAGGGTAAGTAACTTTATGCTAGTTTAAACAAGTTGAACAAAAACATCTGGCTCACCTCAACACCCAGTGGACTTTAAACCTAAAAAAACCGAATGGGACAGAGCAGATGGTGTGGGCAACAGTCTCACACCTAATGTCAGGATGTGAGGTATCCACAACTTGTCTGCAGTCTCACAGCACTAGCGTGTACGTCCAGGACTCTACATTTATCTCAGAACTGGGAGGCCAGATTAGCAATCAAAGAGAATAAAACAAGAGGATGAAACTGAGTTCCGATGGGAGATCCACAGCAACTTATTCAAAGGGTTGTTGCTAAGAACTGGATAAATATGGCAGGGAAGAACAAGCTGGGACAATTCGTAAAGTCAGAAAAGATGGGCTCGCCATGAGTATCAGAAAGCACTGTGTACCTGGGGAGCTGTCTCAGCAGAGAGGAGAGAAACCGAAGAGGCGCTGTCAAGCGGTTGAAGAAGCAGCACCCACCCACCCTGGCAAACTCTTCTGGTTCAGTGGACTGCAGTTCATGTTTGTGAAGGGTGATCAGGGGCCAGACCCTTGAAAGGTTGTGCTTGGCAGTTGCCAGCTATGCCCATGTATTACAATGGTTCCGGAATTGAGCCAGGGCCAAACCAGTTATCTGGTTTATCCCCATGTTTCAAACTAGATGTAGAATCTTCAAAATATTTGGGATGTAAATTGCACAAACACAATGGAAGAATGGAAGAAAGATTTTAAAATGTAATTAGTGTTTCTTTAACATATGGTAGTGTTTTCCCCTTAATATATAACTAGACCTCACATTAAACTGGGAATCAGTTAGTTTTGATTCCTAGCGATTAACATCTACCATTTCCCCACTGATTTTCACAATGGGAATCTTGCCAGAGCGACACAGTCCCTCCAAGCCAAGTTTGCTTTTTGGTCTTCTCTTCCGCTTTCAGTAATGGGTCACATGGCACTAGTGAAGTTGGTGTGCTATCCCGATTATTGTATTATTTTGCAAACCTTCCCCTGCTCATCCCTCATTCCTTCTCCGGACATGTCCCACATCTGATTTGGTTTCTGGGGCTCCGTTGGGTAGCTCTTTCCACTCCAAAGCTACCCTTGACTGTGGTTGGAGTGCTATTATTTTGCTGCACAGCTCCAACAGGTGGCTTGCTGGCTGTCTGGCTACCCACTGCATGAGATGGGGGTTATCCTTTAACACTTTAAGAAAGGCTTACTGCATAACTCATTGTTTCCTACTGACCGTTCTACTGAACACCATTCAGGGTAATATTGCACAGCTTTCTCTTGCCTTGCTAGAACATATAAACTCACTAACATGTATAAACCCTACATGCATGCACTACCTTTGCTAGCCTTCCCACTCACCCAGGATGGCTGTGCTCAGGGCAACCTCATCAGTGGCATGCTGCAGACATCTTAAAAATGGGTATTTGTTTGTGGATGGCAAGCTACTAGATTTCCAAACTCTTCTGGCAGTCTACAGTCTTCATCGGGGTCAATTCCTTATTTATAGACACCTTAAACAATCATTAAATGCCCTATTTCATGCCCGCCACCTAGCACTAACCCCACATAAGGTGTGCCAGAAGCTCTACACGATAGGGATTGTTGGCACACTGATAAGATTGGTGTAAAGGCCTTTCTTGCAACATGGAGACCACTCCAGGGCTTCTCTCCATACTACCTGGGAGACTGACGTTGCCAAACCTCTGTAAGATATGGACTGGGATAAAATACTGGACTATCCCCACAAAGTATTCTGTGACTGCCACACTCCCCTGGGAATGCATTCCGCCCATTGCTTGCCATTAGCTTTGCGGTTTGTAACTCACATTTCCTTGTTTCTGATTTGCTGGCTTTATTTGTTTTAAGCTATCCAGCTTAGGTTCATCCCTTCCTTTGCCCAAACCTTTTTTACAATCTCCTTTTGAGTACCCCCTTTCTGTAATCAGGCCTGTAAATCTTGTTCTTATCTCATCACATTTGTTGTGCATTCACAGAACAGGTCAAATGGCAGGTTATGTTTTTGGCATGAACCTGGTGTTTAACTTTTTTCTCTGACTTCAAAGTGAGAGGATTTATGTGACAATCTTGCCAGATACTGGCGCTAGAAAATAGTTTTTTGTCTATCACTTGACAACATTTAAATGAACTGTGCAGGTATTTCAGAACACATCAGAATTAGCAACACAAATTAAGGACATTTTTGTTAATTCTGAAGTGTGTTGGAAACAAATACTCTATTATGATTAAAACAAATCATTAGACGAGGTAATGCAATTTCCACACAAAAATCGTCTGTGCACTGTATAGTTTTATGAGTAAAACTTTATGTCTGTGCAAATGTAATTGCAGTTTCAATCAAAAAAACATAAACTTGTCTGTAATGCAGTGGGTTACCACACAATGCATACTCCACTCTACACTCTACTCTGGACCACCCCACACCACTGCATTCTACTCTGCACCACTCCATGCCACTGCAGTCTGTGTCACTGCACTCTTTTCCACTCTACTCTATGAACTGCACTCTATGCCACTTCACGCTACGCCTCTCTACTCTACACCTCACGACTATGCCAATGTCCTACACATCACTCTACAACACTGCACTCTGTGCCTCTGCCCGCTACACTACTCCGGTCTAGGCCACACCAATCTACTCTGCACAGCTCCACTCTACACCAGTCTGAAACACTGCACTCTATGCCACTGCACTCTATGAATGAGTGACAGGTTTTATAAAGCACGACTGTAGCATATGGCATGTTTCTCTTATATTTGTATTTGTATTGTTTCTTACTTTGTTTCTAGCTACACTTATTTATTGTTTATATTTAAGTTAGTGAGTTCCATACCATTGGGCAAACGGAATCTATCTCTTGGTTCTGGATTCTTGGGTGGGTTTGCAAGACTGACCTTCAGGCTGATCAGTCATGTGTATGCCTGCCGTGGACCCTCAATAAACATCTATCTTGCAAAATCTTCTCTTTGTGTATGAGGAATTCATCTTTACCTTTCCATGCCATACTACATTTTATGGTACCAGGAGTGGGGTACGAATTCGCATTAGAGAAGACCACGGAGCAGATTCGGAGCTGATACGGCGTGGTAACGGGTCCACCGACCAGCATATGAACAGATGCAGTGTATTTGGCACATCGTGATCGTCAGCACTTATGGACACGTAACGTTTGCGCAGCGCACACATTTTGTACTTTGAAAACGCCTTGTTTATTTTCTGGCGGTTGTCTTACTTGCAAAGAGAGCAGTTGCGAGGACTGTTTTCTTTTGACTCGCCGCGTTGTGAGTCACGAGCTTTTACTGTCTTCACTATCTCGCGTAGCGTCAGATGTCACACGGCGTCGATTGGTTTCCAACGTGACGGCGTCACGCTCTGTGATTCTGGTCAACGTGGTCTCCTAGGAGACGCACACAGGAACGCGTACAACGTCTCATACGTCACAACGCTTCAGAGACAAATCGCACGATCAAGACGCGCGTCTTGTGTGTTTCATCGAGCAGGTGATTGCCGAAAAGAAAGGAACATTATTTTTAAAACAAATATAGCAACCCCACCAACGAGAACATTATCAGAGTAGGTGCTCTTTGCTCAGTAACTTTTATTTCATATAGATTCATTTGTTTCATTTCTTCTCACATTGGCTTTTGGGAATTTGGAACTGACCCATTGTTTAACTTTACAGGATATTTGAGCTTCTTTTTTTAACTAATTTGTTATCATATTATGGCGTCTAGTAATCTGGTAGTACAACCTACACTTTTCTTAACAAGAAGTGGAAAACCGGACATTAAGTGGAGAGAGTGGATGAGAATTTTTGAAAATTATTTAGATACAATTGATGCTAATGACTTTTCTCCCACTAGGAAGTTGGCCCTGCTATTTAATCACCTAGGGGTGGCCGGGCAGCGTGTTTTTGACAACTTACCTGTTATTTCTCCACCTAATGAAAGCAGCGGTGACATTGCAACGTGGAACGTTTATACTGAAGCGAAGGAAAGAATTGGGAAGCAGTTCTCAGATTAATCCAATGTTTTATTAGAAAGATTCAATTTCGCAATGTGCAAGCAGTCTATGGATGAAACAGTGGATGAATTTGTGGCTAACTTACGTGTGCTGGCTGCAAGATGTGATTTTGGTACTCATGTAGATATGATATTAGAGACCAATTTGTGTTCCATTGTTATTAAAAAAAAAATCAGGAACGATTGTTAGCATGTCGCAATCCTTCTTTAGAGGAAACAGTAGACATAGCTAAAGCCGTTGAGAGATCCATTGTTACCTCTAAAGTGGTATCTGGACAGACAGAGAGTGTGGGAGTTAATCAGATAATTGAAGCCTCTGATGTTTGCTATATTAAGGAGAGAACTACAAAGCATAATAAGAATGTACAACTGTGTTTCCGCTGTGGGTCACGCAATCACTTTAGCAACAGTCAATTGTGCCCAGCATTGGGCAATAAATGCTTAAAATGTCAAACAATTGGTAATTTTCAAGTTGTTTGCAGGCAGTCTAACCGCACCTACAAACCTGGTAGCAATAATATGAAAGTGAAAGTGAACAATGTGTACTCTAAAGGTGAAAGGGCGGATGGAGGGGTAGACGACTGTGCGACTAACCTATCTAATGTTGCTCTAACAGTGGATATTGCCACAATTAGGAATATCAAGGGACCCATCTGTTGGGCAGTCATTGACTTAATTGAAATTTTTGTCATGGCTGATTCTGGCTCACCTGTCACCATCATTGCGGATGTCACTTTTCGTAAATATTGGCCCACAACGAAAGTATTGAAAAATGCCGACATTAGTCCCAAAGCCTTTGGGGATCATGACATTGAACTCTTAGGGTATTTTTTGTCCACCTTATCTATATTGGGTAGGAGCACAGTGACTAAGATATACGTGGCAGTGGATGGTAGAGATATCATAGGGTGGAAAGATCTTGCGAAGCTGGGCATAGTACTACATCCTGGATTTGACAATCTCATAGTCTTGGGGGAAATGCCTGTAGAAGTGTCGGAAATCAGCTTACCTGATACCAATATCTCAGAGTCTTTCACAACGAAGTACCCTGAGGTATTTGCTGATAAAATTGGAGTTGTTAAGGGTTTTGAACATTGTATCAGGCTCAAGGATGGAGCTGTTCCCGTTTCACATAAGGTAAGGCCCATTACTATCTCAGTGAAAGGGCAACTTAAAGATCTCTCGGAGAAACTGGTCAAAGACAGCATCATAACTCCCACAGACTCCCCTGAGTTGGGTTTCGCCCATTGTTCTCACAAAGAAGAGAAATGGGGATTTGAGGTTATGCATAGATTTAAGATCCTTAAATAAAAATATAATCATTGACTGCCATCCCCTTCCTCGTATACAGGAGATGATCGCTAGTTTGGGCACCTCAAAAATCTTTTCCATAATTGATTTACACTCTGCGTACCATCAGATTGCTCTTAGTTTAGATTCTCAGGAACTCACCACTTTTGTGACTCCTTTTGGGGCGTATAAATATCTTAGACTACCTTTTGGACTAGCCTCTGCGGTGAGTGTTTTTCAAAAGTTAATGGATTCCTTGTTTGGCGATTTTGAGAATGTATGTGCCTTTTAGGATGACATTCTGTTTCACACTAAAGGCATGGAAGAACATAATATTCTTTTAGACAAAGTGTTTTCCATACTCAAGGATTGTGGTATCACGATTAAGAAGGAGAAGCGTACATTTTTGGTCCAGAGTGTGGAATACTTGGGACACACTATTTCTGCAGATGGCATTAAGCCTAAACAGGGGAACCTGGAAGCAATCACAAATGCACCTTGCCCATCAAATAAAGATGAGCAACGCTCATTTTTAGGTCTATGTGAATACTATTCGAGGTTTGTTGATGGTTATGCTATGATAGTACAACCTCTTAGGAATCTATTGAAGAAAGGCAGTAAGTTCGATTGGAGTGAGCAAGCGATGGGAGCATTTAACACCATCAAAAAACTGGTGTTGTCTGCTCCAGCTTTGAAGCCATTTATACCCTCAGCTAAATCCTTTGTAGCGGTGGATGCTAGCATGAAAGGCTTGGGGGTGGTGTTTGGCCAATGGGTGGATGGACGAGAACACACTATCGCTTTTGCGTCAAGATCTCTCTCAGAAACTGAAATCAACTACAGCACCATTGAGAGAGAGGCTCTAGCTTGCGTCTGGGCAGTATATAAATTCAAGACTTATATTTGGGGTATGGCCTGTACGTTGTACACAGATCACAAGCCACTCGTATTCTTAATGGATGGGAATGGCTTAGGTAAAGCCTCTTTAAGACTAGTAAGATTGTTGTCCAAACTGCAAGAGTTTAATTTGGATGTCAGATACCTTCCTGGAGGGAAGAATGTTAGGGCAGACTGTCTTTCCAGGTTGCCTCTACCCCTGTCTAACACTGAGAATGAGGACACGGAGTGTGTGATTGGTGCATTAGACATAGTTTCAGCTTCTGAAGGTTTATTTTCTGAGCAGGATTGGATTTCTGCGATGTCAAGAGATTCTTTATTGTCAGAAGTGATGTTTCATATTATTCATGGTTGGCCTAAAAATCAGAAATTCAGTGGGGAACTTAACACCTATCGCCAACTAGCTGCTGAATTGTCGTGTGAGGACGGTGTGTGCATGAGAGGTCCTGTTTGCATTCCCCCATGTGATTTGAGGCCATTATTGGTAAAAGCTGCTCATGAGGGGCATTTAGGTATCTCAGCCACCTGCAGAAGGTTAAAGGAAAAATACTGGTGGCCATGTCTTGACAAACAAGTGTCGAATTATGTGGACCAGTGCACTTCATGTGTGGTGTCCGATAAGCATTGGAAGTGCCACAATAAACCCTTGACAACATTCCTTTACCCAATGGCACTTGGGAGAGTATTGCCATAGATTTTTCAGGCCCTTTTAACTTACTTCCTAGAAATATGAGGCACATGATTGTTGCCATAGATTATTTCTCGAAATGGATATACTATGCTTTTGTGGAACATGCAGATACAGAATCTGTTATATAATTTTTATCATTTCTATTTTCTTTGGAAGGCCCACCGTCCAACATTTTCACTGACAATGGTGTACAATTAACCTCCAGTAAAATAGAAAAATTCTTGCTCAAGTTCAACATAAAACATTCATGTGTGGCTTTGTACATTCCGGCTTCTAACGGACTGGTGGAGAGAGCTAATCGTGTTCTTAAAGAGGGCATTCAAACAGCTATTGCAACCAACTGCAATGTGAAAGAATTTTTAAATGAGAAATTATGGGCATATTTGAACACACCGCATTCCACCACAGGTCTTTCGCCCTTTGTGCTACTCAGAGGGAGGGAATCTAGATCTAAACTAACACCTTCATGGATGGCTTCCTTTCACAAGGGCATGAATGTGGATGTTAAAGAGTTGACACAGAGAGTTTCTGAAAAACAGTTTCTCCAGAAACATGATTACGATTCTCGGAAGAATGTGAGTGAGGTGTTGGTCAGTGTGAATGACTGGGTTTTAATTAAGAAACTGTGCAGGGTGCCCAAAGGAGCATCAGAATTTTCATTACCTGTTAAAGTTATAAGAGTCACGAAATCTGCTGTTTTACTGGAAGGCAAAGGGTGGTGGAACAAAAATTGTATTGTTCCGATTTCCTCGTCGCAAGCCGACATTTTCAATCAGGTCTATGCTGGACGTGAAGATAATACCAGCTCCAGTGCCACATTTATTGAGAATCCTACTAATATAGAAGACAGGATGTTCAATCACACACACAATGATCCCAGTTGCCAAGCACGAAATTCTCGTCATAGTCTGGAGAGAAAGTATGTTCCTGGTCCTTCTTCATTTTTGTGTCCAGCTGGAGAACCACTGTATACGCGCAGTCATAGACTTGTTAAACTTCCTTCAAAGTTCAATGATTATCTTTTAAATTGAAGTATGTCATGTTTCTCTTACATTTGTATTTACCTGTGCCTAAGTTAGTGAGTTCCATACCGTTGGGAAAACGGAATCTATCTCTTGGTTCTGGATTCTTGGGTGGGTTTGCAAGGCTGACCTTCAGGCTGATCAGTCATGTGTATGCCTGCCTTGGACCCTCAATAAACATCTATCTTGGAAAATCTTCTCTTCGTGTATGAGGAATTCATCTTTACCTTTCCATGCCATACTACAACGACTTTTCCTCCCAGGGGAGCATCCTGGTGCTGTACAAACAATTAGCGCAATTAGTGACTACGAAAAAGCCCTACATCATATCATTAGAGCATAGCAAAGTATGTCGGATAGACCATAGATCCAGGTTTTCAGCTATTTTCTAAACCTGTTCTCTGATTCAATCATCCGAAGATGTGTGGGCATGCAATTCAATGCCTTGGCTCCTCGGACCATGAACACTTTTCCTCCTTTGGTTTTAAGTTTAAATGTAGGGACCTTGATTAAATTAGCCTTTGATGACCTCAACGAGTGCACTGGGGCATTATGCCAATACACTCTACGCCAATGCACTTTACTCTGTAGCACTCAACTCAATGCCCCTGCACGATATGCCAATCTACTGTATGTCACTCTAATCTACATCAATGCACTCCATGCTACTACACTCTACATCTACTCTATGCCATTACACTGTATACCACTCTACGCATCTGCACTCTACACTGCACCACTCCACTTCACTCTACTGTGAAACAATCTACTCATCGTCACTGCATTCTACTACACTCTCCCCCACTCCACTCTATGCCACTGCACTATACGTGAATGTACTCTATACAACTGCATTCTAACCCAATGCACTTAAATCTGTATCACTGTACACTCCGCTACTGCTCTCTATGCCACTCTACACCACTGCACACTATGACACTCTACTCTGCAACACTGCACTCTCCGCCACTGAAGTCTACGCCACTCTACTCTGTACTACTGTATTCTCTACCAATATACACAACGCCACTGCACTCTATGGCATTCTATTCTGCATGACTCCACTCTACGCCACTGCACTCTGCAAGACTGTACTCTCCTCTGCACTGCACCAATCTATGCTACTCTACTTTGTACCACTCTTCGCCTCTGCACTCTATGCCACTCCAGTCTACTCTGCACTCTACATCACTGCACTCTACCCGACTCTACACCACTGCATTCTCTGCCACTCTACTCTACGTCTCTGCACTCTATGGCACTTTACCCTGCACCTCTCCACTCTGAACCACTGCTCTCTATTGTGCACCACTTTAATTTATGCCTTTGCATTGTACGTCGGTGAATTTTATGCCGTTGCATTCAATGCGACTGCACTCTACACTACTATATTATGCAACACTCTACGCCAACGCCCTCTACACCAGTCCACTCTACTGTATGCTACTGTACGCGACTGCACACTATGCCCCTCCTAAACACGGCACTCTACTCCACTCTGCACCACTCTCCTCTATGCCACTAACTTTTAGCCATGCTGAACAGCAGCCACTCTAGTGTATAACATGCCCAAAACACATTGGCAAAGCATAGACAAGACCTACTGGCTTTGCCAATATTTGTTAGTACTATGAGGTCCTGATGTCCCTAGATGCACTGTGAATGTGTAAGTCATTACACATGGCATAATATAGGCTGCCACAAAATTTGCATATACATTTACGTTAAAGTGTTGCTAAAGGTTAGCTTTCAAAAATATACAGATTATACCTAGTGCAATTTTTTTTATAACTGTTCATTACAAGCACACATCCCACAGCTCAGACTGGAACACCCTTACAGTACCTTCTCTAAAAGAAAATATCTTTGGCCTCAGAGAGCTTCAAGTGACTCAATCAATTAAAGGCAATACAGGTTTTTCAAGTACCCTTGACATTTGCAAGTTTACCAGTTGCCTACATATGCATTTCTTTCAGGAAGGAGGCACCCTGGCAAAAAGGCTTATTTCTTATCTGTCTGCCCCTCCCTCGCAATCAGAGCACAGGATACTCCCTGCCTTCCACCCCATCTCGGGAAACTGAACTGTCCTAATTACCTTTTGTCCTTTAGCTAAAATGCTAAAATTATGGACAAATGAAGTCCGTTAAACCATGCATCACGGACAACAAGGGGAAGTGCTAAATTACAGACAGTCCATGAAAATGATGGCAGAGTGGTCACCCTATTAGGGCCATTTCCAGAGCGGCCAGTGTATAGGCCGCTCAGGAGCGGAGGGGTGTGGAACCTACTCCGTGATGGAAATGCCAGTATACTTCTGATTACAAGTTGTATGTGGAGCTTATTACCTCTCATTCCCACAGTACCTCCTGCTTACACAGCGCTAGGGATGCTGATTACCACTTCCTCTAGTAGGCACACAGTGACACTCTACAACACAATACAAGTGGAGGCAGGCGCGCCACGCCCATAGGGCTGGAAGAGCGCCAGCCCCTCCTCAGACATGCTGCATGCTGGGCTGATGCTGCAGGCAGGATTGCTGAACAATGCACTTGATGGGTTTGAAAGCAGTTCACAGTCACGCATGCCCTCATTTATAGACAGCATGCACTATTTGCTTTTGTTTTAATTGCTGCAGCTTTGACTCCTTTCTAATTGTTCCCTCTTTGTCAAAGCTGTGTCTGGGGTTACGTGTGGAAGCTGATGTTCTCACAGCCCATCCCAACCACACACACACACACAAACTGCAGGAGAATTGCAGCCACACTATTAACAAAAATATTGAATGCTCACCCCACATTATGTAAACAAGCGACCCAGGCAGTGATATGGAAGAAACTATTCGGTAGGGACTTTACATTCCAAAACAAATGTAAATAAAGCAAGGCATGAAATTAAAATGTGACTCAGCACTGTTTTTTATTTTATAAGTATTTTGGAACTTGCAAGGTGTAATAGCTCTCAATTTACCCAAGTCGGAAGGATGGAAGGCTGCCTTGGCTGAATCAAATTCCTGACCTACAGCTCACATCATCTTTCAGCAGCAAAGTATTTTACTAAGTTATCCATCGTTTTGCATAATGCTTAGGATAGGCAGGTGTCTGGATGTGCGTATATGTACTCATACACCAGTACTGCTCCTTCTGCAGGAACCTGTGTTCCAATTGCAGGCCACAGCTTAAATCTCAGCAGGGGCATCTCAGCAGTTCATCCTTGTGGCACTGACAAAATGAGTACCACTGAGATGACAATAGGGAATTTGGTAAATTAAATGATAAATGTTAAATATCTTAATTTATTCTCAACAATGCATATGTGTGGTGGAGAATTTCCGCCCATTCAGAATTAGTTAATGGTGTAAACATAATGAACTTTATTGAAACACACCTTGACTGATATGAAGCCCCCCGCTGCATCATCAGAAGTGGGCACAAAATAATGCCATATTGCATATGAGAGAAGCCCAGCTCATGGGGTGGTGGAAGGTAATGGAGGAGGCTTCATCAAAAATACATTTTACATGGTGTGCTGAGAATCTTTCTACCATTTCTGTCTGTACCTGTTGTACCGTTAAGTTCCACTGGAACCTTCAAATCAAGTCAGTGATAGTGGCTGAGTTGAGTCATGTGGTACACCCTAAGTTGCTATCCTGTTTGAAGTTGTGTCCTTTCTATGTTTTTAGCAGGGTGAATATGCATGCAATATTGCATTTTTTTCTGTATGAAAATGGCTTTTTATTATATGGCCATTTTGAACATGTTTAGTTGACTCATGTAGATGCAATGTAGTGCATGCGCACTTCAAATATACATTTTGATCTCTAAATTACATCATTGGTAAAAATGTGCATTCATTGCTGCAATTATACATTACAGCTTGAAATGTACTTTGCTGGTACAACTGTAAATTAGTTAGACTGAAACTCAATTAGTATGTCGGGGTGGGGCTAGTTGCGAGACCAGATGGCCGCGTTACGGAGTCTCCCATGATGCTCCCACTTTGGGTCCAAATCTGACAGAAGCAGGCCTGAGATTACTCGGCCCAGGTTGAGTATGAGTGCAGGAACAAAGAGTAGCACCAATAGACAATTTATTACAATGGATTCTACCAACCAGGGTCTGAATTTGAGACGAGTTGAGAACCGGCCCACTGAAAAGCAATCAAGATGGTGGAGAGGAGGTGCACACAGTAAACAGCAGCAACTGTGGCGCCGATCCAGAAGAGGGTGGGTAAGCTTATTGACCCAATTGCAGACCTGAGCAGGTTCTAGGCCGAGGCACCCTGAGTCCCTTCAGTGTACCTGCCTCACTGGCTTACTGCTTTCCAACGCCCGGTATGGCAACAGAAATCACTATATGCAGCACCCGGGGGAGAATTTAGTGACACTGTCTGAGACAAGCTAAGAGGTTGGAAGCCCAGGACTTTCTCACTGCTGAAAAATATTGGGTAAGATGGTCATTTGAGTCCATGTATTACACTTGGTGCCTGCATAGCCCAGAGCTATCATTTGGGGTCACTTCTTAACTGTTGTCATCCCTAGCAACAACACATATGCACTCCAAGGAGCAAGTATCTAGAACTAATTGGGACAAACATGGTTACTGTCAGCATAAATACTCATTGCCAGTGGCCCCACATGACAAGGCAGAGGATGAGGGCAAAACAAGGGCTGACCTTCCAACTCAAAGTGAGGCACTCGCTATCATCAGTGTAGACAAGAGATCATGAAAATGGAACATAACCTCAAGGTTTTCAGGCATGGAACCCTCAAAAGAGAGTGACTGCAGTGGAGTACTTCGGGCATGTGTGCCATTACGAAACTCATTGAAATTGCACTTTCCTAGACCACACTGTGTGGTCATGACACATGGATTCCAAGGCAGGGAGCCTATAGAACAGACTGCGAGCTAGTAAGAGCAGAGTGTGGGCTTTGTACCCCTGAACGAAGGTGAAGATATGGCAGCCACTCTGCAGATTTTCATACAATCATAGGTCCTACAAAAAAGAGGGGCCCTGAGCTATTGGAACATAAAGCTATTAGAGTTCCTTTGAGAGGTCTAAAGCAGGAGTTGGCGGTGCTGGAACCATCCTTGTAGAGTTGGGTTCTTCTTCACAAAGAGGGATGGAGACCCATGCTATGGCAGAGTGGGGTGAACTTAAGTTTTGATGCAACAGAGAAGGCTGGATGAGATGCGACTAATGCGTCTGAACTTTTCTGCTTCCTTGTGGTATTCTGATCTGCTACATATTGAGGAGGACGAGTGTGATTAGGAAGTTCCTTGCTGACTGCGCTTGGTACAAACATGAAGCCCAAGCAAGGTAGTAGGGGTGACCAAGACACTGGAGAGGACACTACCTGATCATACCACTTGTGTTGGCAATAAGGCTGACCATGATTTTCTGCCCCCTAAATTAACAAGAGAAAAGGGGGGTTCACTGACTCATTTGAAGTGCTCACTTAATTGATGCTTTCTTCTGTCCCTTGATTTATCCTACACTTTCAGTTACTCCTGACAAAGACTAGTGGGATTTTTTTGTATAGCTGTTCTGTGAAGAATTGATTGTTCTTGAATTGTGCCAGATTGAGTTTCTGCAACTGTGGATGGTTTTTACATTGTGCAATAAAAATATTTAAACCATATTAGTTCATGTGAATGCACATTCTTTAGGGAAAAATGTACATTTGATTAACCACAATTCAGGTGTTCAAGCTAGACAAGCGAATGCCGATATGTTTATCTGATGGTAACCAAACTTGCATTGCTGGTACCTTTGTGGAATAGAGCACGTATCTTCTGTATGCTCACTGACGTTGTTCTTTCAATTTACACCCAGAATATACATAAATCTAGAATAGATCTTAAAGGACGAGGCAGTATTTACCATTTTTACGTACGCATTGACTGAAAAGTGTACACATGATCATGTTAAAGGTGGAGAAATGTCATTTTAACAATTTGTAGTTTATAAGGGCCATCCACTGTAGGAAAACAATTCTCTGTACCCACATGCGTTACTAACAGTCACAAAGTCGAGTGATATTAGTGCTTAAACACTGTATTAACAAATTGATCTTTAGAACTGCGAGCACCTGGGCAGTGCTCAATAAACTTCACATACCTAAGCATGTGTGCATCCCAGAACTACACAGTCACAATCTGGTGAACTCTAGTAAAACATTTCAACATTTATAGAAAAGATCCAGCTGTAATATTTAGCAGTGGCCTGAAAATCAACCACAACTACTACATTAAGGAATCTGGGCTTAATTAGTTTGCACACTTGGCTTAATTATTATGCCCATAAAGGTTATGCCATAATTTATGAAGAGAGACAGTTGAAGGTGCATGGTGGTTTCGCCATCATCTACAAAGACTCCCTCATCTGCAAATTCACACTTACAGCAACCTATTCCACTTGAGTGGCTCTAAGGCTCCCCTGCTTTATCACCATCCTTCACAGTCAACATGTATCAACATCCCCACCTAAGCTCAAATCAGAATTCAAGTCACAATTCACTGACCATATCACAAATCCCTCAGTCTAATAAGACTAAAATAGCATTTTTATGTGAGATTACAGCAAGTCAGTCGCTGCATACTGAGGCATAGTGGCATGCTCACTCTTCTTGATATCAGCTCTTCAAATCATTTTCCTTTCTCATTTCCTATTCCAATCTTGACCACATTATTTTGCCTTGTACCACAAATAAGGAGAAGCTTGTATTGTCCTATGAAATAATTGACACATTTGGCTCTTGATCAGAGTCAATCAGGTCGATCTTTTGGACTATTGCCAAATATTTGTTTAAGTGGTATTGCTACTAAATATTTTGCTGCTACTGGCTTTTGTGTATATGCTGCTTGCTTGGGTATTTAGCGTGTGCTTTGAGGGAATGACACACATTATGCTTAAATTGTGCACAAAAAAGTTGTCTACTGTACTAAAATTCTAGCTTACAGATAATATAAAGGTATTGTATGCCGGTAAATGTAGTGTGAATAGAATAATAACTAAAGAACTGTGGGTGTTCTGAAGTTTTTCCAAAATCTGATTAGGGGTAAGGCACCCAAATATCTTCTAAAATATTCTCTGTTGAGTCATATTTGTCCCAGTTGTTTTCAGAATTTACCATTTGCCACCGTCTGCCACAAAACAAAAACCCGAATCTCCACCGCCAACCAGGTCTACAGGATCAATGTGTCATTCTGTGAAAATTTCTTGAGCAAGAATCCTACATCCTCTGTAACCATCATTTGTTATGTTGAGACCAATCTTACTGGTCTAGTGCACTTAAATAGTAAATACACTCTACATATTGTATTGAAAAATACCGTTCATGGTATGTACTGCATGAGAACAGTGAAGGGATACCCACAAATAGTTTTGGCTTTGCCTCTGATGATAGCTCTGCCTCCATTATGCAAAGTGTTAGCCGCCTCCAAGAATAAGGGCCATATGTACGAGCACTTTTTCCCATAGACACAGAATGGGTAAAAACCTTTGCTACATCTGGACCTAAGATTCTTGTTGCACCACTGAATGGAGGCCCCACTAACGCAACCTAAAGCCAGAATGCACTGGGAGAGCTATGCAGGGACAATGTTTACTGACAGGGAATGAAAATATTCTTATGAGCAAACAGGAGACCTGTCCCGAAACGAACAACTCTGCCTTATTCATTTTAAGTTCCTGCATTCATTATAGTATACCTCCCTGGGTTTGTCCACATGTTGGGAGCGGGGGCACGGACTCATCCACCCATAACTGTGGCACCTCAACAGTGTAATTTATGTACCTGGCCTGGGATTGTACACTTATTGGGGAATACTGGCCCGAAGTGTTCACTCGGCTCTCAGACATGACTGGTGTGCTATTGTGACCATCACCAAAAATGTCCCTTTTGGTATGTACACTTGACGTACAAAAATATCTCATACGCTTTGTTTCTGTTGTGCTATTGCTAGCAAAACTGCAGGTGGCTTGCATTTTGGGCAGAGATAAAGTGCACACAGACAATAAATGGTGGAAAGGCATGGTGAATTGTAATGCCCAGCTAGAACTTTACGCTACGGTCCCGGTGGCCAGCCAGCCAAAAGACTTTTGGAGCCCGCTGCAGATATACTTGTAGGCTCCTCCTCAGCCTTGGCACCTGCCAATGACTATGCCAAATATGAAGCCATAAATCATACGTTTTTTTTCGCCTCCGTGCACCTGTGAACTACACCATTCTAAACCAAGTTTTCATTACATGCTGTTCTAGAGTTTACGTCACACTGCTACAGAGTCCATTCATAGCCAAAAGGATTCCATTCTTAAACTTGCAAGACACTCCATCTCTCCCTCTATTAAATGAAAATTAAAAAAATTTACAAAACCAGTACACACACACACACACACACACACACACACATATATGAAGAAACTTATACAACTATATCTCTTCGATCAACCTTCTTGGCACTTTGATCATTCCACCAATCCAATCTGGTTACTGGAAGCTGGGAACTGTCATCTTCAGAGTGTCAGAGGTTGGTAATGATGGTGAAGAAGTAGCAGCAGCCACTGAGATTTCTGGGTCATTCTTTCTTACACCATTTTGAGTTGAAGAGTGATCAACCACAGGCCTAAAGTGAGAAGAGTGCCTGCTAACAGACTTTCCAGGGTGCTGGGCAGTCACCATGTGTCTTTTTGGTAGACACCACTTGGAATGGTTAAGCATCAGTTATTCTTTTGCGCATTTATCGGGCAATCACCTCTTTTAAATGTCAAGTGCTTTGCTTGTCGCCTCTAACTAAGTCCCATGTTCTCACTCTGGTCTTCCTTGGTGGTCCATTGAAGTAACTTGGTTGTCATTGCTCTCCGTAACATCAAAGTCACAGTACTTTTGCCTGTGGTTGAGTGGGGTTTTAAACAATAAGCTTATAGAATAGAATTTAGTACTGTTTTTAAACTGAACTCTCAAGAGTTGTACACTGTACTGCTTTTTTTAAAGTACTCATAAAATGGTCAACAAGGGTGTATTATTTTGGTGCTTTATGTTCAAGTGCTCCAGGAATTCGTTGAACTATTTACTTTTAAAGGGTGGGCCATTATCAGGCTTCAAAATGGCTGAAATGTCCCCAATCCCAAAGATGCCATCAAGTTTTTCAATGACTCACTTGTGGTTTGTAGATGAGAGATCTTCAACTAAGGGGAACCATGAGTGCCCATCCACAATCCCCATCAGGTAATGTCCATTGTCCAGTGGACCGAAGAAGTCAATGGCTATTCTCTCCCATGCATGATTAGGAAGTTCAGTGTATGTTGATTAACATTGGTAGAAAGGCAGTTGAATATATGACAGGCCTTGAGTTCTTTTTCAACTCTTCCATCTAAGTACCAAAACCAAAGGCGGTCTCGGAGAGCTCTTTTTGTGACAATGATATAACAATGTCCTTTGTGGGCCACTTCAATTACTTTCTGTCACAGACTCCTTAGAATCAGGATTCTCAACCCTCGTCGATGAGAGTTTGAGTGTGTTGGTTCCACGACTGATGTGTAATTATGCCTTTCAACTTCAGAATGTCACTCTCGTGGCTTGTGGCAGTGATAATCTGAGCTAATGAAATAGCAGCTTGTGTATTTAACTTGACAATGAAATGAATGTAGGCTTCAGCCATCTTGGACGGATTATCATGACCTTGTGTATTGCACTCTTGAAAATTAGTCAGATGGACTCTGATCCTTTCCTGGATGGTTCATAATCGTATCATCGTATTCACAATTGGAGTCCCCATCGTTCAATGCGAGGAGGCATCTTGGATTTTGGATTGCCAAAGATGGTCACTAGAGCTTGATGATCAATTACCAAGGTAAAAGTCTTTGGCGTTGGACCAGTGGAACACTCGATAATGTCATGTTTAAGTAGCCATTCAAGTTCTTTTTCAACAGGTCTTGTAAATGAAAAGTTATTCATCTACATCTCTGAGCAACTGGATACATCCTCATTGATATGCAGCCTTGCTTTCATAATCTTAGGCTTTTCTAAATCATGAAACAACAAAAGGAATTGACTTACAATTTCATGATGAGCATTCATGTTGTAATTCACAGAGATCAGTCCCTAATCAGCAGTCAAATTGAAGCTGAGTAAACAGGCACTCAACGCTGTACCCAGAAGCACATGAATCAGGACTTGTACCTTTGTTTTCTTGTTTCACTGTTGCCACAAATGTATGGGTGTCATTGCAGCCCATGTATACAATTTAGCCACAGTAATGGGGATAGTTCATTGTATTTCTCTTCAGACATTATATTTATCAATGTACTACTTGGTAATGAAAGGTATCAAACAACCATTTATTTTCAATGTAATCTTTGCACAGTTTTAGTATGAATATACAGCTTTGGCATGTCGACTTTTCTTTGACTGACATTTTTCTTCACATGCGACCAGTCCAACATGCACACATTTCTCAGAGGTAAACATAGACATGGCCCAGTCACTTTCTTCACTTTCACTTGAAATTGAGATGGTAGAACTGCTTGAAGATGATTTTGATGATGATTGATTTCATTTAATATCAATTTGCCTCAACTATGGAAGACATCAACACTTGCGCCATACTAAGAGTTTCTCTCAGCATTCCTCATCCGACTAAATCTGACAGGAATTTATCAATAACTCAAGATGCATAGCTTCTATGCCATTACATTAATTGAATGTACAGTATTTGATGAGTGCACCGAAAATCATACCTGGTTTCACCAGCTCTGACGTTCTTGACTGAAAATGTGTCATTCATAATCAATGTTTGGTGCTGGACTGAAATTTATATTCAAAGCATTTTTAATCTGACAGCACGCAACTTCTTCGTCAGTTTTCGGCATTTTCTTTATGACTTCTTTTACACCATCAACAGTAAGATCTTTGAGATACTTGATAATCTTTCAGTTATCAGTCTCTTCAAGTACATCAATGAAGTCCTGAAATGTCTCTATCCAAGCAGTCCATCAATCACCAATATTCTGCTTTTTGGCAGTATCGGAAAGGTAGTGATCGTTTAAGGAAGGTGGTAGCATTGTAACAGTTCCCAGGATTGGCTGACGCTGCGACCGGAGCTCTCAAAGGCTCCCCTTGCCAGAAACCAGGATCAGTTCAATTCATGTCCCTACCCTGGACCCGTGATGGGCTGGCCTTGGGGTCATGGTTGATGGGCTACATTGGCAGAACGGCCTTCTGACAAATTTCTTGCCACTGCAGGTATAGACAGCTCTGTAAGCAAAACCCCAGGCATTTCTCTTGGAGCCACCTTCAGCCACGAAATGATTACCATGTTTAATGGGCTTGGTAAATCCTTCATTTCCTCTTTTCTATCCTTCAGTTTATATTTTCTGACTCCTGGTTGATCTTCACCTTTCATCTCTTCTGTTCACAGAGTCCTTTTGCAAGTTATGAATATCTTTGACTGTGCTTTGTAAACCTGGTTGTATTCACCTTCATCGTTAATTCATGATACTGTATGTGCTCAATAAAATCCAATTAAAAAAGGTATTGCTAGTACTCTGACACCTGCAATGGCTGAGAGTGCTGCTGAAGTAACGCAGCCCCTGGAAGGGAGAGACAAGTATTGCTCATAAAGTGACACTCACTATTACTGACTAGAAGTGTCCTAGAAGTAACCAAAGGGTGACCCTCATCCCTCATCTTTTATTTTCTCATTGGAGGTCTTGGAATCTAGTGCAGCTACTTTGAGCTCTCTGGTTTGGATGGTGAGGCGTCTCACTCTTTCTGCACTGAGACAAGCGAGAAGGTATGGTTTCTGACTCCCATTGTTTTTCTATCTTTTTGTGTAAGGTGCCAGATCTCTTTTTTCCATAGATTTTTATCATTTCTGGTAACAATAAAATGCAAACACAAGGCAAATATAGATTGCAATACAGTCTACATATACCAGCAGTATGGTGACACCACTCTTCCCCACGTTTCTAAGGCATCATCACAATAGTGTATACACATACCCGAACAGGGAGAAGGTCCCAAAGGGAAGGGTCAAAAAGCATTTCATGTTAGGGAATGAACATAAGTGTATGTGCTGAATCGCTCCGTTCCCACCAATGAACACATGGTGCCCCAAGGCCCAGATGGGAGACAAACGTTCCTCTGATTCAGTCAGGTAAATATGTCCCCCCATCTCCAGAAGTTAGAATAGGTAAATAAGTTATATATTACAAGTATCTGTGGTTTGGTGATATTTAATTCATGGTCCCCAAATATTACCGTATTTTTTGGGACAAAGTCTAGTCCAGGCTTCTCCAACGAGTAGCTGGAGAGCTACTGGCAGCTGTCCAGCTACCTTTAAGTAGCTCTCCTGCATGCAGCAGGCCCTACTGAAATAGAAGCTTCCCCTTGGTTGAATTAATATATGTATACCAAAATTGAGTGTGTGTATTCGAGATAAAAATCTGTTTATTTTCAGAACTGATGTGCTGTTTGAAAGAAAATAGATCTATTTCCAAAATATATTTAAAGCTGATATTTGAGTGATAAATCATGTGGCAATGAGGAGACGTTTTACAAACGTTATTACCTTGGTACCAGAGGTGTTGTAGTTATGACTGTTTTGTATTACCAATTGTAGGAGGCTGGCCTGGCTTGTAGTGGGTACCAGAGGTACTTACACCTTGTGCCAGGTCCAGTTATCCCTTATTAGTGTAGAAGAGGTGTTTCTAGCAGCTTAGGCTGATAGAAGGTAGCTATGGCAAAACAGCTTAGGCTGAACTAGGAGACAGGTAAAGCTCCTACCACAGGTGTCATATGCACAAAATCATAAGAAAACACAATACACAGAAGTACTAAAAATAAAGGTACTTTATTTTTATGACAATATGCCAAAAGTATCTCAGTGAGTACCCTCAGTATGAGGATAAGATATATACACAAGATATATGTCCACAAACCAAAATTATGCAGGTAATAGTAAGAAAAGTAATGCAAGCAGTGTAAAGTTACAATAGATTACAATAGGAGCACATAGGTATAGGGGCAACACAAACCATATACTCCAAAAGTGGAATGCGAACCACGAATGGACCCCAAACCTATGTGAGCTTGTAGAGGGTCGCTGGGACTGTAAGGAAACAGTGAGGGTTAGAAAAATAGCCCACCCCAAGACCCTGAAAGTTAGGTGTAAAGTGCACCTACTACCCCCAGAGAGCACAGAAGTCGTGATAGGGGGATTCTGCAGGAAGAACAAACACCAGCAATGCAACAACAGTGGATTTCCGGAACTGAGTACCTGTAAGACAAGGAGACCAAGTCCAATAGTCGCGACAGTGTCGAGAGTGGGCAGGATCCCAGGAAATGCCAGCTGAGGGTGCAAGGAAGCTGCCACCAGTTGGAAGAAGCTTGGAGTTCTGCAAGAAAGAAGAGGACTAGGAACTTTCCCTTAAGAGGATGGATGTCCCACATCGCGATGAACTTGCAGAGGTGTTCCCATGCAGATAGACCACCAACAAGCCTTGCTAGCTGCAAGGGTTGCGGAAGAGGTTTTTGGATGCTGCTGTGGCCTAGGAGGGACCAGGATGTCGCCACTTGGAGGAGGAGACAGAGGGGGTGCCCAGCAAGTCAGGGAGCCCTCACAGAAGCAGGCAGCACCCACAGAAATACCTGAACAGGCACTTGGAAGAAGAGTGAACTGGAGTCCATGCGAAGTCACAAAAGGGAGTCCCATGACACCGGAGGACAACTCAGAAGGTTGTGCACTGCAGGTTAGAGTGACGGGGACCCAGGCTTGGCTGTGCACTAAGGAAATCCTGGAAGAGTGCACAGGAGCCGGAGCAGCTGCAAATCATGCGGCACCCAGCAATGCAGTCTAGCGTGGGGAGGCAAGGACTTACCTCCACCAAACTTGGACTGAAGAGTCACTGGACTGTGGGAGTCACTTCGACAGAGTTGCTGAGTTCCAGGGATCATGCTTGTCGTGCTGAGAGGGGACCCAGAGGACCAGTGATGCAGTCTTTTGGTGCCTGCGGTTGCAGGGGGAAGATTCCGTCGACCCACGGGAGATTTCTTCAGAGCTCCTGGTGCAGAAAGGAGGCAGGCTACCCCCAGATCATGCACCACCTGGAAACAGTCGAGAAAGCCGACAGGATGAAGCGATACAAGGTTGCTAGTAGTCGTCTTGCTACTTTGTTGCGGTTTTGCAGGTGTCCTGAGCAGTCAGCGGTCGATCCTTTGGCAGAAGGTGAAGAGGGAGATGCAGAGGAACTCTGATGAGCTCTTGCATGCGTTATTTGAAGAATTCCCCAAAGCAGAGACCCTAAATAGCCAGAAAAGGAGGTTTGGCTACCAAGGAAGGAGGATTGGCTACCAAGAGAGGTAAGAGCCTATCAGAAGGAGCCTCTGACATCACCTGCTGGCACTGGCCACTCAGAGCAGTCCAGTGTGCCACAGTCACTTCTGTTTCCAAGATGGCAGAGGTCTGGGACACACTGGAGGAGCTCTGGGCACCTCCCCTGGGAGGTGCAGGTCAGGGGAGTGGTCACTCCCCTTTCCTTTGTCCAGTTTCGCGCCAGAGCAGGGCTGGGGGATCCCTGAACCGGTGTAGACTGGCTTATGCAGAGATGGGCACCATCTGTGCCCATCAAAGCATTTCCAGAGGCTGGGGGAGGCTACTCCTCCCCAGCCCTGACACCTATTTCCAAAGGGAGACGGTGTTACGCCCTCTCTCAGAGGAAGTCCTTTGTTCTGCCGTCCTGGGCCAGGACAGCCTGGAACCCCAGGAGGGCAGAAACCTGTCTGAGGGGTTGGCAGCAGCAGCAGCTGCAGTGGAGACCCCGGAAAGGCAGTTTGGCAGTACCCGGGTTCTGTGCTAGAGACCCGGGGGATCATGGAATTGTCCCCCCAATGCCAGAATGGCATTGGGATGACAATTCCATGATCTTAGACATGTTACATGGCCATGTTCGGAGTTACCATTGTGACGCTGTACATAGGTAGAGACCTATGTACAGTGCACGAGTGTAATGGTGTCCCCGCACTCACAAAGTCCAGGGAATTTGCCCTGAACGATGTGGGGGCACCTTGGCTAGTGCCAGGGTGCCCACACACTAAGTAACTTTGCACCCAACCTTCACTAGGTGAAGGTTAGACATATCGGTGACTTATAAGTTACTTAAGTGCAGTGGTAAATGGCTGTGAAATAACGTGGACGTTATTTCACTCAGGCTGCACTGGCAGGCCTGTGTAAGAATTGTCAGAGCTCCCTATGGGTGGCAAAAGAAATGCTGCAGCCCATAGGGATCTCCTGGAACCCCAATACCCTGGGTACCTCAGTACCATATACTAGGGAATTATATGGGTGTACCAGTATGCCAATGTGAATTGGTAAATTTAGTCACTAGCCTGTTAGTGACAAATTTGGAAAGCAGAGAGAGCATAACCACTGAGGTTCTGGTTAGAAGAGCCTCAGTGAGACAGTTAGGCATCACACAGGGAACACATACAGGGCACATACTTATGTGCACTGGGGCCCTGCCTGGCAGGGTCCCAGTGACACATAGACTAAAACAACATATTTACAGTGAAATATGGGGGTAACATGCCAGGCAAGATGGTACTTTCCTACACAGCCCCCCCCCCCCCAAACGAAGGACAATAAGACTAGCCATGACCAGATGAGTCTTCATTGTCTAAGTGGAAATATCGGGAGAGTCCATCTGCATTGGAGTGAGTACTCCCAGTTCTATGTTCCACTGTATAGTCCATTCCCTGTAGAGATGTGGACCACCTCAACAATTTAGGGTTTTCACCTTTTATTTGTTTTAGCCAAAGTAGAGGTTTGTGGTCTGTCTGAACAATAAAGTGAGTGCCAAACAGGTATGGCCTCAACTTCTTCAGTGCCCAGACCACAGCAAAGGCCTCCCTCTCTATGGCAGACCAACGCTTTTCTCTAGGGGTCAACCTTCTGCTGATAAAAGCAACTGGTTGATCCTGGCCCTCAGAATTCAGTAGTGATAAGACTGCCCCTACCCCTAATTCAGATGCATCAGTTTGAACAATGAATTTCTTGGAGTAACATGGGCTTTTTAGGACAGGTGCAGAGCACATGGCCTGTTTGAGCTCCTCAAAAGCTTTCTGACAGCTAGCTGTCCACAATACCTTTTTAGGCATCTTTTTACTGGTGAGATCATTAAGAGGGGCTGCTATGGAGCTATAGTTTTTAATGAATCTCCTGTAATACCCAGTGAGGCATAGGAAGGCTCTCATCTGGGTCTGAGTTGTAGGGGGAACCCAATCAATGATTGTCTGGATTTTCCCCTGAAGTGGTGCAATCTGTTCTCCACCTACCAGGTGTCCCAGATAAACCACCTTTCCCTGCCCTATCTGGCACTTTAAGGCCTTGATAGTGAGGCCTGCCTTTTGCAGGGCCTCCAAAACTTTCCAAAGGTGGACCAGGTGCTCATCCCAGGTGGAGCTAAAGACAGCTATATCATCAAGATATGCTGCACTAAAAGCCTCCAACCCTTGCAGGACTGTGTTCACCAACCTCTGAAAAGTGGCAGGTGCATTCTTCAAACCAAAGGGCATCACTGTAAATTGGTAGTGCCCTCCTATAGTTGAAAATGCAGTTTTAGGTTTAGCATCCTCAGCCAATTTGATCTGCCAATACCCTGCAGTCAAATCAAAGGTGCTTAGATACTTGGCAGGTGCCAGTGTATCTATGAGCTCATCTGCCCTGGGTATAGGGTGAGCATCAGTTTTTGTTACCTGATTGAGGCCTCTGTAGTCTACACAAAACCTAATCTCCCTATTTTCCATCTTTTGAGTGAGGCTTTGGTACAAGCACCACAGGACTCGCCCATGGGCTTTCAGAAGGTTCAACCACTCCTAGATCAAGCATTTTCTGAACCTCTTGTTTTATGCAGTCCCTGACATGGTCAGGCTGCCTATAGATTTTACTTTTGACAGGCAAGCTGTCTCCAGTATCAATTGTGTGTTCACACCAAGATCTGGTGCCTGGCACAGTTGAAAAGAGTTCAGAAAATTGTCCAAGGAGATTTATGCAGTTGTCTTTCTGTTCTGCAGTCAGACAATCTGCTAAAACTACTCCCTGCACTAAAGCATCCTCTTCAGTGGAGGAGAAGAGATCAGGGAGAGGGTCACTCTCTTCTTCCTGTCCTTCATCTGTTGCCATGAGCAGGGTGAGATCAGCCCTGTCATAGTAGGGTTTTAGGCGGTTGACATGAATCACCCTAAGGGGACTCCTGGCAGTGCCCAGGTCTACCAAATAGGTGACCTCGCCCTTTTTCTCAACAATTAGATGGGGTCCAGTCCATTTGTCCTGGAGTGCTCTTGAGGCCACAGGCTCCAATACCCACACCTTCTGTCCTGGTTGGTACTGGATCAGAACAGCCTTCTAGTCATGCCATTGCTTCTGGAGCTCTTGGCTGGCCTGAAGGTTTTTACTGGCCTTTTTCATGTACTCAGCCATTCTGGATCTAAGGCCAAGTACATAGTCCACTATGTCCTGTTTGGGAGCTTTTAAAGGTTGTTCCCAACCCTCCTTCACAAGTGTTTAGTGGACCTCTTACAGGGTGTCCAAAGAGGAGTTCAAGGGGCTGAAGCCCACTCCTTTCTGGGGTACCTCCCTGTAAGCAAAAAGGAGGCAAGGTAACAGGACATCCCATCTCCTCCTGAGTTATTCAGGGAGTCCCATTATCATACCTTTGAGAGTTTTATTAAACCTCTCTACCAGTCCATTAGTCTGTGGATGATAAGGAGTGGTGAATTTGTAGGTTACACCGCATTCCTTCCACATAGCTTTCAAGTATGCAGACATAAAGTTGCTACCCCTGTCTGATACAACCTCTTTAGGGAAACACACCCTGGAAAAGATTCACAGGAGGGCCTTTGTCACTGCAGGAGCTGTAGTGGTCCTTAGAGGAATTGCTTCAGGATATCTTGTGGCATGGTCCACAACCACCAAAATAAACCTATTGCCTGAAGCAGTAGGATGGTCAAGGGGGCCAACGATGTCAACCCCTACCCTTTTAAAGGGGACCCCAACCACAGGTAGTGGAATAAGGGGAGCCTTTGGTGTGCCACCAGTCTTGCCACTGGCTTGGCAGGTCACGCAAGACTTGCAAAAATCTTTAGTATCCTCTGACATCCTAGGCCAGTGAAACAGGGGGACAAGCCTTTCCCATGTTTTGATCTGGCCCAAATGCCCAGCCAAAGGAATGTCATGTGCCAGAGTTAGGAGGAACTCTCTGTACTGCAGGGGAATGACCAATCTCCTGGCTGCTCCAGGTTTTGGGTCCCTTGCCTCTGTGTACAAGAGGTTGTCCTCCCAGTAAACTCTATTTGAGTCACTGACATCCCCATTTTGCTGCTTGACAGCTTGCTGTCTGAGACCCTCTAATGTGGGACAGGTTTGCTGTGCCACACTCAGTTCTTCCCTGGCAGGCCCCCCTCCACCCAAAAGCTCAGCAGTGTCTGCTGCCAGCTCATCTGGTGAAAGTTCTGCACAGGGAGGACATTCTTCTTCCTCAGAAGGAGAATCATCTGTAAAGGGAGGGATAGTGGATAGGGATTTACCCTTGCTACCCCTAGCTTTAGGGAGCACTTGGCCCATTGTTCCAGGATCCAAGTTACCCTGTCCTTTTTGCTTTTTGGCCTGAGCCCTTGTCAAAGCAAAAATATGCCCAGGAATGCCCAGCATTGCTGCATGAGCCTCCAACTCCACTTCTGCCCAAGCTGATGTCTCTAAATTGTTCCCTAGTAGACAGTCTGCAGGTAAATCTGAGGCAACCACAACTTTCTTTGGACCAGTAACCCCCCCCTACCCCCAGTTGAGATTCACAACAGCCATGGGGTGGCTAAGAGTGTTGTTATGAGCGTCTGTCACTTGGTACTGCTGACCAAGTAGGTGTTGTTCAGGGTGTACCAGTTTCTCTATCACCATGGTAACACTGGCACATGTGTCCCTGTAGGCCTGAACCTCAACACCATTTATTAGGGGAAGTTGCTTGTACTTATCCATATTAAGGGGACAGGCAACCAAAGTGGCCAAATCAATGGCACCTTCAGAGACTAACACAGCCTCTGTGGTCTCCCTAACAAGACCAACCCCAACTAAATTACCAAAAGTGAGCCCAGCTACTCCCTTAGATTGGATATTAGTAGGTTTGCTCCCACCACCACTGCTATTACTAGGGGCACTAGAATTTGCAGTAGGGGTTGTGGTAGTGGGAGGTTTGGTGTTTTTCTTTGGACAACTGGCATCAGTTGTCCAATAGCCTTTGACTTTACACAAATAACACCAAGGCTTTTTAACTAGATTATTGGAAGAGGATTTGGACCCACCACCCCCACCAGAGGATTTTTGTGGGCCTGATGAAGACTCAGTTTTACATTTGTCCCCACCCTTGTCAGAAGACTTACCATCCTTCTTCTTGCCATCCTTGTCACCCCATGTATGAACTTTTCTGTTCACTCTTGTTCTGACCCATTTGTCTGCCTTCTTTCCCAATTATTGGGGAGAGGTCAGATCTGAGTCCACTAGATATTGGTGTAACAAGTCAGACACACAGTTATTCAGAATATGCTCTCTCACAATAAGATTATATAGGCTTTCATAGTCAGAAACTTTACTGCCATGTAACCACCCCTCCAAGGCCTTCACTGAACAGTCAACAAAGTCTACCCAGTCTTGTGAGGACTCTTTTCTGGTGTCTCTGAACTTAATCCTGTATTGTTCAGTGGTTAAGCAAAATCCATCCAAGAGTGCATCCTTCAAAACTGCAAAATTGTTAGCATCACTTTCTCTAACAGTAAGGAGCCTGTTCCTACCCTTTCCATTGAAAGATAGCCACAATATAGCAGCCCACTGCCTTTGAGGGACCCCCTGTACCATACAGGCCCTCTCAAGAGCAGCAAACCACTTGTTGATGTCATCCCCCTCCTTGTAAGGGGGGACTATCTTGTGCAGATTCCTGGAATCATGCTCTCTAACAGGATTTCTATCAGGAATACTGCTGCTGCCACCATGGGGTCCAAACCACAGTCTCTGTCTCTCCTTCTCCAGGTCTAGGGATTCCCTATCTAAGGCCAGCTGTTGCTGTTTAAGCTTCAGTCTGGTCTCTTCCACTCTCAACTTTTTGAGTTCCCTTTCTAACATGTCTTCAGGGTGGGTGGGTTGGGAATGCTTGGACACAGAAGATAAATTGGAAACGACAGAGGGAGATCTGTCCCTAACTGACTGAACCCTAATAACCTGGCCTCCAGGAATAAAGACACCCCTACTATGATGGGAACCTCCATTACTACCAGCATTACTAGGTGGCCTGCTAGGGGGCAGATGTGTAACAGAACCCTCCCCACCTCCTTCAAGGAGATCCCCTGAGTCAGAATGGGAGGCTTCTATTAACCTCTCATTTGAAGTGCCTCCTAGGGACTCATCATTCACAATAAGCATGTTATATAGAAACTCTTTTGTATGGTTCTTTCCTATCACTAAACCTCTATCTAAGCAGAGACTCCTAGGCTCTTGTAATTCAAATTGTCATAAGTAGTATTGACCATTTTAAGAGCAGACTCTACATCAGACATAATAGCAAAAGGTTTAGAGACAGTGAGAAGGAAGAAAACGTTTCAGAACTTTTTAAAGAACAGAGAAAAAAACTTTTTCTAACTTTTAGAAACTTTTAGAAGTTTAGAGAAACTTTTCAGAACTTTGTAAAACGTTTAAGAGGAGAAAAGCAAAACTTTTTGGTTAGGTGTACATACACTGAACTTGTTTTGTATATTATTCTCTTATGAAAAGTACACAATGACAAAGTGGTAAGTAGTTACAAGTACTTATCCCACCGCTGCACAACCAATGTAGGAGGCTGGCCTGGCTTGTAGTGGGTACCAGAGGTACTTACACCTTGTGCCAGGTCCAGTTATCCCTTATTAGTGTAGAAGAGGTGTTTCTAGCAGCTTAGGCTGATAGAAGGTAGCTATGGCAAAGCAGCTTAGGCTGAACTAGGAGACAGGTAAAGCTCCTACTATACCACTGGTGTCATATGCACAATATCATAAGAAAACACAATACACAGAAGTACTAAAAATAAAGGTACTTTATTTTTATGACAATATGCCAAAAGTATCTCAGTGAGTACCCTCAGTATGAGGATAAGATATATACACAAGATATATGTACACAAACCAAAATTATGCAGGTAATAGTAAGAAAAGTAATGCAAGCAGTGTAAAGTTACATTAGATTGCAATAGGAGTACATAGATTTAGGGCAACACCAACCATATACTCCAAAAGTGGAATGCGAACCACAAATGGACCCCAAACCTATGTGAGCTTGTAGAGGGTTGCTGGGACTGTAAGGAAACAGTGAGGGTTAGAAACATAGCCCACCCCAAGACCCTGAAAGGTAGGTGTAAAGTGCACCTACTACCCCCAGAGAGCACAGAAGTCGTGATAGGGGGATTCTGCAGGAAGAACAAACACCAGCAATGCAAGATGGTACTTCCCTACACCCATGTAGATGTGGAAGCATTTCATATTGACAAAGCCTTTTTTACATTACTGCTCGAGTGATGAGGCACTAATGGACCTTCATCTGCGGACGATGTCCTGCTTCTCAATCAAGCAACCCAAGCCCAGCAAGATTTGATTAGCT
This sequence comes from Pleurodeles waltl, assembly GCF_031143425.1. NCBI lineage: Eukaryota > Metazoa > Chordata > Amphibia > Caudata > Salamandridae > Pleurodeles > Pleurodeles waltl. The sequence goes on along the minus strand of NC_090443.1, from coordinate 287,856,507 downwards.
CTAAGTATTTCCCACTCCTCCAGGATGCCCAGGCCCATAATAGCTATTTTTGGTGTAAGGGAGACGATTCTTTCAACTACTGCCATTAATATACATGGAAAAAAATGCCAGAATGAGATAGGGCAGGGCAAGACCACATCATATCAAGAAAGGCACCTGTTTCAATGGAACATGAGCATCAGGGGTGCATCTAGACTTGAACTTTGGGGTGGTGGCTAGTAGTTTAAGCCAAGGTGGTGGGGCTACCGCTTTACACAATGGGGGTAGAGGCACCCTCAGAGTCAGTATAGGAACACACATTAGCAAAGCCAGCAGTTTTGCCTTTCATGTGCTAACTCATGCAAACACATTTATGGATGCCTATTTTTTAATTTAAAGCCAGATCTAATGGCTTTGCCCATGGTTTCCCCTGAGGCATTTAGCAACACTGGAGCTCCTAGAGTGTCCACTAGACCTTCGAGCATCAGATGTCTGCAAGATGGTACAAAGTGAGTCCTGTGTCCAGAGGTTGAAGTGGGCAGGATCGGAGGGGCACAGTGTGGCCAGACATTTTGGATTAATGACAAACCGTTCCCCTAATTTTTGTGAAAAGACAACGTCCTGGGACGGTTAAGTCCCATAGTTTATATGCTTCAGCTCAAGTGTCATTCAGTGAGTCTCCTGTGCTATGAAATTGAAGCCGGGCTGACAGCTAAGCAAGTCTTCCTGCTAGGGTGCCTGCTTGCCTGAAAGCAATGCAGATATGCGCAGCTAGTTAATATGCAATTGTAAAAGGTGCCGATACTTGCTTTAATTGATCGAATCACTTGAAGCTTTGTGATGACAAAGACTTATTCTTTTTGAATGGTGGTTCAAAGTGTTAACAACTAAGCTGTGAAGTCCATGCTTTTAATTGTAATTGTATTTATATAACGCTTACTACGCCTGACAAGGTGTTGAAGGGACAGTCACGTAAAAAGAAATTGCATGGCATACAGTCTGGGTAATACTAAAATCTATAGTTTGGAAGCACCATTTTATCTTAAATCTTTTTGAGCAGTTTGTAGCAGTCTATCTTATACTGAGTGTAATGTAAGTTTAGAATATTGACTTAAATATTCACAGTGCTTTCTTTCACAGCCTGGCCACTTGTAACCCTAAAATACATAAATCACTTTACTCCACTGCTCCAACCAAGATTTAATTCCATGTCTCTCTGGTTACACACAGGCATCTGCAGTGCATTAACTAATAGAGGTTTCATAATGCATTCCGTATTGAGTAACAACTTTTGGTACTCATTTTTCATTTAAGCTGCGCATTCTTTTATATCTAGCTGCTTGATGGTGAAAGACCAAAAAACGTACATAATATTTAGATTTTAACCACACCTTTGACCTTGCCCCCATGCTCACTGACCCCAGCCCATTGCATGCAGCATCACAGTTCCCATGCTTTTATTAATTTACAGTTCCCATGCTTTTAATAATGCACTTCGACCACTGCCTGTGTCTGGTCGTCATGTCTGACACACAGAAATGAAAACACTAAAGCCTTATTGGAAAGGTGACTTTTCATACTAAAAGCTACATGAGCCACATGCTAACCAAATGTTTCCAAGGAACAAGAAGATTGTTAGAAATTGGGTTGTAGGTTGACTGTGGTATGAGCCCTGGTCAAGCAGCAACCACAATCCTAGTCAGGTTAAGGCACAAGGAAACCCTAAATTAACCTGTGCTCAACCCCCAGTAGTTTGGCACAGTGCAGTCAGGCTTAACTTAGCCGCAGTGTGTAAAGTATTTGTGCAACACTTCAAACAGTAAAACAGTGAAAACACCACACAAAAGGAATCCACACCACTTCAGAAAAATAGAGTAAGATTCAATAAATAAAAAAAGACCAAAACAATACAAATCTAATCAGTAGATCCTGAGATATGCAGTTTTAAAAATGTATGTGAAAAATAGCACATAAAAGCACAAATCGGTAACTGTGGTTATTTGGTTGCACCGGACTGGAACAAAATCACAAGTTTAGGTTCACTGCGATGGAGCACGGGCTGGTTACAGGGATCCACTTGAGCTCGCTGAACATAGTACCTTAAATCCTGGTGCCCAGTCTGGATGGCGTTTCTTTGCAAGGCTTAGTGTCGTCCGTCAGTTCAGAGGAACTGTGCAGTGAGGCTTTGGGGGCTTGGCGTCACTTTACCACCTATCCTAGAGAGCTGGGCAGTGTGGCTTCACAGGGCTTGGAGTTGCTTTGCGTCAGTCCCGGGCAGCTATACTGCAAGGCTTTGCAGTACTTGGGGTCGCTGTGCATCGGTTCCGATGGGCTAGCAGCTGCTCGGCGAGGCTTCGCACTGCCCGGGGTTGATTCTGGTGAGGCTGGCAGCTGTGCAGTGAGGTGTTGCGGGCCTTGTGTTGGTTCCGATAAGGGCCAGAGAAGGCAGAGCACCTTAGGCCCACTTCCAAGGGTCCAGAACTGGGGTGGCAGACTCACAGATGGGAGAGTCTACGTGAAGAAGCAGGGTTGCTGGAAGTCTGTTATGTCCCTAATAGTTCAGATCAGGAGCCAGCCAACTAGCCCTTAGAGTCACTCTGGGTTCTGGGTTTAAAAGAAATGCAAATTCAGTCCTGCTCACCCAGGCAAGCAGATCAGCACAGCAAAGCAGGAGGCAAGCAGAGTGCAGCCCAGCAGAGTGGCAGTCCTTCAGCAGCACAGCAGCTCTTCTTTCTGGAAGGCAGAGTATCCACAAGTCCAGAAGTGTACTACGTTGGTGATGTCAGAGGTCCAGTACTCATACCCAGTTGGGCCTTTGGAGTGTGGAGACTTCAAAGACAAGCCTTTGAAGTGCACAGAGGTCCTACCTTTTCAGCCCTGACTCCAGGCTTAGAGGTGGCTGACACTGAACGGGGGTGGCGAGGCGGGACAGGACAGGGGGGAAGTTAAAAATAATCAATAAAAAAATAATAAAAAATAAAACACCAACTTACCTTCTTGGGGAGACTCGTTCCTCTTCCCGGCAGCACACATGCTCCCAGCCATCACAACACTGCTGTCACCAGCATGACAGCAGCGTCGTGATCGGTCTGAGTGGCCTGCTTCGCCACTCAGGCTGGAAGTGGGAGCCTGTGCATGTTCTCCACTCAGCTGTACGATAAAGCTGGGTAGAGAACATGCAAAGTGCGCATGTCTGGTGGGCCAGCCCAACATGGCCGGCCAAACAGACATGTGCACTTTATAGTGCACATACCCCTCCTCCAGCCCTCCCCCAGCATGTCAAGCCCAGGCTTGCCCCGCCCCGCCTCCTTACCCCCAGGAAAAATAAAATGATAATAACATAGTGTTATTATTATTTTATTTTTCCTTTTACAAAAATCCAGCTGGGCGAAGCTCCTCCGCCTTTGTGTAAGAGCTGCCCCTGTCGAGGCTCCCTACGGGGGGTATTGCAGCCCTTTGTTTGGGGAAAGGACACAGCCTATTCAGGTGTAAGGGAGGCTGTGCCCAGTTCCTCCCTCACATCCTCCCAGGATGGCCTATTGAGTCACACCAAAGCTCCCAGTGTGTGTGGCTGTCTAAAGGGAACACACAAACCCCAGCTGTCACCCACCCCAGACAAAAGATCCGAGACAGGCAACAAATGGTTAAAATAGGAAAATGACAACTTCCTAAGTCATCACTAGTTGTGACTTTAAATTGTGATTCCAGAAACACTAAATTTGAAAAGTTTATCTCTTCCAGATTATGAATTACACTTATAAGGTGTAATAAGGTAATTCCAATGTTATCCAATGGGAGGGATAGGTCTTGCTGTAGTGAAATACAACTTTGGCAGCTTTTCACTACTAGTTCATGTAAAGCTTAAGGCCCATATTTATACTTTTTGATGCTAAACTGCGCTAACGCAGTTTAGCGTCAAAAAATTTTGCGCCGTCTAACGCCATTCTGAAGCGCCATGCGGGCGCCGTATTTATGGAATGGCGTTAGACGGCGCAATCAGACCGGCGCTGCCTGGTGTGCGTGGAAAAAAACCACGTAGACCAGGCAGCTCCGGCGTTGGGAAAAAATGACGTTAGGGCGTCTTAAAATGGCGCAAGTCAGGTTGACGCTAAAAAATCGTCGTAAACCGACTTGCGCCATTTTTTTTCGACGCCCATCCCCCATCAACATGACTCCTATCATTGTAAAGATAGGAGTCATGCCCCCTTGCCCAATGGCCATGCCCAGGGGACTTCTGTCCCCTGGGCATGGTCATTGGGCATAGTGGCATGTAGGGGGGCACAAATCAGGCCCCCCTATGCCACAAAAAATAAATAAAAAAATACTTACCTGAACTTACCTTAATGTCTCTGGGATGGGTCCCTCCATCCTTGGGTGTCCTCCTGGGGTGGGCAAGGGTGGCAGGGGGGGTCCCTGGGGGCAGGGGAGGGCACTCTGGGCTCATTTTGAGCCCACTTGTCCCTTAACGCCATGCCTGACCCAGGCGTTAAAAAGCGGCGCAAATGCGCCGTTTTTGGCCACGCCCACTCCCGGGCGTCATTTTTGCCCGGGAGTATAAATTCCACGTAAAGGCCTGGGAGTCATTTTTTAAGACGGGAACGCCTCCCTTGCATATCATTAACGCAAGGAAGGGGTTCACGCTAAAAAATGACGCACATTCCGGGAACTTTGGCGCTAGACGCGTCTAACGCCATAGTATAAATATGGCGTTAGTTGGCGTTAGTTTAGCGTCGAATTTGCGTCGAAAAAAACGACGCAAATTCGGCGCAACCAGAGTATAAATACGGCCCTAAATGTACATGTCATGCTTTTTAAATACATTGCACCCTGCCCTCTGGGATATCCAGGGCCTACAACAGGGGTTACTTATTTGCATAAAAAAGGAAGGTTTGGGCCTGGCAAAAGTTTAGTTTGCCAGGTCAAAATGGCAGTGTAAAACTGCTGCACACACATGATCTTGAGTGGCAGGACTGAGACCTGACTAGAGGGCTACTTAAGTGGGTGGAAGAATCAGTGCCTCAAACCACCTGTCTATGCCATCACCCACCTCAAGGTCAGGCACCATTACCCTGGGTATGTGGATCCTTCTTTCACTAGTGGACACTATATTTTAATCGCCATCATTACTGTTGGGCTCGGAGAGATGTTTGGTCTTCAAGTCCAGTTCTCTGAGACTACTCTCATGGGCCATTCTACTTTCCTCCAAGGCTCTCTCAGCCTCCATGGCTAGTTTTTTTTCTGACAGGGCCCTTTCAGCCTCAGCCTTCTCCTTCAATAAGGCTTTCAATGCCTCTGCTTTTCCCTCCTCTGCAGCCAGTCTGGCTAGCTGCAGCCTCAGGTCCCTCTCAGCCTATTTTCCCTTCAACCCTTCAGGAGACAGGACGTGGAAGGATAAACTGCTTCCTGCATTGGATCTAGCAAGGGGCTCCATCGCTGTGCATCCTCCTCTCTCCTCTGGAGCCATTAAGACATGTTTAAAGTGCTACTTAAGTCAGTGACACAATCAGAGATAAAGGCCCACAAGTAGCATTCAATTTACAGCCCCTGAGCACAGGTAGTGCACTTTATAAGGGTCTTATAGGTAAATTAAATATTCCAATTGGGTATAAGCCAATGTTACCATGTTTTAAGGAGCAAGCACAAGCATTTTAGCACTGGTTAGCAGTGGGAAAGTGCACAGAGTCTTAAGCCAATAATAAACAAATCCAATAACAATAGGAAGAGGAGGAAGGCAAAAGGTTTCGGGATGACCTGCAGAAAGGGTCGTTTTCTAACAAAGGTGTTTGTGGGAGGATCTCCCAATGAGCACATGAATGTGCTCCCACAGACACAGATGTAGACTTACATGAATCCCATTAATGATGTGGAGCATGTACTGTGATTAATAAAATTATGGGGGCTTAAATCAGGTTTAGGAATATGTGTCACCAAGAGCTCAAACATTTGGGGCATTCACAAAGCGGAATAATTAGAATACCTGATGACAAATGTAAAAACAAGTATGTGTTGATAATTATATTGCACAGACCTAGCTGGTCAGCACCGGAGCACTGTCCATTATGGGAAGTGATCTCAAGTGGAGGCTAAAATCTTTGAATTACACACATTTGCACTAGCATCTCACACATTTAAAATGTAGGCACAGTGAGATTAAGTGATTTTCCCAGAACTGTGCACTTTTCTGTCAAGTGCCAATCTTGATTCAAACCCAGATTACCAGGTGTCAAGGTGCTGGTTTCCAAAATGTTCCTTTAGAGATTGGTTCCTGTGTCATTCACTGCCAGCACTGGCATCACCCGCTGACAAGGTGACATCCAGACTTCTGGTGAAAAAGGGGGCAAACTGAATTGGTGAAATGTGTTGTATAATTTGCCTTAGTATCATTGTTGTGCTGCTTGTTCACACATCATTCACTCTGCCATCTCGCATTTCACACTCCTCTCTTTGCTGTCTCAGTCACATTCTCCTCTCATTTCTTCCCCCCCTTTCCCTGCATATTCTCTCACACTTTTGCTTTCTTCTTTTTTTACTATTTTCTATCTCTTCTCTCTATCTCATTCCACAATTTCTTCAATCAATCCCTTCTCTCCCACTCTCCTTCTCCTTCCTTCCTTCTCCTCACTTCCTATCAGAGGCAGGCCATGTTGTAGACTAACCAGGGAGAGAGGTCTGTTGTACTTTCACTGAATATGAGCTGATGCCAAGTATCTCAAGTCCCACTGAAATAAGCTTTTACCTTGTTGGAATGAATGCTGAAATAACTCAACCTGTGAACTGACTTTGTGCAGGGAATCAGCTCGAGTTCAGTGCAAGAAATCAAGTGTCTGTAAATGAGCTCAACAATATATATATATATTTATATATATATATATATACATATATAGACAGACTCTGCTCTGTCTGGACAGAGGTTCAGCACTTTGTATGCAGGGACTCAGCTATATCTGCGTTGCAGCTCAGCTCTACAAGAAGATGGGACTGTTTGTGACAGAATCTAGGGCCAGATGTAGCAAAGAACCAATTTGCGACTTGCAAATTGCAAGTCGCAAATTGGTATGCAGTACGGTGTCTCAGACACCGACTGCGACTCGCTATGGGGTCGCAATGACCCACCTCATAAATATTCATGAGGTGGGTCGCAAATTGCGGCCCCATAGCGAGTATAGGCACTCGCAAACATGGAGGCCTGCTGTCGTCAGCAGACCTCCATGTTCGTGACTGCTTTCAATAAAGCAGTTTTTTTTTTTTAAGTGTAGCCCGTTTTCCTTAAAGGAAAACGAGCTGCACTTAAAAAAAAAAAAAAAAAACTTTAGTTTCGGGTTTTTTTCAGGGCAGGTAGTGGTCCCTTGGACCACTACCTACCCTGAAAAAATATTTTTGGGTCCATTCACAAACTGGAAGGGGTCCCATGGGGACCCCTTCCAAGTTGCGAGTGGGTTACCATCCACTTGAAGTGGATGGTAACTGCGACACCATTTGCGACCGCATATGCGGTCGCAAATGGTATTGCATACCACTCAGAATCGCAAATAGGAAGGGAACACCCCTTCCTATTTGCGATTCAGAAATGCATATTGCGAGTCGGTACCGACGCGCAATATGCATTTCTGCATTGGGAAACGCGTTTAGCGACTCGCAAACGGCAATTTTTGCCGTTTGCGAGTCGCTAAACGTTTCCTACATCTGGCCCCTAATTCTTTCTGAATGCGCAGCAACTAATTTTATCAGTGCAGGAACTTATTTATGTCTATTAGATATTCAGCCCTATCTCAAGACGAGTAATCAACTTTACTTTTAGGTTCCTCTCCTTAGTAAAACAGGCACTGAAATGTGCTTTTCATTCCCAAGCAGTCCTAACCTTTCGGTTGGTACATTTTGCAGCAGCAAATTAGATACGTGATGGTTTGCACTGCGGTTGAACCTCACATCTATATTTACCTCGTCTTTAATCCACTCTCTACTGCACACTCTCCTCCTCCATCTTCCTCACCTTCCATGCTTTGTTGCAAATGCTGTCTTGACAGTCACTGCTTTTAGGTCAATTTGATATTTCTTTGGTCTACATTTGTAGTGAGGACATTTAAAAAGAGCAGAGAAGTACAAGCAGAGAGAATGAGACAGCGGTAATTAAAAAGAAGACAAAAGTGAAATGTAAGGAGCGGGAAGCTGTAGATGGAGATAAAATGAAAAGATAATGACAGAGAGAAGGAGAGGAGGCAGCTGCATGTGACTGAAGAGTGACTACAGGGGAAAGGGCAGGATGAACAGTGCTAAGGTTCAGATAACGGTCATTAGATGATGCAGTAGTAGTTGAAATACACTGCAGTGCATCGGAAGGAAACAGGCTTGGGAAGAAAAAGCAAATGCAACTAATAAATGAGTTACATTTCATGTTTTGTCTCTTGGCACCCAGCTTAAGGTTTAAAAATCCTCTCTCCATGTGGACATTGAAAAAAGCAAGGTACCTGGACTGTGTCACAGCAGCAGGTGAGTTAACTCACAGGACGACACTTGCTAGTTTGAAATTGGCATGGAGTTGAGGCGGGTGAAGCAGGCACCAGCTGATCGCAAAAATGGATCAGCTTGAGGAACAGCAGCAAGGCTGAGAAGCCATTATGCATTTCAATTGAGTCTTTGGAATGTATGTGTGTCTTGGTCCTCTTTCTCCCTTCACCTCAAGGTTTTCCAAGCACTAGCTGTCACTTGGAGAGATGGAAAAGATGACCAAGAGGTTGACCCCACAATTGCTGAGCTTTCTGGGGCATACTATGCTGGTGCAGCAGAAGGCTTCAGTAGGCTCAGTGCCAAGCCTTGTCTATGCACAGTGCCAAGCTGCTCCGCCTCTTCAATCTATTACGTCCCCTTCCACTAAACACACAGGGCAACAGGCATGCAAGGGTTTTCTGTGAAGTGGACTGTGAGAGGTTAGCACCCAGTAGTCCTCAACAAAGGCATAGGTATTAGCCAAACTTGGTCACAGAGCATGTATGAGGCAGAGGAGCACAATGACAGGCTGCTTTGCACCACTGCCCAAGTATTGACTGTTACAGTTACTGTGGGACATGATGTTATTGATAAGCCATCGCATGACAGACTCACAAGCAACATCAGTGCCTGGGCCTTAGATCGCCGTCCTTATGAGATTGGATGCCAGGGATATTTTACTCAGAGGATGTAGTCTGCTGTGGCAGGACCATTTTTAAAAGACTTTGGCCCTCATTTTGAACATGGTGGTAAACACCGCTCCGCCGGTGGTGGCATTAACTACCGCCAACAGTCAGGTGGCCTGGCCCGCCAAATTATGAAGCACCTGAAAAACAGGCAGCCTGAAAACCACTCACCACCAGCAGAGAAGTGCCGACAACGACAGCAGAGACCGCCCACAGGCCGACGGAAAGACCCTACCAGCCCATCAAATATTGAAGCACTAGACCACCGTTAGTTCCGGGGCGGGAACCACTGCCATGCAAAGCCAGGCGGAAATGAACCAAATATAAGGAAACACTCGCCGGAGGCTCACACAACACGCCGAAGCAGACATGAATAGAGAGTTGCAAATCATGCCAGTCCTGTTCCTTGCCATATACCTCCAAGACTGAGACTGCCGACGAAGACGACAACGGTAAGTACCGCAACCTACTAAACAAGGGAAGAAAGGGCACAGTTACATACCCACCCAACTCACACACCCCGCAACACACCCACAACCCCTCACAACAGCACAAGCCATACACCCCAGAGCAAGAGGTACTTACCCGACACAAGGCCAAGACAACGTGCCCAAAGTACACACATGTGCACAAACCCCCCCTTCAACCCCCCCCCCCCCCCAAAAAAAAGGATGAACCACAGATCCAGAGTGTGACAAAACCAACACTGGCCACACAAACTTTTATTAAGCACCAGGAGCAACAGAAGTACAACAGAAGGCCAATAGCCAGTCCATAGTCCAAAGTCCGGTGGGCCCAAATGGCCCCAACTTAACTCCCACAAGTGCAAATGGTACTCCACCTTAAAGGGGCAACAATGAGGCATCCAGGCACCTTAGGGAACAGGGTCAGAGGGTGGTGAGGGTGGTGACTTACGACTGGGAGGGGGGGGGCTTGGCTTTACGTTTGGGAGATGGAGGGGGCTTGGGTCTGGCATTTGAAGCTGGTGGAGCGGCCTTGGACACGGGTGCGGCAGATGTACCTGGGCCAGCACGGGGTCTCTTGCTCACAGGGGAGGTAGCACAGGAATGGGAAGGGCGGACAGGGGTGGGCTGTGACCTGGGAGGAGTGGACAGGGCAAGGAGGTGGGCACCTTTAGGGACGAGACGGGGTGGGCCAGTGGGATCGAATAGGTCAACACGGGATAGGAAAAGTTTTTTAGGGGTATTCGGGGTGGACCTGGAGGAAGGTGTGGGAGTGGAGGTAGAGGGAGTGGTTGTGACAGGTGTAGGTGTGCGTGACGTGGGTGCAGGTGATGGTAGAGTATGCTGAGTTGTGGTGGATGTGTGTTGGGTGGGTGTCTTGGAACGTTTGAGTATTTTGGGAGGGGGGTGGACACAGTGGGACAAGACAGGCTGCCAGTGTAAATGTATTTTGTCTGTGTGTCTGCAAGTTTGCTGAGTGTGCTGCATGTGTCAACCAAAGTTGTTGTGGTGAGTGCCCAGGGACACTGGCTGCCGTCAAAGAGGAGGCCAGAGCCTGAAAAGATCTCTGTAGGCCAGACACGGCACCCATCCAGGTAGGCATTGGTCTGCTGCACCTGTGATCCTAGCCCCTGAATGGCATTGACGATGTTTGTCTGCCCTACAGAGATGGTCCTCAGGAGGTCAATAGCCTCCTCCTTGAGGGTAGCAGGGCTGACTGGGGCAGGAGATGAGGTGCCTGGGGCGAAGGAGAGGCCCACCCTTCTGGGTAAGCCGGCACGGGCAACTCGGTGGGGAGCAAATGGGAGGGCGGTGATGGTATGCGGGGTGGTGGAAGATGACACAGAATGAGTGGGCCCACTAGGGTCCGCCACCACCAGGGAGCTCCCATCAGAGGAGGTATCAGAGTCACTACCTCCAATGATAGTTGCCTCCCGTGGTACTCCCCTCCAACCCACTGGTCCCCTTGGCATAGCTCGACTCTGCCTCTGTGGAACCGTGGGCCACTGCATCCCCAATCGCCAGTGCCACAGCTCCCTTGCCAGATGATGCTGATGTACACAGACAACACAAGAGAACAGGGATGGGGAGACAAACCAGGAGAGACACTTGTAAATAGCTGAATGGAGGTACATAACTGGTTCACACATACTCCCACCCTGCAAATATTCCACCATGCAGCACCTACCGCTATACACGTGGCTATGCCCCTGACTAGTGGCCACAACCCTGCTCTACAGCCATTTCTAACATCACAGAAGGACCTGAAGTACTGCAGACCTGTCCCTTACAACCTAACTTCTGATGGGGGCCATTATGTAAAATGACATCAGTCAGAGTCCCAGCCACTAGACAGCATACATAGAAGAGCACACTCACACATCCATCAAGGAGGCATACAATGGTTTCTGTACTCACCCCCTTGTGTCTGCTGTGCAGACTTCCAAAGCCCCCATCCAGATTCGGATACGCCACCACCAGAATGTGGCGCATTAGGGGGGTCGGAGCCCAACAGGCACCCCTTCCTCGTTAGGAGGACTTCCCCAGCAGACTGTCACAGGTCTTCCTCGCCCAGCGCCGTAGGTCCTCCCACCTCCCTAGCGATGGCATCCCAGAGTCTCCTCTTCTGATGGGCGCTGAACAATATGGGACACACAGAAAACGTAACACAGAGATCAGACAATGCCCATTAGATACAGCTGGCTATACATCACCTATGGGACGGACACTCACAACAGCATAACAGGACCTCACACACGCAGCATGTCATGAATCCCACGACTGTACAGTGTCAAATCGTGCACACATGTTTACAGCCATCTACCACCATTACACACATCCATGCCCCCCAATCCACCTACTCACCTGTTCCTCTGGTCGACCATAGAGCTTGGCGTACAGGGGCAGGACCCCGTCCATGAGCTTGTACAGTTTCTCTGTGGTGGCCCTTTCCCCTGCCACTCGTGCTATTTCCAGGACCAGAGTCAGGACACAGCAGCACACTCAGTGGAGTACCTGCATGCACATAATCCGGGAGTCAAGTAAAGTTGGGGTGACGAGATGGCGTTACACTCCGCGGCGGTGTGCACCATCACCGCCGGCGGTGATCATGATACGCTCATATTCCCCATTGACAACCATGTTAACCAATGAATGGTCGCACGGCAGTGAATGCTATTACGACAACTGCCAGTGGTATGAGGTCACTTCCACGACAACATTTCTGGATAACAGGTGGCAGACATTTTGGCCATTACTACGCAGTTATTAATTTCTCATTTGCCCCATGCAGGCCCTATTGCACCCAACCCCCATAGGCATGAACAAATATACATTTATTCACCACAACAGTCCTGATGTATCACTGAGGACATGTCACTCCAGTTTAACATCCTACTATGCATATGTGTCATCGACTTGTATGCCAGCAGTGCTGAATATTTAACATGTTGGGCAGATGTATGTGTGTTCCTCACATGTGTTCTCAACTCCTCCTAGGTACAGACCCATGGTGCAAGGAAGGGCCCCATCGGTGTACAGACCACTAGTTGATTTGGGGACCATAGTGGAGCGTCACATCATCATCAATTACAGACTCAACCATGCTACTATTCATGAACTTTGTGCATTACTGGATCCAGCACTGAAACCGGCTAATCGGAAGCAGCATGCCATCCCTACTGAAGTGCAAGTGCTCTCCGCACTCCATTTCTTGGCCAAGGGCTCATTTCAGGTGACTGTGGGCATGGGTGCAGGTTTTTAACAGCCAATGTTCTGCCTCATACTGTCCAGATTCCTGAATGCATTTGTACAACACCTGCAGTCCTATGTGACGTTTCCCCAAAGTGCTGAACTCCCTGCCATCAAGTCAGACTTTTATGCCTTTGCCAACATTTCGCATGTGATAGGTGCCATTGATGGAACCCACATAGCTCTCATCTCCCCAAGAGTAAGTGAACAGGTGTACAGAAACAGGAAGAACTTTCACTCCATGAACATTCAATTGGCGTGTACTGCAGACCAGTACATCTCACATGTGAATGCCATGTTCCCTAGATCAGTCCATGATTCCTTTGTGCTGAGGAACAGCATTGTGCCACACATGATGGAACAACTACAAGGGGACAGATGATGGATGATCATAGGTAAGTGTGTCTGACACTTTTTGGCACATAGCTGACAGCCAGGCTGCCTGCAACTGAGGGTTGTCAGTGACAGTCCTGTTTTGCCCACTTTTGCAGGTGATTCTGGCTACCCAAATATGCATTGGCTCCTGACACCAGTGAGGAATCCTAGGACAGATGCTGAGAGGAATTACAATGAGGCCCATGGACGTACTAGGAGGGTGATAGAGTGCACTATAGGTCTCCAGAAGGCTAGATTCTGTTGCCTTCATATCTCTGGGGGATCCCTGGCCTATGAGCCTGAGAAGGTGTGTAGAATAGTGGTGGCCTGCTGCATACTGCACAACGTGGCTGTGAGGAAATCTATTCCCCTCTTGGAGGAGGATGGTGCTGTATATCCAGACCAGCTTCCTCAGAGAGGGGATGAGAGTGATGGTGATGATGAGGAGGGGGAAGATGTACACTCCAGGAACCAACTGATCCAACTGTACTTCCAGTAACTAAGAGGTACTATTTGATGCTGTTGTTGTCTGTGCAGCATACTGTCGGTATGCCTTATCCTCTATGGAGGTGTTGGGTCTATAGACATTGTCACTGTGACCAGGTTTGCATGGGACATGTGACGTGATGGACAACTTGTTAGAGATTTCTGCTGGCATCACCCCATTTAATGCGTGGGATGCCATTCTTGCAATAAAGATATGAATAAATGATTTCAATTTCAATTGCATGCACACTTCTATTTGATTCAACATACTGACAGGGGACATTTATATTGGTGAACAGGTGCTTTATTTGGTGTCAGGGATGCCATGGTGCTCTTTACAGTGATGGGAGTGGGCTAGTGGTGGATGTCCATATTGGCTACATGGTCTCAACGATTGTTGGCAGTGGTAATGTGTCCATCTGTTTGGGGTTGCTATTGCACGGTGGGGATGTTGGTTCAGTGGCACACTTGGGGGACAGTTCTTGTCAGAGTCACTTCTTAGAGGGGGCCTTGGTCTTGGCAGGAGTTCCAGTGCCATATCTGGGCCTGAGGGACCGTTTGGGTGCCTGGTGTTGGCCTGTACGGGTTGAGGTGTTGATCCCCTGTGTGTCCTCGGATGGTGGCACAAGTCCAGTTGCTGCTACTGATGTTGCTGGCTGGTCTGTATCTTGGTCTATAGTAGAGGCTTCCTGGTCTGTGGGAGTCTCACGCTGGGTGAAGTACTGGGTTTTTCAGAACCCAGTGGTGCCAGGGAACACACCCTAAGACTTCGAGTCCTTCCTGTTTCAGACTACAGAAACACAAAGTCTTCTTGGTGAAGTCAAAGATCTTGTTTATTGGCTGCAGCCAGTAACAGGTATCCTAGAAGTACAACACGGTGTATATTCTCAGGAGACTGCTCCCCTTGCAAAGCTAACCTTCTCTTTTATACAAAATATTATGCTTTGGGCAAACATTCCTTATTTTACAGTTGACCATTCACATATTTTCACTACAAAGAAATAGCAGGGTTATGATGACAACCCCAAATTTCAGTTTGTCCAGCCCTCAATCAATTACCCGGCAAGGCTCAGTACTTTCATCAGATATCAACGGACCCCCAATATAAACAGGCACCTCCTCCTTGTAAAGCAAGTCATAAAGAAAGAAACAGGGACAGGTGCGTGTAAGATTAGGCATGGTTTGTGTGTGATGAAAGGTTTTATGATGTGTTGTGCCTTGATACTAATCTCATTCGGCCACTGGGAAAGAAACTGGCCGAACAGTTTTGGCTTCAGGCAGTGGAGTCAGCTTGCCCAGGTCACAGAGGAGTCAGCAAAGATGTACGTGTCCTTCCGACTCGTTTTCGGCATTAGTCATTGGCCTATGTGAGGGCACTCACAAAATGGCTGTCGTCTAAATGGAACACGAGGGTTCAGGACGTTAACTCTGATATTCGGGTGATTTCGTTACCTGAATATGAATACAATGCTTGTGCATACTATTCTAATCATTCTCGGTCTGCTGATACCAAAATCGTTGTGATACGACGATGTTTATAACACGGGTCCAGAATTTTCAGTACCACAGACCCTCCTTTTGCCCTTACATAGGCAATAACCTATACTCACGCTAATCTGAGTCCAGGTCTATATTCATAAAGTCGTTGAGATGTTGCTGTAGCATCATCCTATTACCTAGCTCATCCCTTGATACAGGTTTCCTTGCACACGATGTAGCACAGAGGCCACATATTGCAGGAGCACACTGTACACACAGACAGGACAGGAAAAGAATGTCTAAGATCATCCCAATGACTACCAGAGTCTTCCATCCCCAGGCGGATATCAGCTCCCAGAACCACCCCATCAATGACCAATCTCCTTTATCCACGTGAATAGATTCGGAGATCTTATGCAGTTTGGAAATGGCCTGGTAGACTGTCGGAGCGTTATCTGGGATGAAAACACAGCAACTTGATTGGATCACTTTACATACCCCACCTCGGTCTGCAAGTATGACGTCTAATGCGACCCTGTTCTGAAGAGTCATAAGGCGATCCGACTGGAGCTCAGCAGTCAAATTACCAAGGGCACCGGCGGTTTCAACTACCGTGGATTCAACCACCCTTGTCAATTGCCTTATGTTCCTGCTGTTAACCATAGGACCCCAAAACGGCAGAAAACCCTGTACGAAATCTCCAAATTCTTGTCCTGTAGTGTCTTCTTTACTTATGACACCTCTAACTATCCTTGTCTTATGGTAATCTGCCGCGGCCGTGTAGGTGGGAGGTAACAGGAACGAAACAAAACATGTGACTGAGAAGTCAGGGGGCAACCATGTATAGGCTCTATTATGGCAGATGAAATAGGCACCCTTAGCTGCTAAGAACGAAGGAGAAGTCTGAGACGCAAAAACATATGTTTCAGTGCAGATACTTTTCCCTAACTGACCTCTGGGATTCTTGCCATTACCTTGCAGACATAGGTGACCCTGATGGGGTACAATCCAAATCGGGGAGGATCTCTTTGCTCGCTGGTTCCCACTCAGAGTAACTCCATATCCTGTTATGTTCCATCCAATATATGCTAGTGTCTCATCTCTCGGGATAGTCTCATAGGAAATATCTTCCCTAATCATATCTACTATACCCTTAGCTAGTGTACTATTCTTAGGATTATCTTTCACAGAACGTAGGGGGTTGGCTTCATACGCGTATATGAACACCGTTCTATATGCCCATACAGAACCATTATGGCTGAAAGGCAGGACCAGATAAGGGATACCTTTATCAGTAGTATGAGGCATAAGACCACACACCCAACAGTTAGTTGTGTTCACTACTAATTGGTGTTGGTGTAGAAGCTGAATGAATGAATTGTTGACAAATTCTAATCTTCTGGCAGACTCGTGTTCAGGCAGGGGGTGAAAAGAATGCGAGGAAACAGTAGAAGGAGGTATGGGCTGTGTAATGGGTGCAAATGTCACTTGAAAAGAGAATAAAACATATCCTATTAAAAACGTCATTACACTAAGCAACATGAAAATACATAATATCAAAAATCGTTTCTTTGTCATTATTATACACATTCTGGCTTTAAAGTCCATCTGTCTGGCAGGTCTCTCATTCTTGAAAAACTCCATCCTCTCTAATTGCTGCTCGTGGTGGTAGGGTGTTCTATGCTAGGGAATGCTTCTGTCAGTCCAGGGCAACTCCGTTAGACCGACCAGAACTGTCGACCTAACGTCTTCAGCTGCACTCCAAAGACTTGGGCAACCACGACCTTACAGCTGAACCCAGATGGCGGTTCGAAAAGAAAAAAACAAAAATAAGAAAGTTTCTCAGATGAGAGAGCCGCACTTTCAAAAAAATAGCAAAGGAACGGGAAAAAATTATTTGTCCTTAGTTCTTGGTCTCAAATTATAACGGCTTTTTCCAGGTACTGTCTGGTTCTGGAACAAGAGTTCAGGCTCTGTAGTGTTCAATCGAATTGACGGTGGCACAGCTTCTTGCAAATTATTGTCACTTTCTCGTTCAGAAATTGTTCCTTTTACACGTGCATCGCTAAATGGCAAAAAACGAGGCACAGTCTCAGTCTCAGAGTCAGCGATCCCCTCCTGGACCCACCGGTCGTACGGTAGAGGAAAAGGGACCCTCTTGCAGTGTACGCCGTGGATCCAGTTCTTTTTCCTTTCCACTCGAACAGCCGATCTTGTTGAGAGAAGGACGAAGTGGGGGCCGGTCCAACGGGGCTGGTCATTCTTTGTCCGCTGGAAGTTCTTGACCAGCACCCATGATCCAGGATCGATAAGATGTCCTGGAGCTTCAGAGACCTGAGGCAGAGTATCGTGAACCCGCAATTTAGCCGTCAATTCATACAAATAATCAAGCAGTACAGGGTGTTCAATCTCACTGAATTTTGTTGGTCTTGGCACTCCCCATATGTTGGCCGGGCGGCCGAACACAATTTCATAGGGACTAAGTCCCACTCGCGAATGCACAGTCATTCTTGTTGATAGGAGTGCTAGAGGCAGAGCGTCAGGCCATTTAAGACCAGAGCTCGCTTGTATCTTTGCCAACTTCCGTTTTAGCGTGCCATTATAGCACTCTACTAGTCCAGCTGATTGGGGGTGATTTGCAGCGTGGAATTTTTGCTGGATACCTAGCCCCTCACATTCTTTTTTCATCACTCGACCCACAAATTCACTCCCATTATCACTCCAGACCATTCTCGGCATTCCAAACCTAGGGAAGAATTCCTTGACAAGGGCTTTAGCTGTGGATAAGGCAGTGTTGTCTTTTAAGGGATATGCTTCTACCCATCTTGAAAAGCACAAACAACAATGAGTACGTATTTAAGATTGTTGCACCTTTCCATGTGGATGAAATCTAGCTGCAAAACCTCGAACGGATACGTTGGAGGCGCAAAATGACCAGCTGGAGTTGGGGTTCCCCTACCAGGATTGTATTTCAGACACACCATGCAATTCTTGACCACATTCTCTGCACATTTAGGAATTCCAGCATTTTGCCATACTGGAGCCAACAACTTACAAATCCCTTTCACACTGATATGGGCCATTCCATGAGCCATTGTCACCACTGCAAGCACATACGCATCGGGTAACAACCATCGCTGATGTTCTGACAAGTCAACCCAACAACCATTTTCATCCAATTTACCCGTACTTTCTTTCCACACACTCAACTCTTTCTCTGAAGCTTCAGCTTGAAGAGACTTCACACCCTCTATCGTATCTTCACATATTCCAACGTCACCAACCCATCTTGCGGGGCCTGCAACATACATTCGATTCATCACATCTTTTGCTGTTTCTTTTGCGATTTCGTCAGCAAATGCATTGCCACGACCGACATCATCAGTAACCTTCTTGTGTGCACTGCATTTCACAATCGCAACTTGTAATGGCAAGGTCAGTGACTCAAGAAGCTCATTCACCAACTGACCATGCTGAATTTTAGCTCCATGCGAAGTCAGGAACCCACGTTCTTTCCACAATCGTCCAAAACTATGGGCCACACCAAACGCATACTGGCTGTCGGTATATATGGTCACTTTCATTCCTTTCGATAACACACACGCTCTCGTAAGTGCAATCAGCTCTGCTGCTTGAGCTGAATTATGTGGTATACGTGCAGCTTCAACAATCGTATGCAAAGTTGTGACAGCATATGCTGCAGTCGTATCACCATTCGGAAGCTTGAAGCATGAACCATCCACCCATAAGGTACCATCACACTTTACAAGAGGAGTATCTTTAAGATCTACTCTCCCTTTCGTTTCTTCTTCTGTCCTAAGAAAACAATCATGTTGTTCAACATCATCTGTCTCTACTGAAATCGGCAATAACGTGGCTGGATTCAACGTATTGCACCTCTTTATGTGCACATGACTCGCTAACAGTGTCAACTCGTAACCTGACAATCGAGCACTAGTTAAATGCTGTGTCTTGGTCCTGTTTAACAACGTGTCCACTGCTTGTGGAACCATCACAATCAACATATTATTCATCACTAGCCCAGCAGACTGTCGAATAGAAACAGCTGCTGACGCTGTGGCTCTCAAGCAACTCGGCAATGCTTTAGCTACCGGATCCAAAGTTGACGAAAAATATGCGCATGGGCACTGCTTGTCTCCAAAAGCCTGTGGGGGTCATTCCTACCCTGGCGGTCCGAGACCGCCAGGGTAGGGGACCGCGGATGCACCGCCAACAGGCTGGCAGTGCATCCAGACCCATTCTGACCGTGGCGGTAAAGCCGCGGTCAGAAAAGGGAAACCGGCGGTTTCCCACCGGTTTTCCCCTGGGCTGCAGAATCCTCCATGGCGGCGCTGCAGGCAGCGCCGCCATGGGGATTCTGACCCCGTTCCCGCCAGCCTGGTTCTGGCGGTTTTGACCGCCAGAACCAGGCTGGCGGGAACTGGTGTCGTGGGACCCCTGGGGGGCCCTGCAGTGCCCATGCCAATGGCATGGGCACTGCAGGGGCCCCCTAACAGGGCCCCACATTGATTTCCACTGTCTGCATAGCAGACACTGGAAATCGCGACGGGTGCAACTGCACCCGTCGCACAAAAGCAACTCCGCCGGCTCCATTCGGAGCCGGCTTCATCGTTGCTGTGGCTTTCCCGCTGGGCGGGCGGGCGGCCTTTTGGCGGTCGCCCGCCCGCCCAGCGGGAAAGCCAGAATGACCGCCGCGGTCTTTTGACCGCGGTACGGTCTTCTGATGGTTCCCGCTTGGCGGGCGGCGGTCGAATCAGCCCCTGTGTCAGTACTGACAATGCACAACCCTCTTTCTCATGGACATTCAGTGTAAAGGGCTTACTGTAGTCGGGGGTACCCAACACAGGAGCCGAACACAATGCATTACGCAATTCGGAAAAACTTTTCTGACAATCTTCAGACCACGGAACGGGGTTCGGTGTATCTTTATAGGTCAATGCTACCAAAGGTTTGGCCAGCAAAGAAAAATTCGGTATCCATTGTCTGCAGTATGATG
Source organism: Pleurodeles waltl (assembly GCF_031143425.1). Taxonomy (NCBI): domain Eukaryota; kingdom Metazoa; phylum Chordata; class Amphibia; order Caudata; family Salamandridae; genus Pleurodeles; species Pleurodeles waltl. Next base: position 287,836,288 of record NC_090443.1, on the reverse strand, counting down.
TAATGCCCAAGAAAGCACGTACTTCTCTCTGTGTCCTTGGCACACTCAATTTTGCAATTGCCTGAATTCTTTCTGAGGTCAGTTTCCTTCCCTCCTTCGATAAGAGATGACCTAAGTAGGTCACTTCTTGTCGACAATATTGCAGTTTTGAAAGGGACACTTTGTGATGTAAATCAGATAAATGACGCAACAACGACAAGGTGGCTTCTTTACAAATCTCTTCAGTATCTGTAGCGACTAGAAAATCATCGACGTACTGAATAAGGGTAGCGCCGTCAGGTAAAACAATTGCATCAAGCTGTGTTTTTAAAGCCTGACTATATATTGATGGACTTTCACAGTAGCCTTGTGGAGCGCGTTTGAAGCGGAAACTTCGGCCTCCTAAACTGAAGCCAAAAATATCCCTGCTCTCCTCTGCAATCGGGATGCTGAAGAAAGCATTCTTTAAGTCAATCACCGAGAACCAGGTGGCGGAAGCTGGAATCATAGTCAATAGGGCAGTAATATTAGGAACAACTGGAAACTGTGGCACAACTATTTTATTTACCTCTCTAAGATCAATCACAAGCCTGTAAACAGGTGGCTTAGAGGGGTCAGTACGTTTCAAAACAGGCAGAACAGGACTATTACAAACGTTGCCTCTTGTCTCTTCAATTACATCTTTTTCAATTAAATCATAAATGATCGCTAGCAACGCCTTTTCACCTTCACTTGAGATCTTGTATTGTTGAATGCGTGGTAATTTAACATTGGCTTTCAATGTCCCAACATAAGGCGGTATTTCCAACAGACCCACGTCATTAGGACCAGTAGCCCAAATGGTATCAGGAAGAAACGACAATTCGGTCGGAAGTTTATCCTTCGACAAATACATTGGAGAGACTATTTTCCTACCCAGTGTAAGTTGTACTCCCGAAGGAGAACAATATAATGTCGCATACAATCTTTTCAACAAATCCAATCCTAACAAGTTTTCACCACAACCTGTCGTCAGAATAAGGGGTGCTTCCAATTCACAAGGTCCAACAGAAAGGGACATAGGACTAGAAATCGGGTTCCTAACCGGGGCGCTAGAAAAACCTACTGAAACATTCATCTCGCCAGACAAAGGTGCGCCAGGGAGTTTTGAGTGCATAATAGAACTCTTTGTAGCACCAGTATCCAACAGAAAAGGCTCCGACACACCTGAGGTAATCACCTTAACATAAGGTCCATTCTGATCTACTGGAACTAAAAAAAACTCCCTCTCTTCGTCTATGGCTGTCCTAGCAATTATTACCTTCCAAGTTCTCATCTTCTGCATAGTAGTCGTCAGCATAGTACTGAGACGTCCTACCAGACGCGTTATGTTGCTGGTCAAAACTATTCATTGAGTTTTGAGACGGAAAGGAACGCGTGTTCTGGGGGAAACTTCCACGTCCTCTACCTCTAGGAGCTTGTTGAACACCTTGACCTCTTGCGCCAGAAGCACCATTCGTACGCTGTAACAAAATAGGACAACTATACTTGAAATGACCCTCTTCTTTACAATATGAACACTGATTGGGACCTACAGGAACACGTGGTTGAGAAAACTCGAACCTTTGCGAGTTTCTCTGGAACTGTTGAGGTTGCTGATAGTTACTCTGACCACCACGTGGCGGATACGCCTGTTGTAAAAGAACCTTCGTCTTTAATTCTTTAGTTTTCTTGTCTGCTCTATCCTTCTCATCTTTATCCCTATTTTCGTAGTACTGTGCAGTAGCCAATATTTGTGCTGAAGAGGAAACGGCCCAAGAACTCTCTGAATCCTTCAATTTCTTACACAGCTTGGCAAGCAAATTGTGCACAAACTTGTCGACGAACAACCGTTGACCACCTTCTGTACTCATATCTTGACCACTGTGGTCGATAAACGTTTCCTCAAACCTGGTGAAGAAATCAGACACTGGTTCATCTTTCTTCTGCTTACACGCAGACAATTTATCCCAATTCACACGCATCGCAGGCATTAAAGTCTTCATGTAAGTAATGATCCTAGCAGGCAGTTCTGCTACCAAAGGCTCAGGCTTGGCACCACCAACTTGTCTATCATTTGCAGCACTAATATTAGCCCATGAGTCACCTAACTCTTGTGCATGATCTGTATGGCGAATCAATCCCCACAAAGGCTGTGGAACAACATTCCCAAATAACATGTCTATGTCGGCTAAATTCATAATGCATGAGTCTGCAGTCTGTGATAATTCCTTATAATACCCTGCAGGGTTTTTACGGGGATCAGGCAAAGTCTGCTTAAGGGCTAAAACTTCAGCTCGCTTCCACGGAACATGTACCCAAACACGCTGAAAATGAGCTGGGACAGCATCAATTTGATTAGCAACATCAGCCGCAACGGCGTCCTTCCATACCGGAGGGACTTCTCTCATTGGGTACTGTCGCACCTTTTTTTTAACAGAGGAGTCATGTTGGAACAATGACTGAGAAGTATCCTTATTCCTAAAGGACAACAACGTCGCAACTGCTTTCTCAACTTCGGGACCCACAATCGTGCCTTTTTCAAACTCAAACCGTACACGGCACAAATCAGGCGGATTTGTTTCCAAATCATTATCCTCCAATTCCTTACAAAGGAATGCACACATTTTCTCAAAAACGTATCTTTGTTTCGGTGCTTCCCATTGACGGAAGACATCCATAACAGACTCTACATCGTATCTTAAAGGGTAAACAACCCATTTACGCGCCATACGGTCAAACATTTCTCTTTCTTGAGAATTAGGCAGTTGACTACGCGACTGCTTACGCTCCGAATCTGGGGTCACACCAGACGACCCAAAGAGAGGAAATATAAGGCTGGCAACAGTAGCTGTCATTCTCTGTCAGACAGAAGGAGAAGTTGATGAAAGAACAGGAGGAAAAACAGAGGGAGGCAAGGCAGACGCAGAAGCAGACGCAGAGGCAGTATCAGGAAAAACACCAGAAGAGGCAGTCGATGTAGTACATAAAGTCGCAGTAGGTACAGATGGAGCAGGTAGCGAAGTCGGTGGCCCTTGAAGGGGCTGCACCATAGTAGTAGGAGCCAACTGAAGAGGAGCTGGCGGCTGGGGAAGAACCTGAGGCACAATAACCGGAGGTTGCACAGCTAAAAGTTGCGGGGGTGCTGTAGCATTCTGCGCATAAGGGGGTGGCGAACTCAACAAGTGTGACATTAAAGGATCTTTCTCAAGTTCTTTTGCTGCATCTTGCTGAAGAAGCGGAAAAACTGGATAACATTTATCGGTCACCATTTTACATTGCCTGTGCAACTGCTCATTCATCTGTTCTTCTTCATCATCTTTAAACTGCATGGCAGCTTGCATTATCGAGATACTTTCTTCCCTCTTATTTGTCTTTGCTAATTTAATTTCCTTCTGTTTGGCTTCCTTACGCCATAGGCGGAAAGAGTCAAACATCGCCGGCCGGGCTTTCTTCTTAAAAAGTTTAACCTCCAGATTATCCAGAATCTCTGTGTCAAAACTACCATATTGGGGCCATTTTAAAACACCATCTTTCCTGGTGTATTGGATCCATACTTCATTATATATGATGGGGCCTATGCCATGTTTCACATATAGTTCATAGGTTGGAGTTCCAATCGGAGGAACCGGACACGAGTCCTCCAATCGGGAATCCCTATTATAACCAAGACAAAACAAATTTCCATGTCTGCTAAGACCAGGCATCTTCGCTCTCCAGTCTAGCTTCAAACTTCAAAGGATTATCGAATACGATAGCCTCGTGAATACACGAATCCCTCGGCTTTGGTACTTGCAAGTTCCAAATCAAAGATCCCAAGGGGATACCAAACTAAGGACTGGGAGACGCTCCACTTATACTTAACTGAGGTATTGATGACGTCACCAGAAGACTCGTTTATCGTTTCGCTCTACCAAATCATCAAGGGTCCAAAACAGGGCGATAGTCAGGGCAGCAGTCCTTCGTAGCCGTCGGGAAGCGGGGAACCTCGCAGCAAAGACTTTCGGACCACGTCGACATACATGGGTCGATGAAGTGGCGGCCTCCCTCCAGAATTTTCACACGAAGCTCCTCACGAACCTCTGGCTTGGACTGGTACCGCTGAAATCGCCCCATGTTGGGCGCCAACTGAAGTACTGGGTTTTTCAGAACCCAGTGGTGCCAGGGAACACACCCTAAGACTTCGAGTCCTTCCTGTTTCAGACTACAGAAACACAGAGTCTTCTTGGTGAAGTCAAAGATCTTGTTTATTGGCTGCAGCCAGTAACAGGTATCCTAGAAGTACAACACAGTGTATATTCTCAGGAGACTGCTCCCCTTGCAAAGCTAACCTTCTCTTTTATACAAAATATTATGCTTTGGGCAAACATTCCTTGTTTTACAGTTGACCATTCACATATTTTCACTACAAAGAAATAGCAGGGTTATGATGACAAGCCCATATTTCAGTTTGTCCAGCCCTCAATCAATTACCCGGCAAGGCTCAGTACTTTCATCAGATATCAACGGACCCCCAATATAAACAGGCACCTCCTCCTTGTAAAGCAAGTCATAAAGAAAGAAACAGGGACAGGTGCGTGTAAGATTAGGCATGGTTTGTGTGTGATGAAAGGTTTTATGATGTGTTGTGCCTTGATACTAATCTCATTCGGCCACTGGGAAAGAAACTGGCCGAACAGGTTTGGCTTCAGGCAGTGGAGTCAGCTTGCCCAGGTCACAGAGGAGTCAGCAAAGATGTACGTGTCCTTCAGACTCGTTTTCGGCATTAGTCATTGGCCTATGTGAGGGCAATCACAAAATGGCTGTCGTCTAAATGGAACACGAGGGTTCAGGACGGAAACTCTGATATTCGGGTGATTTCGTTACCCGAATATGAATACAATGCTTGTGCATACTATTCTAATCATTCTCGGTCTGCTGATACCAAAATCGTTGTGATACGACGATGTTTATAACACGGGTCCAGAATTTTCAGTACCACATGGGTTGGGACACGGTGCACAAGTGCACCTGCTATGGTGGCCAGGGTCTCTTGGTGGTGGGTTATCTGCAGCCTTTGAATCTGCTCCATGGTGGCCACAATCTGGGCCAATCCGTCCTGGGTATGGTGGTATGCTCCCAAGACCTCAGAGATCGCGTCCTGGGCTGCAGAACCATCCTGTGTCCTCCTCCCTGGGCCACAGATGCCCTCCCACTGGGCCTAGCCCCCTGTGCTTGTGTCCCCTGCACAGGTCTGGCGGTACCACTTGTACTGGGGCCATAGTCTTCCTGTCTGTTGGTATGTGCTGACTGTGGCCTCTGTCCTTGTGTTCCACCAGTCTGTGGCCTGGATACACAGGTGTGGGGCCGGTTGCCCTGGGCTGATGTTGGTGGCTGGTTGGTAGGGGTGTCAGTGGTGTCCTGCGTGGGGCTGCTGGATGGTGACAGTCCAGGACTGTGTGAGGGGCCAGGGTATTCCTCACTGTCCAGGGTTCCCTCTCCAGTGTCCTGGGTGGTGCCTCTGTCTCCATGTGGGGCACTGCCACTCCTTGTCCTGTCCATCAGGGTGGGTGGTGGTGCCTATTGGGGGGAATGGACATGTCTGTTACAATTGCAAAATCGGATGGGGTGCACAGGGCTGGGCTATTTTGTGCAGGTTTTCCACTGTTGGGGCGTGCAGGGTGCCTTTGTGAGGTTGCCATTGCATTTTGATTGGGATGTGAAGGTGCATTGTGGGCGGTGTAGTGCCATTGTGATCCCTTGCAGGGGTAGGTGGCTGTGCACAGTGGGAGTAATGTGGGCCTGTTGGTGTATTTGTGGGCATGCAGGGTGAGTGGATGTTGAGATTGTGGCCTGGGTGAGGTAGTGGCCCTGGTGGCTGTTGGAGGGGTGAGGTGGTGCATGCATTACAGGTGTGGTGAATATAGGGTAATTGTAGGTGACTTACCCAAGGCCATTCCTCCAGTGAGTCCAGTGAGGCCCTTGGGGTGCAGGATGGCCAGTACCTTTTTCTCCCAGTCAGCGTAGTCGGGTGATGTTGGTGAAGGTCCTCCCCCAGTCTTCTGGACCGCAATGTTGTGCCGGGATGCCATGGCCCTTACCTTCCCGCGCAGGTTGTTCCATCTCTTGCCGATGTCGTCCCTCGTGCGTGGATGGTTTCCCACTTCGTTGAGCTTGTTGACAATGGTCTGCCATAACTCCATCTTCCTGGCGATGGGTGTGTGCTGGACCTGGGCCCCGAATATTTGTGGCTCGAACTTAAGTACATCATCCACCATCGTCCTTAGCTCCCTTTCTGTGAAGCGTGGGTGCTTGGGGGGTGACATGGTGTGTGTTGTGAGTGATGCGTTGAGTGGATCTAGGTGAAGGTGCTGTTGTGTGGTTGAGTGAGTAAATCATGTGTTGTGGTGTTCAGTGTCTGTTTGTGGAGTTCTCAATCTCAGTTGTCCTATTGGAAATGCAAAGGATTGTGGGGTGTGTCTGTGAGTGTTTTATGGTGTTGTGGATGTGTGTCAGGTGTGTGGGTTTTTAAATTTGTCAATGTATGCAGTTCTTACTGTTGGGTCCCATTGCTGGCCGTGGCGGTCTGTACTGCCAATGGTCGTTCGACTTCCACTGACTGCCATGGTGATTTGTGCTTCATTATTTGGAGGGCGGGGAATTTGTGTGCTCGGCGGTGGCGGGTGGTATGTCCAGCATTTTCGCTGAAAAGGCCCTGGTGGTGACTGGTGGAGGGGAAATTTTTGTCGGATTCTGATTTTTGCATCTTTATATGGTGGGTTTCCGTTCACCGCCAATGGTGGGATTCTGTTCAGCGTTGCCACGGCGGGGAACTGTGTTTACCGTCATGTTCATAATGAGGGCCATTGTCCCCACTAATAAGTAGTGCCACTGGAATTATGTAATTATGGAAATTTTCTGCATCATTATGGATTTGCATTTGCCAAATATTGTAGATTTTAGCATCAAAATGTATTTCCATCTCAAATGGATCAAAAGTTACTGAAAATGCAGTGATGTGTTGATGCGCAGTGGAAAGCCTTACACAGAGGCTGAATGGCCACCATTAGTTGCTTTTCCCTGTATTTTGGTGTTAAACTAGTACAAGCGAAGTCAAACCTTAACCCAGATGCATAAAAATGACGAAATAATGAAGTAATACTATCACAAAATGTGCCACATTACACCGCTTAGTATCCATATTCGTGCTGGATAATTTAGTCAACCCTGCCACATCATTCCAGTGCCCCTGTTTATAAGTGCAGCTGCTATCCACTTTGCAGGTTCTTATTTTTTTAGCAACTGCTTGGATTCGTTAGAAGAAAAACCACAAGCCCCCTCTGCCTCAACAGAATGGAAGATGTGATGCTACTGATAGAAAAGTCTGGGCTGTCTGGTGGACCCTGAACCACTGCAAACCCATTCAAAAAGAAAAAAATCTCCTCTTTTATGTGTTTATATAGCGCTTTCCCCTTATCCTCATAGGTAATAAGTCCTATATATAAATGCCATTGCATACAATACAACTTGCCATTTTCTGACCATTTCTGCAGATTTGTTATTTTCTGCAAGCCCATTCAAAAATGAAAAAATCCCATTTAATAAGTTTATATGGTGCTTTCTACTACTCCTCATGGGTAATAAGCCCTATATATAAATGCAACTGCATACTATACAACTTGTCGTTTTCTCTCAATTTCTGCCAATTTGCTATTTTGTGCAAGCCCATTTAAAAAGAAAAACACTTCGCCCCTTCATTGTGTTTATATTGTGCTTCCCACCGCTTCTCATGTGTAATGAGCGATATACATAAATGCAATCGCATACAGTACAATTTGTTATTTTCTGCCTTGTTTTCTCAAAAGCATTCAAATGGTATTAGCCAAGTTGGAGAGGGAGCAGGGGTCACCTTTTAAGTGCAGATGGTCGCTCTTACCCCAGTGCTAATTGGCAATCATTAGCTCTTCTTTATAAAGATAATGAAGGCTCAAACCCATTGCCCTGCATTGCGAGAGCCCCCACCATGAGGTCAGCACCCAGGGATATTGTGAATCGCCAGTTACCGCCATCCCTTCCTGAGAAAACATTCTGTAACAGAAGGAGACACTAAACCTGTCTTGTTAAAGAAAATTATGGGGGTCATTACAACATTGACGGTAAAAGCCGCTTACCGCCGTGCAGAAGACCGACAACACACCGCCGCACCCGCGGATTTCCGCCACAGATGTTATGACCCACAGCTCGGAATCCGTCAAAATTCAGACACCAACACAACTCCGCCACACCAAAGGTCAATAATAAACTGGCGAAAACAAAACCTCCACCGTCACGCCAACAGAAATACGCCCATACTATCACGACCCACGAATCCACGCAGCGGTCTTTCAACCGCGGTATTCCATTGGCGGTACACACCGCCGTGCTCAAAATACACACAATTCTACAAAACACCGCCACATTGGACCATTCGAAATACACACACCTGATACACATACACACACCACTCCCACACACCCAATACAATATAAAACACACACCCACATCACCCAAAAACCCTATGACAAAAAATTCAGAAAGAAGGCCAGAGCGAGAGCACCAGCAAGAACAACAGCATCCAGAGGCACACAACACCATCACCCACACAACTTCCACGCACAAAACACCACACACCACTACATGTCACCACACTTATCACCACACACTCTGCCCCACACATCACCCACACCACCCCATGGCACGGCAAAGACACCCCAGGTTCTCGGAGGAGGAGCTCAGGGTCATGGTGGAGGAAATCGTCCGGGTAGAGCCACAGCTATTTGGAGCACAGGTGCAGCACACCTCAATTGCAAGGAAGATGGAGCTATGGCGAAGAATAGTCGACAGGGTCAACGCAGTGGGACAACACCCAAGAAATCGGGACGACATCAGGAAGAGGTGGAACGACCTACGGGGGAAGGTGTGTTCCGTGGTCTCAAGACACCACCAGGCGGTCCAGCGGACTGGTGACGGACCCCCACCTCCTCCCCCACAACTAACAACATGGGAGGAGCAGGTCTTGGAGATTCTGCATCCTGAGGGCCTCGCAGGAGTCGGTGGAGGAATGGACTCTGGTAAGAAAAATCTTAACTATTACATCCCCCACCCTACCTGCATGCCAGCACATACCCCCACCCTCACCCTCACCCCCAGCACGCCTACTCCTCACAAATGTCCCACTATCACAACCCACCCATCCCAACACCAAGCCCTGCATGCAAAAACAAAGCATGGACACCCATCACTAAAGCATGCCCACTGCACATACCCATACAACCCCCTAAACCATCATCACACAAGCCCCCACACAGGAATGCCAGCACTGAGGTACACGGTCACCCACCCATTGCACACCATGACACACACAGATGCAATAATCATGCTTTTCCACCCCTGCAGGACCACTACCCAACGTCACCAGACAGGAGGGTCCAGACATTTCCACCCCACCCACAGAAGAGGCCCACAGTGATGACAGCAGCTCTGTCCACCTGGATCTAGATGACCAGCCCGGACCATCGTGGGCCTCGGGACAGTCGGTTCCCCTCACACAGGCACAGGCCACCACAGGCCTTCCACCCTCTGGTAACACCAGCACAGCACCCACCCAGCGGGCCCATACCTCCGTCACCAGGACACGTCAATCAGCTGTGTGTCCACCACTACAGGGAACCCAGGATAACCCACCACCCCAACAACAACAGGGACCTGGGGGCAGTGGTAGTGGGCACACAGTCCAGGGGATGGAGGCCCAGGAACACAGGGGAACTGGGAGGGCTGCTGTGCGACAGGGGGCGGACAGGCCCAGGGAACCTACTCTCCACGAGGCCCTCTCCTCCATCATGGGAGCATACCATCACTCCCAGGAGACGATGGCAACGGTCCTGGCCAAGTTTCAGGAGACCCAGCGCATGCAGAAGGAACAGTATTTGGGGTTCAGGGAGGAACTCAGAACCATCAGCTCTGCCCTGGGCACCATCGTAGGGGTGCTGAAGGAAATACTCAACACCAGGAGGGACACTGTGGCACTCCAAGGGGCCCGCCAAGAAATGAGACCACCTTGATTGTCAACCCACTGTCCCACTTTGTCACCCTGTCCATATTTGAACTGCCCCAGCTCCACTTCCTATGCCCATATGGGCAATGCACCTATGAGACAAATAGACTGGACTCTGCCATGGACACTCCTCCACCATCGCCCCTCACCATTTAACTTCCTCCTCCAATAATTTTTATGTAAATAAACACACCTAAAACACCAAACGATCTGGAGTCTGTCTGTGATTTCGAAATAGTGTATTTGCTATTACAGTGACAAAATTTCCAGGAAATAGTAATGTCAACATACCGTTGTCACACAGCTCTAGTCCATGAGGAATCTAAGCAGATGACACATAGTGGGACCCACACCTGTGAAACCGTAAGGGAAAGTGACAACTCAGTGACCATACACTGGGTGAAATCGACAGACAGGAGAGAGGTAGAAGTGTAAAAGTACTTGTAGTAGGCAGGAATGTATTCTCACCTGTGTCTCACTGGAAATATTGCTGGATGACTGAGTCCCTGTTGTCAATGTCTTCTTCCTCTGCTTCTTCCTCATCACTGTCCACAGGCTCCACAGCTGCCACAACACTGCTATCTGGACCATCCTCCTGCAGAAAAGGCTCCTGTCGTCGCAAAGCCAAGTTATGAAGCACACAGCAGGCCACGATGATCTGGCACACCTTCTTTGGTGAGTAGAATAGGGATCCACCTGTCATATGGAGGCACCTAAACCTGGCCTTTAGGAGGCCAAAGGTGCGTTCGATCACCCTCCTAGTTCGCCCATGGGCCTCATTGTAGCGTTCCTCTGCCCTGGTCCTGGGATTCCTCACTGGGGTCAATAGCCATGACAGGTTGGGGTAACCAGAGTCACCTAATAGCCACACCCAGTGCCTCTGTAGTTGACCCATCACATAATGGATGCTGCTATTCCGCATGATGTAGGCGTCATGCACTGAGCCAGGGAACATGGCATTCACATGGGAGATGTACTGGTCTGCCAAACACACCATCTGTACATTCATGGAATGATAACTCTTCCGGTTCCTGTACACCTGTTCACTCCTGTGGGGGGGGACCAAAGCCACATGGGTCCCATCAATAGCACCTATGATGTTTGGGATATGTCCAAGGGCATAGAAATCACCTTTCACTGTAGGCAAGTCCTCCACCTGAGGGAAAACGATGTAGCTCTGCATGTGTTTCAGCAGGGCAGACAACACTCTGGACAACACGTTGGAAAACATAGGCTGGGACATCCCTGATGCTATGGCCACAGTTGTTTGAAATGACCCACTTGCAAGGAAATGGAGCACTGACAGCACCTGCACTTGAGGGGGGATTCCTGTGGGATGGCGGATTGCTGACATCAGGTCTGGCTCCAACTGGGTACACAGTTCCTGGATTGTGGCACGGTCAAACCTGTAGGTGATGATCAAATTTCTTTCCTCCATTGTCGACAGATCCACCAGCGGTCGGTACACCGGAGGATTCCGCCATCTCCTCACATGGCCCAGCGGACGGTGCCTATGAAGGACAGCAGCGACCACAGAGTCAAACAACTCAGAGGTATGTACCCACAGTCTAGACAGAACATGATTCATACACAAATTCAGGCCTGTTTGTGTTTCGAGAGTAGGCCCAGGTATGTGTGACGCAGTTGGTAATTAGGCCATGTGGGCCCCTGAAATGGCGGCTGCCTGACCTCTAAAGCGGGACAATGGGATGTGAAGCAACAGCGCTGGCGTTGTACACCGTCGCGGTAGGCGGTCGAAGACCGCGGCGCAAAGCTGCATTGGTTAACATTGGACCCTATGGGTCCCGGGAGCCAATGACGATGTACGCCGGTGGTGATGGTACGCACCGCTGCGGACGTGACCGCCGCGGACGTGACCACCATTTTCTATCACTTCAATCACTCGATACCTGATCTTCGACAGGAGAGGACCTGCACTGCAAGTGCTGCTGTGACCTCGGTCTGGAAGAGACAATGGCTCGTGCGTCTGGGGAAAGGGCCCCTGCCTTCACTGCGGAGGAGTTGGAGAAGCTCGTGGATGGGGTCCTCCCCCAGTACACGCTACTCTACGGTCCACCAGACCAACAGGTAAGTACACATGGAGCATGCTGTATGGGCTATGCGTGTGTGGAGAGGGCTGGTTGTAAGAAGGAAGGGGGCCGAGTTCTGCGTGCATGAAAGACGGTGGGTGCATGTGCCACATGGCAAGGGTAGGGATGGGGGCCACTCACTTTGACGGCGCAGTTGGTAATGACTTCTCTTCTTCCCCTGTACATTTCATGTAGGTCAGCGCCCACCAGAAGAAGGATATTTGGCGTGCCATCGCCAAGGACGTCCGGACCCTGGGGGTCCACCACGACGGAGCACCCACTGCCGGAAGAGATGGGAGGACATTCGCCGCTGGAGCAAGAAGACGGCGGAGGCTCAGCTGGGGATGGCCTTCCAACGTGGGAGGGGTGGCCGTCGAACCATGACCCCCCTGATGTTCCGGATCCTGGCGGTGGCCTACCCTGAGTTGTATGGGCGCTTGAGGGCATCACAGCAGACACAAGGGGGTGAGTACGCTTTCATTCTGCTGACATTGCGCGCAGTGGAGGTGTCTGGGTGGGGGAGGAGGGCTGTGGGTTTCCCTAGGCCAGGGTGAGTTCCGTAGGCTAGGCCCCTTCGTAAGGCATGGCCCTGTGGCCCCCCACCCCACTCTGTAGAGTGCCAACTACAGGTATTCATGCCCCTGTGTCATCTATGTGTGCAGATGTCGTACATAGCCTTGTAGGCCATTTCCCAGGAATTGCAGTGTAGAGCCCAACAGCGCGATGTAGTGCAGGGTGCTGCTGTGTCTGTCTTGTCCCCCAATGGAAGCGGTAATCCATGCACTCAACATGTCTTTCTTCTGTTTCCCCCTCCTTTTTTTTGCGGTCTCCCTGTTCTTGTGTGCATTAGCGTCATCAGGCGGAGGTGCAGTGGCACCGGAGCACGAGGGAGCTGCATCCCACATGGGCATGGAGGCCCACACTACGGACTCAGAATACAACAGTGGGACGGAGGGCGAGGGGAGCACCACGGCGGTCACAGGATCTGCAACCAGCGACACGGACTCGTCCTCCGATGGGAGCTCCCTTGTGGTGGCGGCAACATCTGTGCCCCCCACTTCAACAGGTACAGCCGCCACCCCCCCTACCAGCACTGCCCTCCCAGCAGCCCCTCAGCCTTCGCCCCGTGCCCGCTCACCCAGGAGGGTGGGCATCACCTTCGCCCCAGGCACCTCAGCCCCTGCCACCTCTGCTGCCCTCAGTGAGGAGGCCATTGACCTCCTCAGGTCACTCACTGTTGGGCAGTCTACCATTTTGAATGCCATCCAGGGTGTAGAAAGGGAGTTGCAACACACAAATGCATTCCTGGAGGGCATTCATTCTGGTCAGGCTGCCCTTCATCGAACCATTCAGACTCTGGCCTCAGCAATAATGGCAGCCATTGTCCCTGTGTCAAGCCTCCCCCCTCCAACTTCCTCCACCCAGACCCAATCCCCTGTACCTCTGCCTATCCCAAGCACACCATTAGACCAGCCTGCACACACCTCAACACACAAGGGAAGCTCTGGCAAACATAAGCACCACACATCCCACAGGCACTCACGCAAGCATCAGACACATACAGACACACCAACATCCACTGCCTCCACTGTGTCCCCCTCCTCATCGTCTCCCTCCTCCCTCCCAGTCTCGTCTACACTCACACCTGCATGCACTACCTCTACAGCCACTACGTCCCGCACCAGCACACCCAGCAGCACACCCCGCTCACGTGCAGTCACGACCCCCACTACTATTCACACGTCCCCTGTGTCCTCTCCCAGTGTGTCTGTGACGCCCCCTCCCACCCAAGATATACACAAACGCAGACACACACCCACCCAACATACACCCACCTCACGACAGCCTCCAGCGCATGCACCTGCACCCAAAGCCACAAAAGTTACACCTCCTACAACCACCTCCTCTTCCTCCACTCCCAAACCCCCTCCAGCTACCCGTCCCAGTGTCTCCAAACAACTTTTCCTGTCCACCCTTAACCTATTTCCCACCCCCCGTCCAACTCATAGGTCCCGTACTAGCACCTCAGCCACAAAATCTACGGGACCAGTGGTGCCTGTTGTCACAGGTATGTGGAGTGCACCGGCCACCAGGCCAGCCAGTCTATCACGGAGCCAGAGCACAGCCAGTCCCCCCCCTGTGAAGCACCAGAAGTTGGCCAGTGCCCGACGGGAGAGGGGGAAGACTCCAGCCACTCAAGCCGATCACAGGGGTCCCGGGGGGAGTGTGGACTCTGCTGTGACTCCTCCCAAGGTGGGGAAGGGGCAGAAGAAACCCACAAAGTCTGGGAGGAGCAGCACAGCGGAGAAGACCGCCATCATCCCCGCTGGCCAGGAGGGCCCTGGTAGCCCCATCGTCACTGCCCAGGAGGGCCCCACCAGCCACAGCCCAGCTGCCCAGTAGGGCCCCGCCAGCCACAGCCCAGCTGCCCAGGAGGGCCCCACCAGCCACAGCTCAGCTGCCCAGGAGGGCCCCGCCAGCCACAGCCCAGCTGCCCAGGAGGGCCCCGCCAGCCACAGCCCAGCTGACCAGGAGGGCCCCGCCAGCCACATCCCAGCTGACCAGGAGGGTCCCGCCAGCCACAGCCCAGCTGGGCAATGAAGGACCGCCAGCCCCGCTGGGCAATGAAGGACTGCCAATGCAAGCACCGCTGAACAGGGCAAGCGCCGCTGAACAGGGCAAGGACCGCTGAACAGGGCAAGGACCGCCAAGGCAAGCACCGCTGAACAGGGCAAGCACCGCTGAACAGGGCAAGGACCGCCAAGGCAAGCACTGCTGAACAGGGCAAGCACCGCTGAACAGGGCAAGGACCGCTGAACAGGGCAAGGACCGCCAAGGCAAGCACCGCTGAACAGGGCAAGCACCGCTGAACAGGGCAAGGACCGCCAAAGCAAGCACCGCTGAACAGGGCAAGCACCGCTGAACAGGGCAAGGACCGCCAAGGCAAGCACCGCTAAACAGGGCAAGCACCGCTGAACAGGGTAAGGACCGCCAAGGCAAGCACCGCTGAACAGGGCAAGGACCGCCAAGGCAAGCACCGCTGAACAGGGCAAGGACCGCCAACTCAAGCACCACTAGCCCATTAGCGGCAGGGGCAGTGACGCAACAGGGAACATCATGGGGTGAGTGAAGCACTCTGGGCACCAGTCTCCCTCCAGAACCAGTGGAGACCTACATCCACTCCGTCTGTCCTGCACAGGATGAAGCACTCTGGGCACCAGTCCCCCTCCAGAACCAGTGGAGACATGCATCCACTACCTCAGTCCTTGGCAGGATGAAGCACTCTGGGCACCAGTCCCCCTCCAGAACCAGTGGAGACCTGCATCCACTCCGTCTTTCCTGCACAGGATGAAGCACTCTAGGCACCAGTCCCCCTCCAGAACCAGTGGAGACATGCATCCACTACCTCAGTCCTTGGCAGGATGAAGCACTCTGGGCACCAGTCCCCCTCTAGAACCAGTGGAGACTGTTATCCACTTGAGAGACTGTGGCTTTGCACTCCCCAGGATGGTACAGTGGGCAACCCACCCACTGGAGAGACTTGAGAGACTGTGGCTTTGCACTCCCCAGGATGCAGCAGTGGGCAAACCACCCACTGGAGAGACTTGAGAGACTGTGGCTTTGCACTCCCCAGGATAATGCAGTGGGCAAACCACCCACTGGAGAGACTTGAGAGACTGTGGCTTTGCACTCCCCAGGATGGTACAGTGGGCAACCCACCCACTGGAGAGACTTGAGAGACTGTGGCTTTGCACTCCCCAGGATAATGCAGTGGGCAACCCACCCACTGGAGAGACTTGAGAGACTGTGGCTTTGCACTCCCCAGGATAATGCAGTGGGCAAACCACCCACTGTAGAGACTTGAGAGACTGTGGCTTTGCACTCCCCAGGATGGTACAGTGGACAAACCACCCACTGGAGAGACTTGAGAGACTGTGGCTTTGCACTCCCCAGGATAATGCAGTGGGCAAACCACCCACTGGAGAGACTTGAGAGACTGTGGCTTTGCACTCCCCAGGATGGTACAGTGGGCAACCCACCCACTGGAGAGACTTGAGAGACTGTGGCTTTGCACTCCCCAGGATAATGCAGTGGGCAACCCACCCACTGGAGAGACTTGAGAGACTGTGGCTTTGCACTCCCCAGGATAATGCAGTGGGCAAACCACCCACTGTAGAGACTTGAGAGACTGTGGCTTTGCACTCCCCAGGATGGTACAGTGGACAAACCACCCACTGGAGAGACTTGAGAGACTGTGGCTTTGCACTCCCCAGGATAATGCAGTGGGCAAACCACCCACTGCAGAGACTTGAGAGACTGTGGCTTTGCACTTCCAAGGATGGTGCAGTGGGCAAACCACCCACTGGAGAGACTTGAGGGACTGTGGCTTTGCACTCCCCAGGATGCAGCAGTGGGCAACCCACCCACTGTAGAGACTTGAGACTGTGGCTTTGCACTCCCCAGGATGGTACAGTGGGCAACCCACCCACTGTAGAGACTTGAGAGACTGTGGCTTTGCACTCCCCAGGATACATCAATGGGCATGGAGCCCCCTCGTGGATCTGGCGTTGTGCACTCATCCGGCTGAGGTGCCCCCCCTTCCCTTCCCCTTGAGGTGCCTGTTGTATTTCTATCTGATGCCTCTCCATCATGTTCGGGTATCTTATGTGGGCCTCGCCTATGCATTTTGGGCCCAGTGGTCCACGGACTATGAATATTGCAATACCTGGACTACTATTCGTGGTGTATATTTTGTTAATAGTGTATATATGTAGATATTTGCTTACTCTATTTTGATATTTTACAATGATTCCACTCATTTATTTTTGTCTTTGCATTCTTCCGGGGGGGGTTGAGGGGTGTTACTGTAATGTTTGGATATGCATTGGTGTGTGTGTTGTAGTGGGTGAGGGTGGGGGTGTTGCGTGTGTGTGTCCCTGTTTTTTGCCTCCCCCCTCCCCTGTGTCGTAGGTGCAGTACTCACCGTGGTCTTAGCCACCGGCGTTGGTGCTCCTGGTACAGGAGCAGGAAGACTAGTGCAGGAAGAATATGGAGTTCCGGCTCCATGGTGTCGTCGTTCCTCGTGGAGTGTGTAGAGGTGAACGTTTTCCCTTTGAAATGGCTGTTTCCGCCGTGTTTTTATCCGCGGTGAATCCGCCCCGGAAAAGGTGGCGGATTGGCCTGCCATAATAGTGTGGGCGGTACATTGTCTTCCGCCTGTCTGTTGGCGGTGACCGCCGCGCTGTTTGTTTGTACCGCCGTGGCGGTCTGAGTGTTAAAGTGGCTGTCTTTGTTGCCGGTTTCTGCCACGGTCGTAATTGCAAAATTTTTACCGCCGGCCTGTTGGCGGTCTTACCGCCGCTTTAACACCGTCCGCCAGGGTTGTAATGACCACCTAAGTGTCTTCCAGGCTTTCTCTGAGGAAAGTACCCTCGAAGGTACAGCCCTGGTTATGACCGACGACAAAGGGGATCTGGGGGCAGAATTTGAAGCCCCATTAGCCGAATGGGCATTGTATATTAATGATTGTATTCATTTTCCTTATTATTTCGAAAGTAAAATATGGTTTATGTAGGTAATTGAATTGGATAGGGAAAGGTGGGCTGAAACAGCTAGTTCTCAGGGTGGCATGTTTGCCTTCCACAGCTCATCATCATCTAAAGATCCTAGGTCCTCCTGACAAGAAGAGCGCAATCTAAGCAAGGAGTCTGCCATGGTAGTCACTGGAAAGCAATATATTCTAGAGATTCTGTGGCCTCCTATGAAACTTTACTGTTAATTTAGCTTCTAAAGGCTTAACCTCTGGTGGTAAGTTGGTCTTGTATGGATCGAGCATGTAACATTATTGAATAAATCGAAGGATTTTTTCAACACCTCCTGTAGGTTGAATTCCCTCCAGACGTCTGCAGAAGACTTCATGTGACCTGCTTCCCAAAGGTCACCCAGTTTAGGTATGCCAGTACAGTCCCATGTATTAAATTCTAAAGCTTTGGTGGTGCAGGGCAACCAATCACCCACCCCTAATGGGGTTTCCGGTGTGGATCGTTTATACCATCTAATATATTTCTAGACCATGGCCCAAGACTTTATGGTTGTTTTGGTTATCTCTGGCAGAACAGTTTGGAATATGTGTAAGAAAACAGGCTTTTTGCAGGTTCCCCCCAACTTTTTGCCCATTTTTGAACTATTGGTTGCTGGTTTTCGACTTTGAGAGTGTACTGAGGCCTGGCGTCCAGACCTCAGGGACAGTGTTCTTTTCTTTTCAACATGGTATGTTTCATTGGGTGCCCTCAATTGGCATGTGCTGACTTACTTATAAGTTCCTCATATAATGTACCCAGGTACCCAGGGCATGTAAGGCTGGCTGTCCACACAAGAGCTGCAGCACTGGTTATGCCACTCTGTGTGTGACAAAGTGAAAACACAACTGTCAGCTGCCATTGCAGACTGTAGAGGCTGTGCATGCAGTGCACACTAGGCTTTGCCATTACCACTGATGTCAAAGCCCACTAGTCACTTAGCTATATATATATATATGTCTCCTGTAAGGTAATCCTATGAAGCCCTATGACAAGGGACTGTATATTGTTAAGGTAGACATATATTTTTTATATGTTTATCCAGCAAAGCCCTAAACTGTTGGTGTTTAATGAAGACAGTGAAGTAGCCTTAAAAATTTAATTGCAGGGTTAACAGTTGGCACTCCAATGCGTCCAACTCCTGGCAGAGGTTACCTACTTATGCCAAGTAAGGTGTCAAATCAAAGGGGACATTAAATGCGACTCCATTGTGCAGTCAACATTTATGTTCAAGTTAATGCTGGACATGTTTTTGAAAGTTGCCACTCTTTGACCCAGCTGGTCCGGTGACTTTATGGAGGCACTGGGACTGAGGCAGGTTTCTGCCCCCGGCTGAGAACAAAGGTTGTTGCCACACTGTAGGTGAGACCTCATCCCACAGGATGGGCTGCAAAGGATGTTGGCACACAAGACAGGCATCAAAGGTGATGCCGCCTATGAAGGGCTGCAGTGACAGGAAGCCTTTTGTTTCCCCTAGACAGGGTAGAGCCAGGGCCAAGGAAAGGAAAACCCATTTCATAACCAGTTTTCCATGGGTGTGCAGTCCATGGTAGCCACACCCCTGAGAGTGGGCTGCCAAGGTCCTCACGCTTGAGGAAGACTTCACCCATGTTGCTTGTGGCATGCAAGATGCACTCTGGGATAGCCAGGTGCCACAAATCTCCAGAATTGTGTCATTAGGTAGGAGGAGACCTACTAGTACATTGGCTAGTGACTGCATATTTCCCTCGGGCACTTTACTGGGATATAACGGGCAGCTCTGGCACCTGAGATTTCAGAACTTTCTGGATTTGGAACAAGATCAAGAAGAAGACAACTTTGCACCCATTGGAAGCGCACAACGAGGGGCTGCGATATGGGAGCGACTGCACCTTCTGCACTTTGGGCTAGTGGAGTTTGGACCCTGTTCTGAGTGCCTGGCTCGGGGGAAAACCTGATTCCCAGCCCCAGTCCAAAGCAGAGACTCCAAGGTTCAGTTAGCTGCCCCACCCCCAGAACGGCACTGGGGACATTAATGCTGGAAGAGCCTGATACTGATTTCTGGTAGCCATCACAGCTGTTTTGCTGCTACCAGATGCCAGGCACTTTGATGGGCAATTTGGGAATTGTCCATCAAATAGCTTGGGAATTTGCACCCAAGTCTGCTGGATCTGTGGGTGTTGATTGTGACCAGACGTACCCACTTCAAAGGACACTAGCCCCTACCAAAGGCTTGCACTGTGACCCCTGTGTTATAAGCACAAAAGGTCTGCATCAGCAGTCCTTTGACCCCTGCGTAGAGGACTTTATGAGACCCCGAGATCGGTTGGAAGATTTGTCCTCAATCACTTGTGGACAGACTACTCGACCAGACTTCACCCCTGTGGACCGCAGAGCATCTGGAGCATCCATTGATCATCCCTAAGCCTGCTTCCATCAGCATCAGGACCACTCCATAGAAGTCAATGGCAGTAGTCCTGTCAAGTTTGTAACTCACTTTAAGAACACTCTGGTGGCCAGGTAACTCTCCAAAGATTCCTTTTGAGACTCCTAGACCTCTATCCAGTCTGATGTGGTCACCCAAACTCAGTGTTACAAACTTTTACAAACTTTTCAAAAGTTTTAAAAGTTTTGACTTGTCAGTGCTTGTTTGGGCTTGATGTCAAAGTTTTAAATGCTTTAAGAATTCCTATCTCCAGAACCCTCTAGTGGATTTTAGTCATCAAGGACCCTAAAAATTCATAAAAATATGCTCTCTTTTTCTAAATTGCTGTCATGTCTCTTTCTTGTTTGGTGCCTTTGCTGTTAAATGCTTTAAACATTGTTCCTTTGTTAAGCCTTGCTGCTCTGTGCCAAAGCTACCAAAGGGCTGAGCTGAAGGTTAAGTAAATAACTCGACCGGACCCAAGAAGACAAATGTGAGTGTACTGCACAATAAGGCCCCAACCATATCATATAGTACACCCATTTTCGTACAGTCTGGAGCAGTATAAGAAGTGTAGGACACCCTTTTTAAGAAAAAGTCAGATTCCAATCTGTGGGGCAGGTAATCTCCATCCCCAGGTACCCAGTGGTTAACCACCAAGGAGTGGGTTGCTCAAAAATACAATTGGATATCTCTGGCTCTCAAACTCCTGTTGTATGGTGAGAGAGTGCACTTAGAAAATGAGATAGGAGGTTGCTGTCCCACTCATTCAAAATCCCTAAGAGACGTTCTTAGGCTTTTAAAGAACCACACAGGAATCTCAAAGGGGAAAATCAGTAGGGTGCATAGACATTGAAAAAGCACAATCTTGTACAGATCTACTCCACCAAGTATAGACAGCAGGAGTTTTGACCACCTCTCCAAGTCGAAACACAAGCTCTGCAACAAGGGCCTTATATTAGCATCCCAACAAACCTATGGGGATAGAGAAACATGTGTCCCAAGTTATTTGAATCTATCCTCCCTAACTTGAAGATGTCCTCTGCATATAGAGGGATGCAGTCCTCCACTGCACTCATCCACTGGAAGCCCTGTACCAGTGTGCCCCTTTGGATCCACTAGGCTAGTATTTCAATGAAGAAGGTAAACAGTAGAGGGTGTGCCCTTGCCTAGTACCCTACTGTAGGAGGCTGGTCTGGTTTGTAGTGGGTACCCTAGACCTGGGGGCCTCTACTCGTACTGAGGAGGTACAGGGGACTCCCAAAGCTGGAGGGAACCCACAGATGACCAAGCAGCAACCAAGGAGGTCCCAGGACACAGGGATAAAGAAGGTGCAAATTGCAGTTGCTGCAGTACTACAAAAGAAGATCCCACGCCGCCGGAGAACAACTCAGTGAGTTGAGCATTGCAGGATGGAGTGCTGGGGACCTGGGCCAGGCCGTGCACAAACGATTCTGGCAAATAGTGCAGAGAGGCCTCAGGAGATAAAGATAACGCGTGCACAGGGGTACTGTCGGAAACGGGGAAGGCAAGCTCTTACCGCTGCCAAATTTGGACAGCTGGACCTTAGAAGGGGTCCACCAGCTGTGTTCCAGGGAGCACGCTCGTCAGCAGGAGAGGAGTCCCAGAGAATCGGTCGTCGTCTTAGAAGATGCATACTGGAGCAGGGAAGTGACTCCGTCACTCCACGGGAGATTTCTTCGGTCCTTATGGTGCAGGGTGAAGACAGGGAGTCCCCAGAGCATGCACACCTTGAAAACTGTTGCAATTGCTAGCTGGACCTGAAGTTGCAGGGTCACAGTAGCCTTTCTGGATACTTTGTTGCAGTTACAGCGATTCCTGGAGCAGTCTGCAGTTGATACGACGGTCAGAGGATGAAGCAGGAGTTGTAGAGGATTCCTGTGGAAACGTTTAAGCCAAATCTGAAGAGGAACCCACAGGAGAGACCCTAAATAGCCCTGAGAGGGTGATTGGCCACCTACCCAGGTATGCACCTATCAGGAGGGGTCTCTGACATCACCTGCTGGCACTGGCCACTCAGATCTCCAGAGTGTCCCCACACCTTGGAAAACAAGATGGCTAACGCCAGGGACACACTGGAGGAGCTCTGGGCACCACCCTTGGGGTAGTGATGGACAGGGGAGTGACCTCTTTCCTTTGTCCAGTTTCACACCAGAGCAGGGACTGGGGGTCCCTGAACTAGTATAGACTGGCTTATGCAAGGAGGGCACCATCTGTGCCCTTCAACGCATTTCCAGAGGCTCTGGGAGGCTACCCTTCCCAAGCCTGCAACACCTATCTCCAAAGGAAGAGGGTTTAATGCCCTACTCCCAAAAGAAATGCTTTGTTCTGCCTTCCTGGGACAGAGCTGCTCAGACCCCAGGAGGGCAGAACCCTGCTGTGAGGTGGCAGCAGCTGTAGCTGCAATGCAAGCCTCAAAGAGCTGGTTAGGCAGTACTGGGGGTCCATGGTGAAGCCCCCAGGATGCATGGGATTGGCCACCCAATACCAGATTTGGAATGGGGGGACAATTCCATGATCTTAGACACCTTACATGGCCATATTCGGAGTTACCATTGTGAAGCTACATATAGGTATTGACCTATATGTAGTGAACATGTGTAATGGTGTCCCCGCACTCACGAAGTCCGGGTATTCGGCCCTGGACAGCGTGGGAGCACCTTTGCTAGTGCAAGGGTGCCCTCACAATTAGTAACTTTGCACCTATCCTTCAGTAAATGAAGGTTAGATATATAGGTGACTTATAAGTTACTTAAGTGCAGTGAAAATGGCTGTGAAATAGTGTGTGCACTATTTCAGGCAGGCTGCAGTGGCAGTCATGTGAAAGGGTTTGTCTGAGCTCCTTATGGGTGGCAAAAGAAATGCTACAGCCCATAAGGATCTCCTGAAGCCCCAATGCCCTGGGTAACTAGGAACCATATACTAGGGATTTATAAGGGGAGTCCAGTGTGCCAATAGGAATTGGAATATGAAGTCACTAAACTACAGTGACTAATTTGGAAGCAGCGAGCATAAGCACTGGAGTTCTGGTTAGCAGAACTTTAGTGACACAGTTAAGCACTACTGATAACACACACATAGGCCACAAACAATGAGCACTGGGGTCCTGGCTAGCAGGATCCCAGTTAGACAGGCAAAACACACTGATGAATAGGGTTTTCAGTATGAGCACTGGGGTTCTGGCTAGCAGGATCCCAGTGAGACAGTAAAAACACACTGAGACACACTCACAAACAGGCCAAAAGTGGGGGTAACCATGCTAGAAAGAGGCTACTTTCTCACACCTACTGTATCGGGAAGGGGTCAGACTATGTGCAGTTGTCTCATACTGTGGCTCGTAGGTTTGCACAGAGTGTTTTGACACGAAGTTCCAATTGACAGAGTCAAATGCCTTCTCAAAGTTAAGAAGGATCCAGGCGAGAGGACCGCCAAATTCCTTGTGGTGGTCTAGAGCAAGCTGTAAATGCCTGATTCAGTGCCTGGTCCTATGGCTGGCTAAAAAGACATTTTGGTCATTGTGGGCCACATCTCTTAATAACTCACCAGTTTTGTTGCAAAACTCTTAGCTAACACCTTAGTCTCAACACTCAATAGTGAGATGAGTCAATAGGAATAGTAGCGATTTGGATCCTTCCTTGGCTTGAGAATCGTGACTAGAGTGGTCTCACAAAGGACGTGTGGGAGCCCAGCCTTCTTGATGGCTTCAGTGTACCAGGAAAGTAGATGCAGGAATAGAATTGAGGCTTTTCTTTTGAAATATTCTATACGAAAAACATTAGGCCGTGGGATGGACACAGTCACTGCTCTAATTTAATCCTTTGTGATAGGAAACTCCAAGATTTCCCAGTTTGAGTTCTTTAGGGATCTAGTTGGGAGGTGGGTGGTTGGGGTATGTTGGTGTTCTACCTCAGCTTAAGGGTGCTTGGTATACTGTGCTTTACAAAATGCAACAAAGTTGTCCACAATGTCTTTGGCTTTAACAACCATCTGCCCTTCTGGTGTGTGCAAAATTGGTGTGAGTCTGGACACATGACCCTCAGTCACCAGCCAATAGGATAGGCTACTGGACGTACCTCTAGAGTCATATAATTGTTTTGTGAGGCCATCCAGGTGTGTCTAGCAGTATCTAGAGTGAGATTAATTAAGTGTGCCTGAGAATTCTTCAAGTCTTGGAATAGTGTGACCCCCAGTTTCCAAAATAGCTTGTTCTAACAGCGAGATCTGATTCTTGAGAGCATTTATGTATTTTCCTTATTAATATAAGACATTGTCTAACCTCTGAATACCATTTTAGATTTTTCCCACAGGATCAATTTCGATTGGACCAAATGTTTGTTACGGTCAAAGTACTCCACTGTGTCTTGTCTCAGACCGTCTGCTATGGACTGAATTTGTAACCACCATGGGTTTATCCTCCCTGCACCCTGTGGTTTGTTGTTTGGGCCATGTAGATGTAGCATAACTGAGGCATGGTCAGAAATGCGCCTGGGCGGTATTTCTATTCCTGCCACTTCTTGTGTACCTACTGTGAGAAGGAAGAAACAATCCAATCTGGAAAAGGAGTTGTGGGTTCCTGAGTAATATGTAAAAGCTTTGACAGTTCTGTGCCATTGGTGCCATACCTCTACCAACCCCATGGAATCCTCCCAGTTGAGGAGATGAGGGAGCGCCATGTGCAATTTCTGTGGGGGTGCTTTGTGTAGACATTTGTCTGTATGAATGTGTTAAAGTCAACGCCAAGCAATAATCTACCAGCGGCTGCACATCACATCAGTGGTGTGAGGCACTGAAGTGTATACTCCAGTGATGTCAGGGGGACACAGACAGAAAGGACTAGGATCGGCCTTGTTGTGAACTTGAGATGAAGACAAACTAGCCTAGAATGTCTAGAATCATCTGTTCTTCTATCAAGGAAAATAACTTGTGAATGACAATCACCATCTACCTGGCTTTGGGTAGCCATATTATGCTCTATCGAAGCCATAACAGTCGATGAATGAGCAGTTATTGCCCAGGAAGTGTGTTTCCTGTAAAAACAGAATGCTGTGGCATTTAAGTTTTATGTATTGGAGAACCAGCCCTACATTGATATGGTTGTGTAAACCATTAACGTTCCAAGACAGGAGTTTACATGTGTCTCAAGTTATCATCCAAGCATGTCCTGCCATCCAGAACTGGTGCAAAGTCACCAAAGGAAGTGAGAGGTGTTTCCAATCCTTAACAACTACCTATAACGTAACTGAGACCCATACCCCTCTTTTCCCCAATCCCCACACTTTCAAACCAGAAGCATCTGTTGCCATAGGATATTAAACATTCCCATAAGGAAGGGGAACAAGCAAGGACAGAAATAAAATAGGGGAAAAATAGAAGATAGCAGGGAAAAGTAAACTTGCAAAATCAGAGAAGTAACAAGAATAGTAATAAATCAAACATAAGTCCAATGGGGTGGGTTGGTAGCACCCTGGTTGTTAGCTTTTGATTATCTGCATTCATGTGCCATAGTAAGGAGCACAACTAGACCCAAACTTTGAACTCTTAGCTACCCCCAATCAAATGAGGCATGACTAGCATTTCAAACAATGGGGTAAATATACCCTTAAAGCAAACACAATAAAACAGAGTGATAAACTGTGCATTTTAAACATACTGGCCAAACCATATACAATTAAAACAAACGTTTTAGTGTATTGTGACTATGGTTATAGGCTACTGACCGAGATCTTTAAAAAGGGAAAGAAGCAATTTATTAACTAAAAAACTGCTTCTGTAAATTTCAATAAATAACACAGTAGAGCCAGTTTTTCTCAAAGTCAGGTCAAGACTGCAAAACATTTCCCAATTCTTTCTATTAAATGACAAAGTGATCATGAAATAGTTTATTGCCAATGTCAGAAAGCCATTTCTGTCTGATGAACTGATAAAAAGTTTGTTTTGCAGTCTGCTCATCTAGAGATACACTTGTTTGAGGCTGCATTTTTGTGCTTATCTGAGAAAATTGAGATTACTGGGTTAACATACCTGATTCCGGGATATGAGAAGTATTGATATAGGCCAATGAAGCAGGATGAGGCAGGTGAAAATGTAATCATTGTAACATTTCCTGATGTAAATCAGTACGCTATAGGGTTAGTCTCAGTGGCTAAACCAGGCCTAGAACTCATCCGTCTAGCATCTAGTATCTGGTGCTTTTCAAGATATTTAGAAACCTGGTGAGCCAGAACTTCTCAACAATTTTAGTGACTCCTGGCAAAAAGAGAGATGACACTATAATTAGCTTTGCACACATAGTTAGCTCTACTCTTTGTTCCAATTTGACTTTCTCAAAAAGAGCTTGATAACTCTTCTCTTCCATCCACTGGTGATGGTGCCAGATGAAAAGAGGTGTTTAGGTTGAAGGTAAAAGCTGATGTACCAATCCCAGATAAACATTTTAGAGTCCTGATTGATTATGTGTCATCTAGGCTGTAAGAGGCTATGAAGTTACAGCAGACTGAAAAATTGGCAAACAAGGTGAGCTTGGTGACCCCCAAACTGAGACTAATACACTTTAAGCTATGTACCCTTTTGAATATCATCATGATGGCAGCAGAAAGACAGATTTGGAGACTAAGGCTATGATTTGCAGTTAAGTAGAATTCAGGTGATAATGAGTGCCTATTGTAATTGATGTTACTCTGGCATGGGGGCTTTGAATAGGTAACATATTTAACTTTTTTCCTAAAATCCCCACCTCAGACTTAAGTCTAACAAGTGAAATTGGTGTTTACCACACTGATTACTGCATGTTTTGCCTTTATTTCTTAGCATGTTATCATTATATATTTCCTTATGATTTGATAGGTGAAATCTGTCAGGGGATATTTTCAGAATGTGGAATTGATGCAAAACTCAGAATTCCCGTCTGTGTGGAGACATTCATTTATTCAGAATTTATTACTCAACATTGAATGAGGGTCTAAGTAAGGTCTGTACATTTATAGAAGGCAGGAAAATGTTATATCAGTAGGGATTTGCTTAGCTCTCTATTGCCACTGCTTTAGAGTTTGAGTATGTTGGATTGCATTGTAGTTGTATTTATACAGTGCTTGACACTCTTAACGTGGCACCAATGCAGCTTTGTGGAGCAGTAGCATGCTTCTTTGTGGCGTTCCATAGATGGAACAGTGCTTTTGTCAAGTGGTTTATATGGGGACTTTTATGATGTTGTACGTCAGAACCATAGTTATGTATTTAATACGTTTTGTTGCTGTGCGTCTGGTGAAGTTGAATAGAAAATCAGTGTGGGACAGTCCTCTTGTACATTAAATTCTAACTGATGAACAGAAGTGTATGAGTGCAGGCTGGCCTGTGTTTAAAGTTTTTTGCGTGTGAATTTGGCTCTAACTGTCATAAACAGGTGTTTAGCTACGCTTACACATGGTTGGATGAGGAAATCGTGAGGATAGAGGTGGCTGCACAAGCCAATACTTGCAATCTATGGAGTTACCGTGGGTGGTACAGACTAGGGGATTCTGGCAGTTACAAGGTTCAAAAGTGCATCTAATCAACCCAAAAACAACCTCCTTGGAAGGTAAAAGCCACCTGAAATTCACAGTACAACGGGACCCACAGCAGCCACAATACACTTTGCTTATGGCAACAATTACCTGGAATCAGGAAAGCGGACAGGATTTGGAGGACTGGGGCATAAATTAGAATCATTGCTAAAACCTGATTGCAGAACATATCATTTTTCCTTCTATTTTTTATTTAAATAGTGCCTGATGATATGAATGGGTTTTAATCATTAGGAAAATGAAATCATTTTTCTGACAGATGTGGACTTTGGGCGATCCAAGAGTTAGAAAACTGCTACTAAATGACAATTGAGATTTTCCTAGCCTTGGTGTCTGAAAGGCTAGATTTTATTAAAGACACGGAGGCGAGTATTATGCAGTCTTTTCTTGCTTTAATTTCCAATAGCAGCCAAGTAAAAAACTACAATACCCAGTGAAAACAAACTACGACAATGACATCATAGCTGAACAGCCTAGGATATCGAACACCAGTATTAATATCTTAACTGCGAGCAACAAGTCCTCTTTTCTTGATGCGAAAACTAAAGAGGAGAAGTAACAAACAAAACGGCATAAAGAATAGAAACCAATGTCACAATGTCCATGCAACAATCTCGAAGGTAGCGAAAGTGGAGTGCAGTCTGGGAAGATTGGTCGCTGAAGGCCGAATCCAAAGTCGGTATGAGTTGTCCGTGTGAATCATGACGAGCCAACGCTGGAAGAGGGAGTTGGCACTGAAACAAAGATACAGGGCGGGTTACAATAGTGGTGGGATAATACTCGCCTCCGTGCCTTTAATAAAATCTAGCCTTTCAGACACCAAGGCTAGGAAAATCTCAATTTTATTACAAGACCGGAGGCTCATATTATGCATGTTCAAAGCATAGCAATGACTGAATCTGAAACATGAGAAATCGGCTTACAATAAAAAGTTCTAAACGTACTTTCATTAGACCAATCTGCAGATTTGAGAATATCCTGCAAAGAGGATCCTGCCCAAAAGGCACGAGAGGCCGTAGCCCCTCTAGCCGAATGGGCACCGAAAGATCCTATATCAATGCCAGCCAGGGACATGACCCATTTAACCCAACGAGCTAGAGTAGGGGAAGAAACAGGGTTATGGGGCTTCTGAAAGGAAATAAGTAATTGGGAGGCAGAGGATGATCTCAAATCTGCAGTACGAGTCACATAATTTTTCAAACAATTTCCAACACAAAGTTTGGGTTGAGATGGAAAAAATGGATAATTAACACAAGCTAAATTTGTTTTAGTACGTCTTTTGATCTGAAAAGAAACACCAAGGGGGGAGAAGAAAAAGGAAGTAACATCCAATGCTTTGACATCTGAGACACGTTTGATAGAGACTAGACACAAAAGCATGGTCAACTTGGCCGAAAGCTGTTTGAGAGAGAGAAGATCATTATCTGGCCAAGTGGTGAGAAATCGTAATACCAGATTAACGTCCCACATGACATTATATTTAGGAGATGGTGGAAAAACGTATCTTAATCCCTTTAATAATTGACAGATGAGCGGATGTTCACCAATTGGCCTGCCATCGACTCTTTGATGTTCGGCAGAGATGGCAGATCTGTATATATTAATAGTGCGATAGGCTTTTCCTTGGGAGGCTAAGGAAGCCAGGAAATTTACCACCAAAACTAAATTAGCTGAAAAGGGATCTGAATTCCTGTCCAAACACCAGCTGCTCCAAAGGGCCCATGCAGACTTGTAGGCTCTGGAGGTACCAGGGGCCCTGGCTTGCTGGATGAGTTTAGCAGCATCCTCCGAAATTCCTGGGGTTCTCCAGGACGACCCGAAATCCTCCAGGCTATGAGGAACAAGGAATTGCTGAGAATCAAGTAATGTTGTTGGCCTTGGGGATCTAAGAGGAGGTCGGGAAAGTGAGGAAGCCAAACGGGTTGATCAATTGCCAACTCCAATAGAGTTGGATACCAAGGTTGAGCCTGCCAGAAAGGAGTTATGAGAACTAGAGTGGACCGTTGTCTGCGTGCTTGTGCAAGGACTCGAGGAATGAGCAGGAAGGG
This sequence comes from Pleurodeles waltl, assembly GCF_031143425.1. Lineage (NCBI taxonomy): Eukaryota > Metazoa > Chordata > Amphibia > Caudata > Salamandridae > Pleurodeles > Pleurodeles waltl. Next base: position 287,806,518 of record NC_090443.1, on the reverse strand, counting down.
AGGAAAAGCTTAAAGAAGGGATGACGGCCAAGACTGAAGGAAAGCATCTGTCGCAAGAGCCTGTGGATCTGGCCTCCAACTGAAATAGGAAGGAAGATGAGAGTTGAGGCGAGAAGCAAAAAGATCTATGGACATTTCACCAAAGATAGAAGTAAGATGATTGAATACTGAAGGGTGCAATTGCCAATCGCTGGAATCGTGAAGATGTCTGGAATACCAGTCTGCTACCGTATTCAGCCTGCCTGGCAGATACACTGCCTTGACTGAGATTCGACGAGGAAGACAATACTCCCAAAGATGTTTCGCCAGAGTGGAGAGAATCTTGGACTTGGTACCGCCAAGATGCTTGATATACCTGACCGCGGACAAATTGTCCATCCTTAGAAGGATGGTGCAACTTACTCTGTATTTTGCAAAAGTTCGGATGGCAAAGGAACCTGCAAGCATCTCTAAACTGTTTATGTGCAAGAAGGACTCCTTCAGAGACCATGCGCCTCCATTCGAGAACTGACCACATCTTGCGCCCCAACCGGTCCGACTTGCATCGGATTCTAATACAAGATCTGGGGCGGCAGAGAAGATAGTTCTGCCATTCCAGGCATCTAGATGCGTCAACCACCATAGAAGTTCTTCCTTGGATTCGGCGTCTAGGACCAAGGGATCCGAATAAGCGAGACCCTTGTGCAGATGGCGGATCTTGAGCCGCTGAAGGGCGCGATAATGTAAAGGACCCGGAAAGATGGCTTGGATAGAGGAAGCCAGAAGTCCTACCAGACGTGCCAGAGTTCTGAGGGAGATGTGAGGAAGGGATAGGGACTGACGAATCTCTTTTTTGATCAAGGATACCTTGTGTTGAGGAAGCTGAAGTACTGACTGAGTAGTGTCTATTAGGAATCCGAGAAATTCCAATTTCTGAGTCGGAATTAAGACCGACTTTTGAAAATTGATAAGGAAGCCTAAGCTGAGAAGAAGTTTCTGACAAAGTTGAAGATGGTCTAGAAGAAGACGTTTGTCTTGTGCCATCAAATGAAAGTCGTCTAAATAAAGGATTAGACGAACCCCCTGAGAGCGGAGAAAGGCCGCAACGGGTTTGAGAATTTTGGTGAAACACCAAGGAGCGGAAGAAAGCCCGAAAGGAAGAACTCTGAATTGATAAAAGGAGTCTAGCCACTGGAATTGAAGGAATTTCCTGTGTGAGTGATGCACTGTGAGGTAAGCATCCTGCAGGTCCAATCTGACCAGCCAATCGTGTTGAAGCAGAATGTCCCTGAGATGGAGAATAGTTTCCATCTTGAAGTGTCAGTAAATGATAAAATTGTTGAAAGCTTTTAGGTTTAACACTAAACGAAATTTCAGATTTTTCTTTTGGACGAGGAATATGGTGCTGAGGAAACCGGAAGGGTCGAACAGGACGGGTTCGATCGCATGCTTGGAAAGGAGAGACTGGATTTTGACGCACAGAAGCTCGGATTGATCTTGGGAAAAAACCAGGGGAAGAGGAAAGCGGGATTGAATTGGGGTTTGGTAAAACTCTAACAGGTACCCTTGAATGGATTGAATTACCCAGGGATCTGAAGTGAGAGAAAGCCATGAATTTAGAAACAGAGCCAATCTGCCTACTACTGGAGGAAGGCCAGAATTGGAAAGACTTACCGGAGGTTTGATCTCCCCTGTTGGCGTTAGCCTCTTGATCGACGGGGATAGAATCTTGGCTTGTATCCCGTGTAGGTCTCAAGCTGGGATTGCTGATTGTAGGAGTCTCTGTTGGTGTATTGGCCTCTGATGGAGCGGCCGGCAAAGCGACTCCTGCCTTTGCCGGCCCTGGCAAAAACCCGAGATGAAAAGATCTTTTTCATAGAAAGTTGGGCCTTGTCCAGGGAGGCAAAGATGGACACGTATTTCCCAAGTTCTTTGATAAAAGAATCCCCAAAAAGTTGGCCCTTAGCCGACGGGCCATCATCCTTAGAGGCTAAAGAAGCCAGCTTAGGATCAATTTTCAATAGGAGACTTTTCCTCCTCTCAATAGAGAGCTGAGTATTGGCATTGCCCAACATTCAGATAGCGGGTTGCGCCCAGTTCGAGAGACCTTCGGGGTCTATAGGACTGTTATCCATTTTGGCTTCCTCCGCCAAATCAAAAATTCAGGTGAGAGGGCCCACCAAATCCAGGAGCTTGTCCTGACAACCTGACCAAGCTCTATCAACACCCTTCTTGGGATCCTTGCCAAATTTGGTAAAAAACATAAGCATATTGGGATCAATAATCGGGGTAGAAGTAATGTTGTCTGGTAAAGAGGGACGAGGACATTCAGACTTAAGCTTATTGCGGGTAGCCTTGTCGAGGGGGTGGCGCAAAAAGAATGAGACATAGTCAGCCACATGATCAGACGGGTACCATTCTTTTGAATTTGGATGAACCATGAGGGAAGGGTCAAATAAAGGTTCGCCAGCATGGTCCACCAAAATATGAGACACAGGGTGAACGTCACCACCGTCACTAGGAGAAATTTTACGCCTTTTCTCCAAAGGCCCACACGAAAAAGGATCCGAAGACCCGTCCATATCGTCAGTATGACTAGGAGAGTCATCATCGTCATCATCAGTGTCTCTCAACTGCGTAATCTGAATTGGAGAAAGTGAGGGACCCGATTTCAACACCTCTCGGGTGGAAGGACCAGCAGAAACGCCTTTTGAAGCCACCGGGAGGGTAGCCGCACATTTCTTGCCTTTGTTAGAAGGCACTTTAGAAGTGGACATTATTTTAGAAAAGGAGGCCTCTAAATTTTTGGTTATGTCTGACATGGAGACAGCCACTGCTTGTTGAACTGAATCTTTGATAAAAGATTTCAAATTTTCCTGAAAAACTTGGGAATCCTCTTCCTCAGCCATATTGCTGACAACAGGCAAAAAAAAAAAATATATATATATATATTTCTGATAAAATAAATGTATTAAAGGCTTGGTAAACAACTTTAAATAGGATTTGGTTGAATAGGGGTTAATTCTGAGGCAAAAGGAGAGAAGATTAGGGGCGGTTCCTGAAAGGACAAACTTTCTGGGAGGAACGAGTGGAAGCCGGGAGCTGCACGGCTCGAAATGCAGAGGCCGGCTGAGGGGGAGAAACAACGAGCGAAAATACGCTAAAAAAATACCCCCGTTGAGCTGTTCTGGCGACGGGACGCGATGTCAGGTCTGTCAGAAAGGAATGAGAGGAATGCAGAGAATGCGCGCGTCTCCAACGGCCGAAGACCGTTGAAAGACGCGCTGCTTGAGCGCTGTTCAAAAGACGCGCCGCTTGGAAAAACAAAAAGCGCGTACAAGAGCATACATATTAACAACTTTAAATAGGAACATAATAATGCATTTCTCACAAGATAATAAAGCGGAGAAAAATATGTGTACTTATCTTGAGTGCGAGCAGCAAGAAAAGAGGACTTGTTGCTCGCAGTTAAGATATTAATACTGGTGTTTGATATCCTATTGGCTGTTCAGCTATGATGTCATTGTTGTAGTTTGTTTTCACTGGGTATTGTAGTTTTTTACTTGGCTGCTATTGGAAATTAAAGCAAGAAAAGACTGCATAATATGAGTCTCCGGTCTTGTAATAAAATCAGCATTCTGCACTGCGTCACTCTATAACATTCTTATAAAATGTTGCATTCTATGTATATTTATATCTTCCCTACTATACATTTGTAGATATGGTGGGATGTTATAACTGGGCCTTCTGTCCTTGTTGCTCTATTCCCAGGTACTTTAAAGTAGCCCACCATGGTCTCAATCACAAGTTGCAGACTACTTGTAGGGTACAAACTCTGTACCACTAATTACCAGTACTGTGCAATAACATCCTAAAAGCACTGTCCAGTTACAAGTTAATGTAGAAAGGAATGGAGAATGTTGGCTGGCAGGAGGAGGAGCACGTAATGCACCTCTCGTGCCTTGTCTGAGGATGGAGTAGAGTTGATGGAAGGGGTCCTGGCTATAATGCAGACTTTTCCAATAGTGATTTTACTTGCTGGACTTCCCAGCTAGTAAAATCAGGTTATTTGTTCTTGCACCCAGTAAATCAGGCTGCAGAAGCACTGGACCTCTTATAATTGTGTGGAACGGAACTTCACACTGGAATTCTCTGTACAGTTCCCAATTGGGGCTCATGTCTTTTCCGGGCACCTTGCAAGTGGGCTGATAAGGCAAAGAGAGCACAACACTATGAGGCCTAATAGCAAACAAAGCTTCCCTTACTTGCAAATGTCTGACGATGATCTCAGTGATTGAATTGTGCTAGATCCATTGGGAACAACGTTCCAATTATTTTTAAATGTTACAATAACAATTTCCATACTTACAAAAGTTGTTCCATAACAGATCATTTGGACATAAGGATTCCTTTGGTTTAACGGGAAGGGCAGGGGTCTTCTAGGCTGTGGAGCTATGGGAGAGGCAGACAGCAAAAGAAACCATCCTTCTTGCCAGGAAGGCTGCTGTGTGAAAGAAATGTTAGTTAATCAGCAAATGTAAAGGCTGCAGTAAATGGTTTGTATTGATAGTCACTCTCTGGTGACTAAGCTGTATGCTTTTGATAGGTAAGGGTTTTATGAACTGAGCCCTAAAGTACGTTCTTCTAATTAAAGCTTATAAAAATTGGTTTGCACCAGGTACAGTATGATTTGTATTACTTAAAAAAATTTATAGTCAACATACTTGTTTTAAGTTAACCAATGAGGGCCTGATTTGGATTTTGGGGAATGGGGTACTCACAAACAGGACAGTCCATCGTAGCAGAAGTGCCGATGCATACTCTGCGCTTGTTCATATAGCGGGCGGTTCCTGGCACGTTTGTGACCGAGTAATCTGTCTGCCCACTCTAAACCAGACCCCAGTCTCTGCATATTTTGGGGCAGCCTTATATTGTCTGTGTAATACAAGTTTTAAAAGAGTGATTTGCTTATTCTCAGTGACTTCAGTCACCGGATGGTACCTCAAAGCACTAAAAACGGGCATGCCACTGTCCCCGGTACAAAAACCAGGAATCCGTTTTGTGACTATCTGGTTACACGCAGACATCAGCAGTGATCACATTAACCAAAAAGCTTTCATATTTTAAACTTTCATAAAATAATGCATTTCCCAGTTTGCTGTAACTTAAATTGTGTTTTTCATTTAAGGTGTGTGTGTTATATTTTGTTAGGTATTTACGTAAAAGAGGAAGAACAACAAACAAATTGCAGAATATTTTGTTCTTTCTTAGCCACTTCTCCGGCCCCATTAAACTCAGAATCACAGCTGACAAGGCTTTGTAAGTGCTTCGGGTGATGGATGACCTGTAAAATACTTTGAATGAGTTTGTCATTTAGGCCCCTCCAGCTCAGCCCAGCACACATCGGTAAAAGACTGGTGGGTGTCTTCGAATCTGAGGCAATGGACGCCAGGCACCTGAGCAGCACCTGCCCTGCAAATCCCAGCATTGAGAAAATGCAGAAACGCTATATGAAATGTAAACAAAATAAAATTACATTTTTTATGTAAACAGATAGCAAAATAAAACCTTTTGTAATTTGGGACATTTAAGTAATGTTGCAATAACGTTGCACAAAGCACTGGGAAGTAAAATAAACAACACCTAAGACTTGTTTTCTAATTTCAAATATGCTTCAATTAATTTTTCTTGTAACAGCAAACTCATGGCCAGATAGTTGCTGCCACATTGTTTTCCCTGTCATGTAATTACACGTTGATGGGGCTAGCATTCTGTCTTTAGTTGTAGATAGAGTGCCGCATGGCACCTATGTTGCTTTTTTCAAATAATCAGGGTTGGGCGTGAAAGCAGCAATGCTCACACGTAATCCCTGAAATCAGGCTCCACTGTTGCAGGATTTAAGGGAGGGAGTAACGCCGCAGTAATTGGTAAGTGCACTTGCTTTAAGCAAACGGGTCACATGCGCCTATCAACGTTGTTTCCAGTGATGGAGCAGTCAGATGCTTTGCTGAGTATCCAGCGTGCAGCCCCAGACCAGTTAGCCCGGTGTAGAGCGGATGACGGGGGTAGGGGGCTAAAGCCCTTTCTGCACAATGGACGTTGGCGCTTGGCCGTAGTATTAGGATCTCACGCGCACTTGACCATAGTATTAGGATCTCACGCGCACTTGACCATAGTATTAGGATCTCACGCGCACCTGACCATAGTATTAGGATCTCACGCGCACCTGACCATAGTATTAGGATCAGGATCTATCAGGGCAGCCAGGATAATTGTCTCCAGGGTGTGAACACTAATTTTGACCCCATTGCGGGGTGTTCCTCAGAGCGGTGGCGCTGTCTGTGCAGTTGATTCCTACATTTCAGCAGCTCCCAGGGCTTGTGACCGAGTTTCAGTGCAGGGTTGAAAGTGAAACACCATTGTGTTAGCATTAACCCTTTGCATTCTTCTATCCATTTCCAGGCATACTCAGGCAGGTCAAAGAAATTGCTTTTGTCCTTGAAGGTGACGTTCAACCTGGCAGGAGAACATTAAAGGGGAACATTATGATCAATAAGCAGACTTAAAAAATGTGATAAATGTTATGGAGACATGTCTCCAAGACCCGTATTGGCTGCCTACACGGCTTTGATGCGCCCGAAATTCCATTACAGAGTCGAATTACTATCCTTAAATGTAAAAACGAACTGGGAATATGAAGAGAGAAAATGACTAAAAAGCCTCTTGTCATTACCCAATGCCAGCAATGGACCAGGCAATTCAAAGGGAAACAGGATTAACATCCTGGAGTTAGACAAAAAACAGGAGCTGGTGGCCAGGGATGAGAGCGCACACACTAGAGTCATGAAACAATTCCGATTGTCCATATCCAAAGATGCTCTCAAGTGTCCTGTGCTCAAGGAGGAGGAAGAGCCCTCTGATCTCCCCTTGCTGGGACAGGTGCAAATGAAACAAAATGAGATCTACGAGCACTCCAAATGAATCAACGTGATATCAATAGTCTTTATTTTCACAAAAGTCTCTCAAATTTGCCCATGCCAACACTTGTTTCGTCTCACGCTGCAGATGTTGCAGCAGACTTCTTCAGGGCTACAATTGTAAATGTACATGATTTCATTGAGGAGTCCCTAAGTAGGATGTTGTAAAAGAACCATCACCCGAGTCATGGTGACTCAAATCACCCTGTGCGTGAGAAATTAGAGTGATCTATCTTGGTCAATAGTATGTTATTATTAATCATAATAGAGTACTTCTTAGCGTAAGTGTCTTAAATCATCCATAAACGCCCAAAGTCTAATGACAGTATTTCAGTCAACCAAAATTACCACATAATGGCCAAGTGAGTTTGTTAATCTGAGATAGTCACCCAGGTTGAGATGTCATGAAAAGAACAAGGCTCATCTGGCCTGGTGTCCTTCTTGTTATCACATGTATGTAACTGTAGTTCCTAAAATTACAATATATCTCCATTTAATGATGTCAAGTATTGGATTTGGTGCATTGTGTTCTATGTGAGTGCTCATCTCTTACCTTGCTGAGCCTGCTTGTCGAGTGTTTGTTAGGTCGCTCTTCTACCTTAGTAGTTCCAATCTCTGTAAATTAATGTATACCCTTGTGAGTAGCTGTCATTATTCCCAAATTGACATACTCCAAGATTAGCATGATGCACTCTGACAAAATTGACATATCACCCTGAGGTGATATTAAACATCCACGTTGAAATTTCAGTGTAGTCATATGTTGTTCTGCTATTTGCAGTGCCATCACCTGTGTTTCGTGAAGGGCATATTGTTTCTCTAGCGTGCAACGTTATGAGTCAACGTGAAATATCCAATTCCCAAAACTACACTGATTCCCTGACGTGTGAGTTGAAGTGAAATGCATACTCCACACATCCCATGCATATTGTGTGTGTCATACATATTGTGACCAGGTGCTGTAAACCACTTGGCTGTGATCATCTCTGCATCTTTGCCTTTAGTTAATCCAAAACGGTGACCACGTAGCTCATCCCTAGCTGCAAATGTATTTTAACAGCTCCATTTCCCCTTATAGGTAGATACAAGCATGGCTGTATCTAGCACATCACACCTGTGTATCTAGTGTACATGAAAGTTAAATTATCAGTGTGCAGTCCACACATGTGTAAGTCCGGCCTCCGAATAGAACTGTGTTATGTAAGATATCTGTCTTGCCCAGTACGTTGGTGATCGCGTCGCTCACCTGCAACCATATTACACCCATGACTAAGTGAAGGGTCTCTGTATAGTGTCTTTCATCATTTGGCCAAGAATCATACTTACATAGTATTATCTACTGACACAGAATTTCGGAAAAATCTGGATGACATTAGACAGAGGTTTCTGATAAAAGGGTTTGATACACAGACAGTCAAGACTGCTTACAACAAAGCACTAAGACTTAATAGCCAGGAAACACTTCCGGAGTACAGGACACAAGATCACACATATTCAGATCCCATCAGACGCATTACCACAAATGACAGGAACATAAGTGAGGTCAGTAGGGTGCTCAATAGGCATTGACACCTACTAAGAGAGGATGCCAGGATCAAACCACACATCACAAGACACCCTAACATTACATTTCAGAAAGGGAAGACAATCAGAAATCTCATCAGCCCCAGCTATCCGGGTACCAAACATGCAAATTAGTTAACACCACATATGAAGTGTTTTCACAGATGTGGACACTGCACGATGTGTAGGATTGCCATGGATCTAAAATCATTTAGCTACAATAATGGCCCTGCATACTGTATCAAGGATAACACAATGTATGTCACGCTTTATGGTCTACATCTTTATATGCAAATGCAACAGGGTATATTAGGGTATATTAGGACAGCACAATCAGGCCAGTAAAAGAGAGGATAGTAGAGCACTTTAGGGCAGTTAAACTGAGACATCAAAATATCCATTCGCACTACATACCTGGACATGCGAGCAACAAGCTCATCCCAGGGGTCTAGTTTCACGGTATAGAAACAGTACAGCAAGATAAGAGGGGTGGAAACCAGGACCTGCAACTAAGGCGACAGGAGGCCCGATGAATAATGAGACTGAAAGCGATCTATGAGGGTCTAAGCATGGGGAATACATTAACTTACAGAGATTGGACCTACTAATGTAGAACAGCAAACTAGCAAAAACACGACAAGCAGGCGCAGCAAGGTACGAGATGAGCACTCGCATAGAACCTAATACACCAAACCCATTACTTGACAAACTGAAATTGAGATCCCATGTAATTTTAGGAACTACAGTTACGTCCACATGATAACAAGAAGTGTTAGAGGGACACCAGACTAGGTGAGCCCTGTTCTTTTGATGATATCTGAACGCGGGTGGCTATCTCAGATTAACAACCTCACATGACTATTATTTGGTAATTTGGGGTGATTGGAATACTGTGATTTGACTTTGGGTGTTTCTAGATGATTTAAAAAACTTACACTAAGAGGTACCATATTATGATTAATAATAACATACTATTGACTATGATAGATCACTCTAACTTCTCACGCACAGGGTAATTTGGGTCACCTTGACAAGGGTGATGGTTTTCTTCCAACATCTTACCTAGGCACTCCTCCCTTAAATCATGTACATTTATAATTGTAGCCCTGAAGACGTCTGCTGCAACATCTGCAGCGTGAGACGAAACAAGTGTTGGCATGGGAAGATTTGAGAGACTTCTGTGAAAATTAAGACTGTTGATACCACATAATTAACGTTGATTCATTTGGAGTGCTGATAGATCTCATTTTATAACATCCTGGAGTTACTTAGCATTTGCTGAGACACTAAGATTCTGGGTGCGCTTGGAGAATATCGTCACTGTGCAGAAATGAGATCCTGCACAGTGAGCTGATGTGGGCCATGAGTACGAAAAAATACCTGTAAAGAAATGGCTCCCTGTTGCAGTTACCCCCCTACTTTTTGCCTGATACTGATGCTGACTTGACTGAGAAGTGTGCTGGGACCCTGCTAACCAGGCCCCAGCACCAGTGTTCTTCCACCTAAAATGTACCATTGTCTCCACAATTGGCACACCCCTGGCATCCAGGTAAGTCCCTTGTAACTGGTACCCCGGGTACCAAGGGCCCTGATGCCAGGGAAGGTCTCTAAGGGCTGCAGCATGTCTTATGCCACCCTAGGGACCCCTCACTCAGCACAGACACACTGCTTGCCAGCTTGTGTGTGCTGGTGAGGAGAAAATGACTAAGTCGACATGGCACTCCCCTCAGGGTGCCATGCCAACCTCACACTGCCTGTGGCATAGGTAAGTCACCCCTCTAGCAGGCCTTACAGCCCTAAGGCAGGGTGCACTATACCACAGGTGAGGGCATATGTGCATGAGCACTATGCCCCTACAGTGTCTAAGCAAAACCTTAGACATTGTAAGTGCAGGGTAGCCATAAGAGTATATGGTCTGGGAGTCTGTCAAAAAAGAACTCCACAGCTCCATAATGGCTACACTGAATACTGGGAAGTTTAGTATCAAACTTCTCAGAATAATAAACCCACACTGATGCCAGTGTTGGATTTATTAAAAAATGCACACAGAGTGCATCTTAGAGATGCCCCCTGTATTTTACCCAATTGTTCAGTGCAGGACTGACTGGTCTGTGCCAGCCTGCTGCTGAGAGACGAGTTTCTGACCTCATGCGGTGAGAGCCTTTGTGCTCTCTGAGGACAGAAACAAAGCCTGCTCTGGGTGGAGGTGCTTCACACCTCCCCCCTGCAGGAACTGTAACACCTAGCAGTGAGCCTCAAAGGCTCTGGCTTCGTGTTACAATGCCCCAGGGCATTCCAGCTAGTGGAGATGCCCGCCCCCTGGACACAGCCCCCACTTTTGGCGGCAAGTCCAGGAGAAATAATGAGAATAACAAGGAGGAGTCACTGGCCAGTCAGGACAGCCCCTAAGGTGTCCTGAGCTGAAGTGACTCTAACTTTTAGAAATCCTCCATCTTGCAGATGGAGGATTCCCCCAATAGGGATAGGAATGTGACCCCCTCCCCTTGGGAGGAGGCACAAAGAGGGTGTACCCACCCTCAGGGCTAGTAGCCATTGGCTACTAACCCCCCAGACCTAAACACGCCCTTAAATTTAGTATTTAAGGGCTCCCCTGAACCTAAGAATTTAGATTCCTGAAACTACAAGAAGAAGAAGACTGCTGAGCTGAAATACCCCTGCAGAGGAAGAACACCAACTGCTTTGGCCCCAGTCCTACCGGCCTGTCTCCTGCCTTCCAAAGAAACCTGCTCCAGCGACGCTTTCCAAAGGACCAGCGACCTCTGAATCCTCAGAGGACTGCCCTGCTTCAAGAAAGACAAGAAACTCCCGAGGACAGCGGCCCTGCTCCAAAAGACTGCAACTTTGTTTCAAAGGAGCAGATTTAAAGACCCCTGCAAATCCCCGCAAGAAGCGTGAGACTGGGGGGCGGAGCCAAGTGCCGAGGAAGATGGTGGCTCAATTCTAGAGCCAGACAGAACGGAGAGAAGGAAGGGGACTAAACATGCTTTTTCCCCGTCAAACTACACAAAAAAGCCAAAAATAGATCATCGGAACCCCACAGGAAACTACTGAAGCTGGAAAATGTAAATAAGACTCGCCTTATCTTCACTTTGATCGAAGTCTGCATGCACAGCCTTTACTGCTGTGGAGTTTATTGACGCTCCCTTGGAAACAAAGATAAGGAAATCGGAGCACCAAGACAAAACGGTATTTCTTTCTTTGCATTCTTCAATAACAATAATACTTGCCATCTAGCTATCATCGGTTGTGCACTCCACGCTAACCCCATAATGCAAAAAATCTTAAAATATACAGTGCACAGTATACAATAGGGGGAAATGTGGACTTGAACGACGCTCCCTTCAAATCGAAAGTCACGAAAGGAAATTCAGACATGCAATGTAACTTTCCGAGCCATAACTTTTGGATAATGCAACCACGATGCACCAGATATCGTTAAATAAGTAAGAAGCACACACTCTGAACTTGTTTATTTGTATGACAATACTACTTCACTTTTTTTTTTTTTTTTTTAAAAGGAAGGAGAAGAAAAAAGAAAAACAAGGAGCTGAGGATACAAACGAAGGAACAAGGGGAAAAGATATAATTTAAAGCTTATAAAAACGAAACGAATAACGTGGACTTATATGCCTGAGACTTTCTCTCTCACCCTGGAAGGTTACTAAAATGTTCGGACATTAAATATAAGTGCTCTTCTTAATTTCAGCATCTGCAGTCGACATCTACTTGGGTGATTGTATAAAGGATTCCGTTTTTTTTTTTTTTTTTTTTTTCCTTCATTGATCTCTTCTCCAGAGAAAAAGTGTACTAAGACTGCATTAAAAATCAACAAAGTTACTTGTTCAGTTTTTACAATTTAAACAATACTACTGTAGTGTAGTAAATCATAAAATCTACATGACGATTAAACTTTGCAAAAATAAAATCCACTCCAGACTCGTTATCAACAAATGATATATCGGTTCTTTATTCAAACGTGACACAAAGCGTTGCCCAAGCAACCTCGTATTTTTTTTTTTTTTTCTCCCTTCCCAACAGTAATGCTCCGTCAAATATTTGGGGCTACACATCAAAAGTACAACTCATATTGAACTCACAAACTAAATCTGGAAAAATCTTGCTCTCTTTTCTCATTGAAGACACTACACAGTGGGCTTTACCTTTTCAAGGCAACTTTGATACCAATCATAAATAAGTTTCTGGAACGTAATAGTTATCATACATGTCAGATCCTAAAGTTGTGCGTCAACTATCATATAGCACAGCTTTACAAGCTGTACCAGAGATTGCAAACTCACAGCACATAATGGCTGAATCCGCTGCTGCATCTACAACGAATATGGATGCTATCCTGAAAGAACTTCTAGCCATAAGATCGTCCATTTCCTCTTTGGAACACACAGAATCCACTAATACCATGGAAGTCCAAGGACTGAGGAATGAAGTTGTAAAATTCCAGATTAATATGCAATCAACGGATGCTCGCCTCTCGGCTGTTGAAAACCTCATCGACAAGATACCTGACAATAGTCAAGATATTGGATACCTGCAACAAAAAGTGATTGAGTTAGAAGACCGAAGCAGAAGGAATAATCTACGTATCATTGGTCTTCCGGAACAAATAGAAAAGGACAATATTTTGGACTTCTTGACCACTTTTCTTCCGACCTTAACGAAAATTACCTTTTCACAGCCACTTGACTTTCAAAGAGCGCACCATGTACGTTCACGTGGAATCACATCATCTACGAGACCTAGACATGTTTTGGCATGCTGTTTACATTATCAACAGGCTCGTCAAATCATAATGGCCGCCAAAAAACATGGTCCTTATGAATATGACTCATCCCAGATAATAATTACAGCAGATTTTTCTGCACCTACAAATTTCAAAAGGAAACAATTTCTAAATTTACGTACTAGGTTAAAGAAAAGAGAGATCAAATATGGCCTTTTGGAACCTGCCACCATGATTGTGACTTTTCAAGGGAAAACTAAAGAATATTTTGACCCTCACGATCTAGAATCCTTTTTGAATGACCTTGATGATAAAGACACTGAAATGGAACACAAATCTACCTCAAATACAGACATTATAGAACCTACACCTTCTATCTCTGCAGAGGATACAGATCAAGGTGAATGGATACCTGTGCAGCGACAGTGGACACATGGTGGTAAATTTAAGGCATGGAAAAAAAATCACCCAAGAGACAAATCCAGATCTCCCATCAAACCATGAGTAAAGTTCAGTATATTAATCCTAGAGGGGTGATTTGCTATATCTATGACGTAGGAAAATATACTCTGTGTCCTAACAATAGTGTTCCCTCTCCTTTTTAACTCTTCTCTATCTTCCTTTCACAGCTTCCAGGCTTCTATCCCCTGACTAAAGTTCAATCACTCAGTGTACATACTGTCTTATCTATTAAGTTGGACAGTTCAGTAATAAACAACTCTTCTGATAAGTGATACTTTCCTGTTACTACATTTTCAACGAATCCATATTGGGTTAAAGATTCAAATCTCATATAATTACATAACTATAATCCTAATATTAAAAAAAAAAAAATCTTCTCTCCTCATATTCTGTTCTCTCAACTTTTCTACTTCTTTTATTCACTTTCATAGATTGGCATTATATATTTCTATTTTTGGGTTTTTTTTTTTAATATTTTTTGATATCGCTATAATATGTCTTCTAACAAGTTAAAACCTCTGAATGTTGTATCTTTAAATGTTAACGGTTTGACGCACTTTATTAAGAGAAAAAAAATAATTAGTTACCTTGGCCAACAAAAAACAGATATTGCTTTATTACAAGAAACACATCTTACTGAATCAGAAAGTGAGAAACTGCAGAGAGAATGGATAGGTCAAGTAATACACGCCAATATAACTCATAAAAATCCTATGGATACCGCCACACCCATCCGGAAATGTGGAGTGGCTATCCTTTTCAATAAAAACCTACCATATAAAATCTTACAAACCTGGACAGATGATGAAGGCAGATATGCATTCGTTAAAATACGTGTCAGAAACTGCCATATGATTATAGGGTCAATATATGCACCTACTGATTCCAAAACGATATTTATTTCAAAAATTACTAGATTACTTTCATCTTTTGGACCCACCAAAGTACTGATTGGTGGAGACTGGAATGTTACAATAGACCCATTTATTGACAAATCTGGTAAACCAGATACCCATCATTCCACCAACAGATATATCCTGAAAGATCTTATGGTTGACTTTGCTCTACAAGAACCTTGGCGTTTACTGCATCCGCATGACAGAGACTATACTTTTACATCCAGTGCACACTCCATTCGTTCTAGAATAGATTATTTTTTAACATCCCCAACATTGATACAGTCAATTTCACATGCAGGAATTACTCCTTGTAGTATATCTGATCATGATTTAATAGATCTGCACATCAATATTGGACTTACTCAATCACCTAGAACTCATTGGAGATTTAATACTTCAATGTATAAAACACCACAAGCTAAACTAGATCTATGTCAACACGTGGATCAGTTTCTAGATGAGAATAAAGATTCCGTCACAGATGCAAGCGTATTATGGGGTGCAGGCAAGGCTGTCATTAGAGGAATGATTATGAGGGATTCTTATCTACTTAAAAAAAAAATTGAACGCAGAGAGGATTTCATTGGAACAAGAAGCTCAATCGCTTATGAAAGATTATAATAAATCAGAATCACCTATCCTTCTAAAAAAATTATTATCAGTTAAGTTTAGACTTAATAATTTATATACCTCTCAAGCTGAAAAATGCTTATTCCTGATACGACAACGTCATTATGAAAGGGGGGAGAAAGCAGGACGTCTTTTAGCTTATCAATTACGCCAACAAGAATCGTCTAGAACGATTTCTGCTATTAGGAACTCTTCAAATGACTTACTTACCCTACCTACGGATATAATAACTCAATTTCAACAATACTATGAAACACTCTATACCTCCTTGAACTGTGAAGATACATTAGTGGAAGATGAATTCTTTAAAAAATTAAAAATCCCAAGATTGTCTCAAGAACAGAAGCAAAGATTAGAAGAACATATCTCAATAGAAGAGATAGCTAAAGCTATTGAATGTCTAGCTACAAATAAAGCCCCGGGAGAAGATGGCTTCCCCATAGAATTCTATAAAATCACAAAAACTCAAATTATTCCAATTCTACACTCCTTTTTTAATGAATCTCTAATCAAAGGCCACTTCCCACCTGAATTTCTAAGAGCGCGCATTATAGTACTTCTTAAACCCGATAAAGACCCTTTGGAATGCTCCAGCTATAGACCCATATCTTTAATAAATTCTGATATTAAAATCTTGGCCAAAATATTAGCGACAAGATTAAATTCAGTCATCACGTCTCTCATACATCCCTCACAAGTAGGATTTGTTCCATCGCGTTCCTCCTCTAACCATCTACGAACCATCCTGCACCTGTTATGGCAACAACGTAATAAACTAGACAAAAATATCCTTTTATCCTTAGACGCTGAAAAGGCATTTGATAGAGTAGAATGGGGATATTTATTCCGTACCATGGATAGAATGGGTATAGGTCCAGATTTTATTACGCTTGCTAAAGGAATGTATAACTCCCCTACAGCTGTGATTACTTGCAATGGCTTCACTTCCCCCTACTTTAAAATCTCACGTGGAACCCGTCAAGGATGTCCTCTCTCTCCCTTGTTATTCCTCATAGCATTAGAACCCTTAGCTATTGCAATCAGGCAAAATATCAATATACACGGTATCGCTACTTTATCCGGTGAGATAAAAGCTTTTTATTATGCTGATGATATTCTACTTACATTATCCAACCCAAATACCTCAATTAACGCTATGATTGATTTATTAACACACTTCTCGGCATTCTCTGGATATAAGATCAACTGGTCTAAATGTGAAGCTTTGCCAATGAACACCTGTACCACTTCAACAACTTTAGGGGATCTACCTTTCAATTGGAAATCATCTCAACTGAAATATCTTGGGATCCTTCTCAATACAGGACTAAAAAATATTGCGATGGATAATTTGAACCCCATTATAGACAAACTTAAAAGAGACTTTGTTAGATGGTCTCAACTGAATCTGTCATTATGGGGAAGAGTGCAGATTATTAAAATGAACACAATTCCAAAATTTAATTATGTTTTTAACATGCTATCACTCCCCCTTACTTCGATTTTTTTTAAGAATACAACCTCTCTAATAAGCCGTTTCATTTGGGGAGGGAAAACCCCCCGTATAAGTGGTGCGAAATTACACTCATCCTCCCTAAAAGGTGGCCTTAGACTCCCACACCTGGAAACTTACTGGATAGCACAACAATTATCTCACTCGACCTCCATGATATCTGAGAAAGATAAGATACCTATATGGGTCAAATTGGAACAACATTTATTGAAAACTACCACTTCTTTGGCGATTTATTATACTAAAAGTCCTAAATTCTCCCCATCCTCCAATCCAATTATATATTCATCCCAATTAGCATGGCAAAAAGCACATAAAATTATAAACTGTAATGTCCATATACATTTAAATGCTCCGTTATGGAATAACTCAGCGATAATACATAAAGGAAAAGAGCTAAATTGGTTTATCTGGAAAAAATGTAAAGTCAACAACATATCAGACTTATATAATCAAAACAATTCTTTGAAATCATTTACAGAACTTCAAGAAACACATCGACTCCCGACCTCACAACTTCATAACTATATACTACTAACATCGATTTTAAACACTATAACATCCTTGAATTCAGACCTTTTGATTCACTCATCCATTGCACGCCATATTTATATATGGAGAAATTTTAAAGGCACGGTATCTGGCCTGTATTCTTTACTAATTGATAAATCTGTTTCAGATAATACATCCAAAGACCTACAATCTTGGTGGTCTACACGACTTAACATTACCTATACAGATAAAGATTGGGCTAAACTTTTAGAGAATTATAATAAAGGGATTCGTGATGCAAGGATGAAACTTAATTACTTCAAAATTTTACACAGATGGCATTGGTCACCTTCGAAACTCTACTCTGCTAAACTTAGTAATGATTCCAATTGCTGGAGATGTGACCAAACCAATTGTGATATCGTTCACATCCTATGGGACTGTACTGCACTCCAACCATTCTGGATACAAATATCACAATATTTAAGGAAAGTATTGCCCAATATCTCCCCACAATCACCTCGCCTATTTTTACTACATGATACCCAAGGTCTAGGTACACTTTCCTCACATCTATATAGATGGCTTTCTACTGCAATTAGTGTAGCCAAAGTTAATATATTGCGTTTTTGGAAATCTAATGTTTTACCATCTACTCAAATGTGGTTAAAGGATATGTTTGATATTGCACAGTTTGAAAGAATGCTATATAAATTAAACGATAACTTACAACAATTTGACCAAATATGGAATGTATTCTTGACTAGCTAACATTTTCACTTCTCTTGTGTATTTCTTTAAATGTTCAATAATTCACAAACAATATCTCATGCCATTATTATATTTTCAACATTATTGACAATATTTTTTTTTTATTTCTTCTCTAGTTAGGTTGTAGATAAGTGTAACTTTGTAATAATATATTTTATCATTTTGACATAATATATATTTGCTTATTATTTCTCTGTCAGGAATATCAGATATAATATAATTAACAATGTTTTATTTATGGAAAATATCTAAACATCTCACTGTACACTGGAATCTCTTTAATGTGAATCTAAGTTCTTTCTTTATCTTTTTGTACAATCTATAATTATTTGTTCACTTATAAAAGTTTAATAAAGAATTGAAAAAAAAAAAAAGGAACCCTCAAGAAGAAAATAACAAAATAAATATATTTAAAATTGAACTTTAAGACTTTTGACAAACCTGGATCCCTCTGCCGAGACATAACCGCACGGAGCAAGAAGAGATTATTTTTTAAATCGTGCATTCAGAGGCTAAATAAACTGTTCCAAAGATTTGGAAGAACATTAGACAGAGTTTAAAAACAATACAATATATACGTATATATTTAATTAAACTGGTTTGAAAAAGAAAAAAAAAAAAAAAAGAAGCGTGAGACTTGCAACACTGCACCCGCCGACCCCGACTCGACTGTTGGAGAACCAACACCTCAGGGAGGACCCTCCGGCGACTCCGAGACCGTGAGTAACCAAAGTTGTCCCCCCTGAGCCACCACAGCGACGCCTGCAGAGGGAATCCCGAGGCTCCCCCTGACTGCGACTGCCTGAACCTAAAGTCCCGACGGCTGGAAAAGACCCTGCACCTGCAGCCCCCAGCACCTGAAGGAACGGAACTTCTGTGCAGGAGTGACCCCCAGGAGGCCCTCTCCCTTGCTCAGGTGGTGGCTACCCCGAGGAGCCCCCCCCTTGCCTGCCTGCACCGCTGAAGAGACCCCTTGGTCTCCCTTTGAAACCTACAGAGAACCCGACGCTTGTTTACACACTGCACCCACCCCCGCGCTGCTGAGGGTGTACTTTTTGTGCTGACTTGTGTCCCCCCGGTGCCCTACAAAACCCCCCTGGTCTGCCCTCCGAAGACGCGGGTACTTACCTGCTGGCAGGCCGGAACCGGGGCACCCCCTTCTCTCCATTGAAGCCTATGTGTTTTGGGCACCTCTTTGACCTCTGCACCTGACCGGCCCTGAGCTGCTGGTGTGGTAACTTTGGGGTTGCTCTGAACCCCCAACGGTGGGCTACCTTGGACCCAAACCTGATACTTGTAAGTGATTTACTTACCTGCTAAAACTAACAATAACTTACCTCCCCCAGGAACTGTGAAAATTGCACTGTGTCCACTTTTAAAACAGCTATTTGTGTTTTATGTGAAAAGTATATATGCTATTGTAATTATTCAAAGTTCCAAAAGTACTTACCTGCAATACCTTTCAAATGAGATATTACATGTAGAATTTGAACCTGTGGTTCTTAAAATAAACTAAGAAAATATATTTTTCTATAACAAAACCTATTGGCTGGATTTGTCTCTGAGTGTGTGTTCCTCATTTATTGCCTGTGTGTATGTACAACAAATGCTTAACACTACTCCTTTGATAAGCCTACTGCTCGACCACACTACCACAATATAGAGCATTAGTATTATCTCTTTTTGCCACTATCTTACCTCTAAGGGGAACCCTTGGACTCTGTGCATGCTATTCCTTACTTTGAAATAGTGCATACAGAGCCAACTTCCTACAATACCATAGTGGAAATATGTAGGATGTTAGGTCTAAGTATAACAGATGAAAACCCTGTGATAGGGATTGCAAAAGCCACACTCTGCTTGCTGGTTAAACGTAAACCCAGAGAACAGGATTTGCAATGTCTCCTGGGAAAACCCTGATTTCACTTTTTACTAACGTCCTGCCAGAACGAATAATTGTTTCCCTATTTAGACGCCCTTCCTAACACCAGTCTGAGAATGGAGATTTTAAGACCAAGAATTGGATTAAATCTGTGCCATAGGAGTATTAAAATTAAGTCAGTAGTGTCTTATTTGTACGGTAAATGCACTTAGGTGCTACGGGTAAAATGTGATAGTCTGCACATTCTTTTAGATTGTTCAAAGTTACAGATACCTCGCAAGTTCATTTTAAAGCCACTCTTTGCAAGCAGCAGCACTATTAATTGAAATGTGTTTTTGGGATGTGACATGCACCATATGAAGATTTGTGGTTGTCATTAAAAGTATTTTATCTGACTTTTAATGGGGGTTTTGAAATGTATACATTTTATGCTATCGGTGTAATGTGCTAATAACTGTTTTTATCTGTAAAGGGATGATTTTTCTTGGGTTTTCTGATTTTTAAAGACGAGGGGCAAAATAAAAATTACTTTGACTGATTGACTGATATTAAATCATATGGCTTTAAACCGGGTGTTAGAGGGCACTACATGTAGAAATCATAGAATCTCTTGCCACTTCTTATTATTGAACTTCCCTCATATGTGTCTCTTAGCAACTACAATATTATCCCTGTGTGTTCTTGAGATGATTTATGCATTCATGTGATCAGCTTTCTGCCATGCCCATGGTGAGTAGCATTTGCAGGACTGCGTGTGCTTGTGGTTGTATTTGGCCTGTGTGCCACTGCCTGTAGATTCTGGAGAGTACTTTGCCATATGTCAGAACAGTTCCCAGTTTATCCCATATTTCTCTACCAGGGACTGGAAGAGATGGATTGCTCCCTCTTTGAACAAGTCTCCAAAGATGCCTAGTTCCCGCTCTAATAATCATATCAGTTCTCAGGTTTTTAGTGCCCCTGTCTAAGGAGGTAGTCCTCTCATGGGGATAACCGGTGCTTAGGGGAGTATGGGACATGTGTAAACAATGCTACATTTAAGGCAATTGGGAGCAATTAGGACAAGGAGGTCCCGTGGGCAAGCACCCAGGGATAAAAAACGCAAGTAAGAGCTGAAGCAGTGGCACAGTAAACCTAATTTCGCTAAGGTTGTATCGAGCTAGCCATAAATCTACCCGTTGTAGTTAGGCCGCCAGATAGTATTCCTGAAAATATGGGGCACACAATCCCCTCTATTGACGGGGAGCTTTAACTTAGAAAGAGCAAACCCGCTTCAGTCCTGATCCACATAATAAGTCTCCTACTTGGAAGTCTAGTGCTGAAAGTATTCACTTTGAGATTACCAGAGGCAAGGTAGTGAAGTAACATAGTAGCAGGGGCAGAATCACCATCTTGGATGTTGTTATACGACTCATTGCCATAAGTGGTAATGTGGTCCAAAAGGCAATTTGTGATCTGAGAGGTCAAGTAGCCTGCTCTCCGGTAGGTCTACTTCGTGGTGATGTAAACTGCCCCCGATAGCGGAATATGTGCACCATCCATTGCAACAAATCTTAACCTAAGTTTACCTTCCACCGGGGGAGGCTGATCAAAGAGGAAAACATTAAACTTTCCCCGCTAACCATCAGCCTAGAGACACTATTAAATGCATTTACGGAATTTACTATTGGGGTCAGATCCATGTCTTACAGTTAAAAAAACATATTGCCTGTAAACAGAGATATGAAATGTATTTCTCCTGCCATCGGAATGCCCTGACCTCCGCCTTCAAACAGCAGTGTAATGGTCAAAGCCACAACTGCAGTGGTGAAAGGGGACACTCCTGGCTTCTACCTCTGGCTACGCCATCTGAGGCTGAGATGTGCTTCCCCATTCTGGCTCACACTGTTGGTTTACAGTAAAGAAGTGTTAGTGCAGCACTTGGGGTCCGATGTTGTACCTTTCTACGACCTTAAATATGCACTTCCCTTTGAGCTTGTTGAATGCATGCTCGAGGTCAAGCGCTAGATAGGCTGAGGGTGGCCAGTATTGAGAGACGTTCTCCTGAATCTGAAATAACCTTCCAATGTTTAAAGAAGTATTTTGCCTCGGGATGAACCCTTTTTTGGCATTCATGGTTCAGATAAAGTAACCTGGTGAGAAATCTCTCGCCGAGTATTTTTTTAAAGAATTTTGTAATCCATATTCAGGAAGGACAGTGGCTTCTAGGAGGATATATTAAGCTAAGCATGCCGAGTTTTGAGTATAAAAGTCCCCTGCCGTCGTTTCTAGTTGGGGGGTGGGGGATGAGCCATTTCCCACTTCACTGCATACAATTTGACCAGCTTGGGTGCGAACAGGGCTTCATAGATAGCATTAAATTCAATAGGCAGGCCATCAGACCCTGGTGTTTAGCCTTCCATCAGTGTGCAAAGAGCATATCTCACCTCTTGAATAGGGACTTTGTTTGCACAGAGTCCAGCCCGGGCAATGGAGGGAACTGTGCAATAACCAGGAACTCATCTAGGGCCCTTTCAGTTGGTGCATTCCTGTCAGAGTACAACGGCGTGTAGTGTTCCTTAAAGGCTGCATTTATCTCGCCTTATGTTTGTATAAAGTCCTTAGCTCTGTCTTTGTCAGCAAGTATACAGGTACTCTGGTGCTGAGGTTTTAGCAGCCATGCCAGTAACCTACTTGCCTTATCACTCTCAGAGTGGGCCAATCCTGATGCACCTCAGAGCAGCATCAGGATTGGCTGGGAGCACCCAGCCAGGGTGCTCCCAGGCAGACTAGGAGCCTGTGCAGGCTCTCTCCAACCCGGCAACACAGTGCCGTGAAGAGAGGACTGAATTGTGGCAGCCAGCCAACACACATGTGCTCTGAGGGGAGTGCTCTGTGCACTCCCCTCAAGTGCTCGTCACCTCTAATGCCCCACCCCTTTTAAAAAAAAACGATAATAAACATAGCTTATTATTGTTTTCTTGAAAAGGTTTTGCAGCTGCTGCTGCTGCTGGCGGGGGTGACGCTCCTCCGATCTAACGGAGGAGTCGCCTCTGCTCTCTAATCACTATTTTGAACGCTTCCCACTCGGGCAAGGAAGATACCATCAGTTTGTTTTTGCTGAAATAATTGGAAAATGTGCTGCACAATAATTTCCTGAAAGGGGTGTCCTCCAGCCACACCAGCAGCAGTTTCCAAATGAGTACTGGGGTGGAAATCCTGCCAAAAAAGAGGTCAACTTATAGCAGGTTGTGGTCCGAGAGTGGGTTGCTTGGTACGTCATGTGGAGGATACATGTCTGTACACTGTCAGAGTAAACTATGCAATCCAGAAGTAAATGTAATGCATGTGGGGCAGAATAAAATTAATATTTCCTCATCATAAGCTTCTTATAGCGTCATGCGTCAACTAATGCCCAATCCTGCAGCTATAGTTTCAGTGCATTAGCATTTTGCATCGCAGGGGTGCATTGAAATGCAGGTGATACTGGTCTAGATCTGTATTAAGGATGGTATTAAAATGGCATCTTAGCACCCAGGAGTTTTCAGTCCATTTTGTCAATTGCAGGGATAATGTAGCTACGAAAAGTGGCTGTTATGTATTCAGGGCCTATGGGGAGCCCATCCAGGTGACTAACCAGGACATATCGCCCTTCTGGGTCGCAACGCTGCTTCTGAGTCTCAAATGCTACATCCGATCTCAGCTAGAGGACTGTGCCCCTACCATAGGGCAAGTATGTAGTGTAATACAAGTGTCTCCTATACATATTTCGGAGTTTCGCCCTACGTGAGTGTCCTTGGAGAACACTTTTAGGATACCCTGCTTCAATTTGGCATGAATTTTCTTTTTTTTTTAGGATTGTTTTTTATTTAACAATTTATTCAAACATGGAAAACACCCCCTTGGGCACAAACAAGAAACTGACACAGAATGAATAATGCAAATTCAGCTGAGTCTTTACGATACAGCATTATTAAAGTTTTGGTACCAATGAGTTCTCCCTGCCCCGGGAAGCTCATATCTCCTTCACTGTCCACTTATCAGCCTCTCCTGCCTGACGGATTTGTTCTCCTCCCCCTATCCACCCCATCCACAATATCATAATAATCCCTCCACAGTCCCCATATCTCTATTATTTTTTTGGGGCATCCTCTGGCTTTATATATGATTTTTGCAGCTGCCTTCTATTCTTTCATTGTGGGTATCTTTGTTCTGCCCCAGTGTTATGCCATGTCCCTCTTGGCCACTGCAAGTTCCAGGTTGCTAAAGAGGGGCTTAGGCCGTGTGTCAGGAATAAGGCCAGGCACGGTCCAGGTCTCGCCCGAAATTCCGCTGCGCAACTCTGCGGCGCTTTATGCGCACCACTGGTCATCCCCGCTTGTTCCAAGAATGGCCATCAGCGTCGTCTGCCCTGTTGTAAAAATCTTGTATTATGCTGCCCTCCACAGCAGCGTCAATGGTAGATTCATCCACCTTTCCATATCCTTGTGGGCATTCACCATGACTGTCCTAATGTTCCTATCTAGAGATTGTTCCTCATGTACTGTTATGTGGACCCCCAAGTCACTAAATCCCTCCTTGTCCATCCTCAGGTTGCTAGGGAGGTCTAATTGTCCTATCCCCCCCCCACCAACACTGGGTATAGGCTTGATTTGGACCAATTAATTTTGTACCGAGAGTACTCGCCAAATTGCTCAAAGGTGTGCAATTTTCGAGGGAGGGATTTCCTGGGATTGGTAACATATAGTAGGGCATTGTCTGTATACAGCGATATCCTTTTACCCTCCCCTTTCCTTCTTGGTTTTAGAAGCCCAATATGTGAGGGTGGGAGCGGACAATGCATGCCAGGGGTTCTAGCACTAGGGCGAACAGCAGAGGTAAGAGGGGACAACCCTGTCATGTAAATCTCTCTATTCGAAATTCAGTGGACGTATCCCCGTTCACATTGACCATCGCTAGAGGGTCAGTGTATAGCAGAGTTATCCAACTCAATAACTGGGGTCCAAACCCAGATTTCTCCATCACCTGCCTCATGGACAGCCAGTTGATAGTGTTGAACGCCTTTTCTATGTCTAGTAACAAAAGCATGTGAGGTGTCTGCCTCTGGTTCACTTTGGCCATCCAATTATGCAGCCTCCGGAGGTTGAGCCTTGTGGACGTCTTCGTCATAAAGCCCGACTGGTCCTGATGAATCAATAGGGTTATAACAGTTATCAGTCGTGCTGTCAGTAATGTTGCTAAAATTGTTGTCTCTATGTTCAGGAGGGATATTGGGCGGTAAGAGCTGCACGCCATGGGGGTTTTTCCCTCTTTCAGGATCACCACTATTGTTGCTCGTCGCAGATCACAGGGAAGGCAGCCCCTTTCCTTAGCCTCACTGTACATATGGAGAAGGTGCAGACTCATGATGTCTGCGTTCTTTTTTAAAAGTTCTACGGGAAGCCCATTGGGCCCGGGTGTTTTCCCGGACTTTAGTTTCCCTATTGCTTCTCTGATTTCTGATAACTCCCGCTCTCTCTCTAGCAGATCTCGCCCCCCTGGGGGTAATTGTGCTTCATTTTGGTAGTCCCTGACCTGGGCTGAGTCCACAAGCTTGCGCTGCTAGTATACGTCCTCATAGAATCATGAGAATTGCGTTGCTATTCCTTGGTCAATGATGTGAGCTATGGTGGCCGACCCTCTAATTTTGGCTACCCAACATGCCTCTCTCTCCCCAAGTGCTTAGCCATGCCAATAATTTGCTTGCTCTATCCCCTGCCTTGTATAGGTGGTGCTGTGTAGCCAGTGCCAAGGCTCTCGCTTCTTCCTGTGCTCAAGCCAGATATTCCTTACGGAGGATCAAGATTCTACTAAGGATGGTGAGGTCTTCGTTTGTCAGCAACCCCTCATCTAGCTTAAGTAGCTGGAGTTCCAGAGACTCCATTTCCTGTCTCTTCCTTTTCTTTTGGGGGGTGAGTATATTCTGGGCTCACAGTACTGTTTTGTGGGCTTCCCAAACTCTGAATGTAGATGTCACTGAGTCTTTCTTTTCTTTAAAGTATAGCTCTGTCTCAGTCCTGAGTTCCTGGATTACCCTGTCATCTTTCAGTTCCCATGCACTCCATCTCCAGCAGCCCTGCTTCCGCCTGGACCTGAGTCCTATCACTACCCATAGGAGGAAGTGGTCTGACAGCTATCTTGGTAGGTATTTCTCCTCTATGATCTCCCCCACTTCACCTGTGGGAGCTAGTATATATTCAAGGTGAGAAAAATCTTGGTGTGCCCCTGAAAAGTACAAGTATTGTCTGGTGTCTGGGTGGCCACGATGCCAAAGGTCTGTCAACCCCAAGGTTCCCGTCCATTCGGCCAAGGGGGTCTCTTTCAAGTGGGGCAGTGGGGGACCCGAGCGATCCATGACTGGGTTGATCACATCATTAAAGTTTCCCCCAGGAGGTGTAGGGTCATCTCGGATTCTAAGAGGATCTCTGCGATTTTTGCATATGTCTGCTGTTGGAGATGGGGCGGTGCATAAACACTTGCTAGGGTAACCTCCTGTCTCCCCACCTGCCCCTGACTGCTATGTATGTTCCGTTGGGATCCCTCCAGGGTTTCTCTATGTCTCAAGGTCATCGGATATAGTGTGACCTAGCCGTGAAGTCTCTTTTTCCATTGGCATTTCCTCTAGATTTTCTATAGCCACTGCCAAGAGGTGTCGGGAATCCACAACATCTTCCTGCTTGGTGCTAGGGTACTCTCTGGATAATGGAAGGGATTTAGTAGTGACTTTGCTTCTTTTTATATTGGTAGAGTGTTCCTCTTCAGAGTCAGGCATGGATGAAGCGTGTCTCCTCAGCGACTAGGATGGTCACCTCCCCACTCCTCATTTCTGCCTCATGGATGGTTCAGCCTTGTTCATGGATGGATACTGTTCCGCCTCTGGGGCAAATTTCCTCTGTGGCATTGTTCTTTCATGTCTTCATTCCCCCGTGGGCTGTTTCCAGGGGTGCTCTTCCAACCAATCCCAGGCCTCCTTAGGTGTTGCCTTGATCTAGGACTTTTAATTTGGCCGGGAATAACAGCAAACATTGCAGTTGAAGGGCCTTTAGTTTTGCTTTGACAGCATTAAATATGTGTCTTTGGCACTCTGATTCTTGCGTGTGGTCAGGGAATATTTGGATTAAGGTATTGTCGTAAATTGGCGTGACGGACGTTTTTCATTTTTCATGCTTCAGAGAGGATCAAGTCTCTATCTTGATGGTTTAAAAATCTTGCTATGATTGGTCGGGGAGGGGCCCCTGGCGGTGGCTTATTATTCAGCACCGGATGAGTCCATTCCACCACAAAGCAAAGTGAGAATTTGTCTTTGTGGAACGTTCGTGTAAGCCATCCCTCCAAAACGTGTTGCAAGTTTTGACCCTCCACCCCTTTGGGGAATCCTGCGAAGAACAGGTTGTTCAGTCTTGCACTGTTTTCTGTGTCTTACAGTCTCCACCCCGTGTCCTTGGACACAGAGCGTTTCTCTAGCCTCTCCTTCTGTAGGGTCTGTACTACGTCTTTGAAACTGGGGCCTTAGCGGCGGTGACCCTTTCTGCCACATTATGCAAGTCCTGGCAAAGGAGGGTAACCTCATACTTTACCTTGCCCAGTCCAACCTATAGGGCTGTTCGTGAGGCCTGTATTGCTTGCAGTAGTATCACGTTGTGTGGTGAAGTCTGTATTGGTTGTGGCATTGTGTGAAACTCCGAACCTTTCACCTGTATGAGGCCTGACTCTATAGTCTTGGCTCCTCTCCCTCATATTTCAGGCACAGTAGTTCACTCTATACACAGGAGTAGGGCTATGTCCCTTCACTTCCTGGCCATTGCTCTCCAGCCCCAGGATGCAGTCCAGATATTGTCCCTTAGGGGCTCTCTGGTTGACTCTCGCCCTCTCCACTGGGGTCTCTTCCTTTGGGGGGGGGACTCTCGCACCCCCCCAGAGTGCCTCTGGCCCTCCAATCTGTTTGAGGAGCTATTTCCAATGCCTTGCCAATATGTGTCATTTGACGCACTTATTATCTATGGGCCTTCTAAGTGTTGCCGGCTTTAGCCTCCCCCGGTCCGACAATGCTGCCGCTCAATCACTCCATCTCAAGCTGTCTCTCTGGCCTCTCCCACCCTTCTGGCGGTGTTCTCCTCAACTCCTGTGCCTGGTTATTCAGGGGGGGCATCTGTGTGCAGACGCCTGCAGCTTGCCCCACTGCATGACCATCATGTCCGGTCCTCTCGGAGGAGGCACCTTAATGTCCCTCACCATCTCTCCCAGGGCCACGCAATGCTGCCAGCCTCTTGCTCACTCCGGGGGGTCACAAAGAGCACAGGCGCTTCACAGTGATCCCAGCAGTGGGGGACCTTGGGTTACAGGTTAGGTGTAGCTCCCTCTGTGTCCTCGCCCTCCATCCATCCCTGGGCTCACTCTCCGCTTCTTGTGTGCCACCTGTCTTCCCCAGGGCAATAAGGGTGACTGCCAGCCAATAGCCAGCCTTCTCCAGTGCTCCTGGCCCGCAACTGCTCCCGCGTGGCCAGCTCCGCCTCGTCGACCTTGTGTTGGGTCCCTGGCGATCTACACCCACCTGGCTGCGTGGCCCTGCTTCCTGCCAGCTCCTTCTCCTCACCAGGGTTGACGGCCACCTCACACATCGTAGCCTCCCCCTGAGGCCTTCGCCATGCGGCCCATTGCCAAGCAGCCACTGCGGGGGACAGTCCGGGGGAGTCCCACTGGCCCACTCCACTCGACCACAGGGCCCCAAGTCCTGCCTGCTCCTTCTCCTCTCAAGGCATGGAGAACCACCTCCCTTACTGCAGTTTCCGGCGTGGCCTTCACAGCGCGGCATTCTCTCTGGGCACCGGGTCTCCTAATGTCTGCTATTGAGTTTCGGCACAGTGCGCTCATTATCGTAATGCGGGTATTACTCCTAGTCCGCCAGGCTCACCGCCGCTTCATGATCACACAATTACACACCGAATTAGGTAGGATTATTTGGGGCTTCGTACTGAGCTCTTCACCGAGATTCTGATCCGGTCACCATCTTGGCCAAGCCCCCGGGCATGCATTTTCTAGCATTTGTGTGACAGCCTCAAGCCACAGATATTCCAAGTGATAGCTATCATTGACTTTGTGAACACATTTGGCATATAGGCAATTGTGTGAGTTATATTCATGAGGTGGATGAAATCTGTATGGAGGATATTAGTACAAGTCTCTAGTATCCAGCCTCATCTCTATGCCTCTGTGAAATTCCTTCTAAGTGGATACAACCCTCTCCCAAAACTACCAGTCAGATATGAAACAGACATCCAACCAGAAAAGCATAACTATGGAACTGGGTGCTCTATGTAGCTGTGCATTGAAATTTTAACAGTGTAGTTGAAGTGTATTTTAGGGGAACAGAGGCTTATGGGTAATGATCTGAATTTAGGACTGTGTCCGGACGCATAATGTGACTTTCAAATCTAAATTGCTTTGAAAAGGAGCCCGGTCTATACACAACACCACGACATACACTGGCGTGAGTGTAATCCTTGTACAAATACCTGGTGTATTGGAGCAAAAGACGGTTATATACTTCAGTGTGACAGCTAACTCATCATCGCCACTAAAAAGGGGCTTAGTTAGGCAACACAATTAGTCTCTCCACAAACTGCTCAGCGTCATCATTTGCTATACTCTGTGTGTGAGTTCTTGGCCTTGTCAAAATTAACATGTGGTAGGACACTTGGTGGTGCAGGAGTCAACCTATGATTTTCTCAAAGGCAATACTCACTTTCACCTTACAGTGGTCCAGGGAGCTAGTTATGCTAACTTCAATGTCTATCAGAGGTGACTAGGGACATGTATAAGTGGTGGGGCAAGCAAATAAATTATTTTGACCCTCAGACAGGCACTGTGAGAAACCAGCGGTGCCTTTAGGGCCAACACCAAAGATCTCAATCATGGCTCGTTTAAATAGAGTTTATAACGGACCATGCCTGACAGTCCTGGAGTTGAGGCTAAGGCAGTGCGAGTTTCTCACAGTGCCTGTCAGTGGGTCATAAAATAAAAAATAAAATGTGTACCTACCAAATGAGTCACCTCCTCCGGTCCTCAGTGTCCTTCCAGTCTGTCAAAGCACACAGTTCAGAGCCAACTCCCCTAACCAATCCAAATACTACTGTCATTATTTTAATAATGTTAAGCAGCATTAGAGAAGGGCCAGTATTGGTTGGAGTGGCTGGTTTGATGCTCCCTCAGGCACTGGGGGCCTGTGCCTGCTCTTCATACAGCTGTCTAAGCTTGGAATGGAGAAGTTTAAAGTGTGCATCCCGAACTGGCTTTCGCAGGACAGCTGACCAAAGTGACATGCGCACTTTAAACTGGTGTGGGTATTGCTTCTCCCTTGCTGCCAATCAGCAGCAATGGCCCCTCTCACACACTCAACTCGTGCTGGGAGTAGTGAAAAATAAAATGGTAATAAATTCATTTTATCACCATTTTATCTTTCATATTCGCTACACTCTCTGCAGTGGGGCGATGCTCCTTCACCCGTATGGAGGAGCCACGGCTAATATCAACTCGCTTTGCATGCATTATTACTGAGTCAGAATTAACCTGGGAAATAAGGCATAGTGATAATATATATATTATATATATTAACAGTACATTGGTACAAGCATCATAACAAGTCTTCAGACATTTGCAGAGGTACTAAAGGCAACAGGTGCAAACTGCTACTGGATTCCGACTCTGCACCTTCCTCTTCTGAGGTGTCATCAGGGACAGCTCCTCCATTAGGGCGGAGAAGCTTCACCCCTCCGCCAGCAGCAGCAGCTGCAAACCTTGTACCAAAAAGCGATAGTAAACTGTGTTTATTATTAATTTTTGGGAAAAGGAGTGGGGCCACAAGGGTGACGAGCAGTGGAGCGCTTGTGTGTTTGGCCGGCTGTCTCGGGCCGGCCAAACTCACATGCGCAGGAGGCTCTCTCCAGCCAAGCAACACAGTTGTAGGCTGGAGAGAGCCTGCACAGGCTCCCAGTCTGCCTGGAAGCACCCTGGCTGGGCGTTCCAAGCCCATACTGATGCTGCTTTGAGCAGCGTCAAGATTGGCCACAGAGCAGGCTGGGAGCCTGTCCTTGCAGCCAGCAGAGGAGCGGATGGAGTGGTGCGGCAGCGATGGAGGTAAGTGTTTTTTTTTAAATTTATTTCCTTTTTATTCCTGTCTCCCACCCCAACACCCCCCCCCCGCGTGCTGCCCCTAACCCCTTCTGCTTGCAGTGAGCCACAACTGTGTGTCATCATAAGAAGTGCTCCCGGTTTTATGGTATTTATTTTTTTAACATTTCCATCTGTACTTATCCATATTTTTTTTTGGACCATTTTATTGGTATTTATCCATATTTATTTTATGTTTTGAGAATAAATGGAGTTGTAAAATGGTATATTTCCACATTTATTTAACTGATAAACATGCATGCACTCATACTTTGATGCTTGTTGAGTTTTTAGCAAATTAAGCAGCCAGATATAATAAAACACTACACCGACAGGTAAATATTAGCATTGATTAAAAATATGTGTTAAAATATGCCTGTATTTAAGGGAATCTCATCCTGTTTTTAAACCCCCGGGTGTCTGTCTGCTTAGCTTTCGGTCTGGAATTCATGTAGGACAATAAAGAGAGTCATCACAAGAAACCCAATTTTGTGTATTTTTCTGCTTTCATAAATAAATACAGAGAGGAAATAGATTGTTTTTGTATGCATTTATCTGTAAAAATGGAAAACTGGAAGCCTTATTCATAAGCACAAAAACTTACAGCTCTCAAAGAAACAGCAGCCATGATTGCCTCCCTCTACCCATCACCGGACTGTAAGTGGAGGGAATGTATTGCAGAGATAGATGTCATGATTTTCTTTGGCTGCATCGAGAATCTTTGCTCTGCTGGGACCCTTTCATTCAGTCAGTCTTATATTGGCCATCTTTCCCACTTTGGTACTATTCTATACAGTTCCAAATAATGTCCAGCTCAGTGAAAAAGAAGGTGTGTTGATCTGTTGCAACCCCCAGCCTGGTAGGAAAAAGAGGAGTGTATTTTAGGCCAGGTTCTTGAAGTTTTTCTTTACGCTCAAAAAGGGTGATCTACAATGTTGGACAGCCAGTGTGAAATCAAGGAAAATCATGACTTTAAAGAAGTCTAGAGTTACTGGTTCTCGAGATCTGGCTGTTTGGAGTACTGTGTCACAGAAATTTAGAATCCTAGTAATTAATGGCTTATTGGAGCCCCACCCCCCAAGGGAACTTTTGGCAGGGACACATGTAGCTCTTAAAACAATAAAGAACGATCAATCAATCAATCATGTGGATTTATATAGCACAACTAATCACCCGAGAGTGTATCCTGGCACTTGAGGGTGATGATGTTTCAGGTGACACATTCAAATAGCGAGGTCTTTTGTGCTCTCTGGAATCCCAGTAGAGAGGTGGAGATCCATAGCTGCAGAGGGAGGCCATTCCAGAATTTTGCCGTGAGGTTAGAGGAGCAGCGTTCTCCACTGTTGCTTCCGTGGATGCAGGGGGTGCAGGCAAGTGAGAGGGAGGGTGGTGGAAGTTCAGGCGACGGCTGATGTAGGCTGGTCCTTGGTTGTGCATTGCTTTATTGGCATGGGTCATCAGTTTGAATTGGGATCTCCTCTGTATGGGGACCCAGTGGAGGTTTCGGAGGTGGGGGTTGATGTTAGTCCGTCTGGGGAGGTCGAAGATGAGTCTGGACGCAGAGTTCTGTATGGTCTGGAGTCTCTGCAGAAGGTGTGTAGTGATCCCAGCATATAGGGCCTCATTCCAACCCTGGCGGTCTATGACCGCCAGGGTGGAGGATGCCGGAAGCACCGCCAACAGGCTGGCGGTGCTTCATATGGCATTCTGACCGCAGCTGTAAAGCCGCGGTCTCCCAGCCGGGTCCGGCGGTTTCCTGCCGGATTTCCCCCGGCTGGGGGAATCCTCCATGGCGGCGCTGCTTGCAGCGCCGCCATGGGGATTCCGACCCCCTTCCCGCCAGCCTGTTTCTGGCGGCTTTCACTGCCAGAAACAGGATGGGGGGAACGGGTGTCGTGGGGCCCCTGGGGGCCCCTGCACTGCCCATGCCAATGGCATGGGCAGTGCAGGGGCCCCCTAACAGGGCCCCAGCAGGATTTTCACTGTCTGCTTTGCAGACAGTGAAAATCGCGACGGGTGCCACTGCACCCGTCGCACCCCTGCAACTCCGCCGGCTCCATTCGGAGCCGGCTTCCTTGTTGCAGGGTCTTTCCCGCTGGGCCGGCGGGTGCCCTTTTGGCGGTCGCCCGCCAGCCCAGCGGGAAAGTCGGAATGACCCCCACGGTCTCTTGACCGCGGAGCGGTCTTCCGACGGGGTTACTTTGGCGGGCGGCCTCCGCCGCCCGCCAAAGTCGGAATGACCCCCATAGTGCATTGCCACAGTGTAATTGGCTGGTGATTAGGGCATGAGTGACAATATGTCTGGTGTTCAGGGGGAGCCAATTGAAGCCTATAAAGAATGGTTAGAGGTCTTTCTGAGCCACCTCAATTTGAAGCCAGGTTTTGATATACAGCGTCACGTTGGAATCTTCTGTGTTTTCTGGCATGCCAATAATGCAGGGTTTATTACACATAGACCTTCCTTCAGAGTGCTTCGCCCACAAGGTCTTGCAGTAGCTTCGCCATGTCTGCTCTTCGAGAAAGAAGGACGCTCAGTAATATTTTGTTCTATTTGTCTCATTTCTTTAGTTTACCTTGATCTACTTTGAGTAGGATACAGTCAATGGCTATTATGTCGATCTTAATTTCCAGTTTGCCCTATCTGGATCTAGTCAAGTTCAACAAGATCCACATTATCCACTGATGCTTGTATCGACAGCAGTGGCCGGGCCTGAAAGCTAAACCTTTTTTCTATGGGCAGTACATGCTGGGTCTATAGTGGGTTACACACCTCCAGTTGAACCTGCTAGTCAGACACCCTGCCAAGCTCTGCAGTGGCTCCTCAGCTCTGTTACTACTATCTGGGCTGGCACAAGCAACTGACTGAGTCGTGCATTGCAGATCAGACTTTGCTCCATGTGGGGTTGACACATGGGTATGCAAAAATCCAGTGGGCCCATCTCAGTAGCCCACCAGAGCCTCACAGCACCAGGTTATGGCACAATAGTCTGTTCTTGATGGAGGAGAGAAAAGAAGGGCCCTGTCGCTCAGGGATTGTTATCTGGTGACCTAAGCAGACTACTCTTCTTGACCCCATTAGATCAGCTCCCAGACCACTCCAGAGGTCGCCCACCCAGGTAGGTTCAGGTGTTGGACGGCCCAACACCAAGGGAATGAACCATGCGGGCTGGTACCAGAGTTCTTTTCGCTCGCTATGTTGAATGAGGTGATGTACTGCTAGTGAAGCTCCTTGCTTCCTTAGATAAATGTGCTGATACAGATTGGCTGGAGAACATGCAGCAGAGACATTTTAAGGCAGGGACAAAGTGGGCAATTGGCCAGGGCCCCCACCTTCCAAGCCTCCCGTTCCAGGAAACTGAGCTTTCTCTCTATTCCACCTCTGCCTATTCTACTTCTCCATCCGAATCTCTCTGCCTACTGTCACCTCCAAGTGGGTCTCTCAAAACCAGTCTCAACTTAAGTATTTTTGTGATCCTGGGCAAGACATATTTCAACTGTTTTGCAAGACTTTGTTCAAATTTAACGTATAATTTAGCAGTGTTTAGCATCATGTGGGCATTGTTTAGGGCCATGTGGGCATGAAATGGGTAATAAAATTCAAATTTGTTCAATACAGGGACCCTCAAAATATGTTTTAGCATGGGCCGGCAAGATCCTAAAAATGACACTGACACGCAGTGCTTAATTTGACAAAGTGGTTGCCGGTAGAGGTCACAGGCACTTATTTTCCGAGACCTGCACTTATTTCACATATCAGACATTTATTGATAGCAAGAGAGGGCAAAAAAACTGTCAAAAAGGGAGAAAGCAGATTGAGATAAAAGTGTGGGTGGGGAGGGTGTCTGGTACTGGATTAAAGAGGCCAGAGGTGAATTCAAAACTACACAGCTTTGGTATTCAGCGCACTCACGTTTTCGGACTTCTGAGCAGAGTAAAAAAAAAAAAGCATTCGCGATAAGAATTTTCCAATTCTATTAAGGACACGGAGGCGAGGATTATGCTTCTCTTTCCATTCTCTTTATTTTAACAGCAGCCAATCAAAACCATGGAAAACAAAAAACTACATATCCCAAAGCCTGATATGTCATGTGATAACCATAGAGGAGGTCTATAAAGTGTTGCTTCACACCCATCAACTCCTCTTTCTTTGCCAAATATTCGCAACAGATTGAAAGTCACAGTCTTAAACATGAATCCTGCAAACGAATTCCAGGAAAAAGATGACCTGGAGAAACGAAAAAATGGCTCCAACCATCCTGGAAACTTGAATCGGTGACAGAACGAACTGAAAATTACTTTTCATCATTTCCTAGGAAAAAAGAAAAATCAGACCATAAAAACTGAACACCATAAAATGATCCTTATACATACTATTAAATAGGGTGGGATAGCACTGAAATACAGTATACTTGTGCATAAGCTTCATATTAACATGATGTACAACAAGATAACATATATATACAGTGCGGTGGGATAATCCTCGCCTCCGTGTCCTTAATAGAATAGAAAAATTCTTAATGCGAATGCTAGAATTTTTTTAATTCTGTGTCAGGACCTGAGGCTCAGATTATGCTTGTTCAAAGCTGATTTACTACCACGATGCAATATCCACAATAGGTTTACAGTAGAAAGTTTTAAAAGTAGAAGGGGATGACCAGTCTGCCGCATTTAGAATGTCTTCCAAACGAGAACCCAAAGCAAAAGCCTTTGAAGCCATAGCACCTCTGAAGGAGTGAGCACCAAATTTAGATACATCAATGCCTGCTTCATTCAATAACCATCGCATCCATCTAGCCAGTGTGGCTGATGAAACAGGATGAAAAGGCTTAACCAAAGAAATGAGCAATTGACACCCATATCAGAACGAAACTCTTCTGTACTCACCTCATAAGATCTAAGACACTGTACCACACAAAGTTTGGGATTGTCCACGAAACTGGAATAAGAAACTGACTTCAGATTACATTTAGTTCTACATGAAATGGAAAAAGTTACTCCATCAGGGGAAAACTCTCTCCCTGCTAAATCCAGAGCTCTAACATCCGAGACTCTCTTACACGAAATTAAACATAACAACATCGTGAGTTTGGCTGAGAGCTGTTTTCTAGATAAAAATCTATTGGGAGGCCATGATTCTAAAAAACGTAGAACAATGTTCAGATCCCAAAGGGAAGAGGGGCGAGGGCCAGGAGGATTAGCCAATCTGATATCTCTCATTAATTTACAAACAATGGGAAACTCCCCAATAGGTTTGCCCTCAATAGGCAAATGTCCCGCCGAAATAGCAGACCGATAATTATTAATAGATCGATAAGCTAGACCTGATGCAGCTAAAGAAGATAAAAAATTTAGGACCAGACAGCAATCTGCTGAAGAAGGATTTGCACCCCTAGCACTACACCAAGTACTCCAGCACTTCCAAGCCGAAGTGTATCTCTTGTGAGTACTGGAGGACCAGGAACCTGCAATGAAATCGGAAGATTCCTGCGAAAGTCCTGGGATACTCCATCTTTCCCTGAAAGACGCCACGCCACCAGAGATAACTGTCCCGACAGGACCAATGGATGCGGAAGACCCAGAGGGTCCTGGAGTAGATTCTCTCGGAAGGGAAGCAGTATTGGATGATCGCAACTCAACTCCATCGCCAGCGGAAACCATGCCTATGACCTCCAAAGAGGAGTCACAAGAACCAGATCCACTTGCTGACGTCTGATCTGTGCCAATACCCTGGGGATCATCAAGAAGGGAGGAAAAGCGTACCCCTGTTCCTGAGACCAGTTCTGAAGGAAAGTATCCGTGTTCGTTGCTTCCGGATCCGGCCTCCATGATAAAACGTTTAATCTGCCGATTGAGGCGAGACGCAAACAAGTCTATCGAGAAAGGACCCCACCGAGCAAAGAGTGCCCGGAAAACTCTGGGGTGTATTCTCCAATCGCTGTAATCTCTCAGATGTCGCGAGTTCCAGTCCGCCACAAGGTTGCTGGTCCCTGGAAGGTACTCCGCGACGACTGAGATCCTGTGCTGAAGGCAAAAGTGCCAAAATTCCTTGGCGATCTCCACTAAAATGCGGGAACGAGTTCCCCCCAACTTGCTGACATATCTCACCGCCGAGATATTGTCCATGCGTAGAACGATACAACAGTTCGCCTTGAGGGGGGAGAGACTCTTGATCGCAAATGAGCTGGCCAGGAGCTCCAAACAATTGATGTGAAGGTTCAGCTCCGTGTTGGACCATCGGCCTCCCATGGAGGCTGATCCGCAACGGGCTCCCCAGCGACTGGCATCGGACTCTATCACTACCTCCGGGGACGAGCTGAAGATAGCTCTGCCGTTCCAATCCTCCATGTGCTCCAACCACCAAGTCATCTCTCCACGAGCTTCCTCAGAGAGGAGAACTTAGTCTGCATAACTGAGACCCCTTTGAAGATGGGATATCTTTAATCGTTGAAGGGCTCGGTAGTGTAGAAGACCCGGGAAAATCGCTTGGATCGAAGAAGAGAGAAGGCCCACCATGCAATCAATGATACAGTCTGTTTGGATAAGAGAGACCTCAACTGCCTCTTGATTGACTGAATCTTCCCCGAGGGAAGTACCATTTGGGATCGAACGGAGTCTATCTGGAAACCCAGAAAATCCATCCGTTGTGAAGGGGTCAGAATGGATTTCTGGGCATAGATTATAAAACCCAAGCTCTGAAGCAGAGACACCGTGCACACCAGGTGGGAATGCAGAAGGTCTTGATTCTGGGCCACAATCAAAATGTCGTCTAGATAGATTATTAGACAGACCCCTTGAGAACTAAGGGACTCTACAACTTGAACGCATCACCTTCGTGAAGCACCAGGGGGCAGATGACAGGCCAAAGGGAAGAACTTTGTACTCGTAATACTCGTCTTCCCAAAGGAATTGAAGAAATCTCCGATGCGGAGGAAAAATAGGAATGGTCAGGTAAGCATCCTTCACATCTAAACGGACCATCCAGTCTCCCTCTTGGAGAATGTCTCTCAACAAGTGAATGCCCTCCATCTTGAAATGACGGTACAGTAAAAAACTGTTGAAGTCTTTTAAGTTTAGAACCAGACGAGAACCACCCCTTTTTTTGTCCACTAGAAACACTGGACTGATAAACCCAGAAGGGTGTTTCGGTACCTTGACAACGGCGCCTTTTGTTATCAGCGCAGAGATTTCTGCGGAAATGAGGGAAAAATATGTTGGACGAGGAGGACACAGTTGAGACGGGGACTTGTAAAATTCCAGTTTGAACCCTTGAACAGCCTCTAAGACCCAAGCATCCGAAGTAATCAGACTCTATGCATGCAGAAAATTCTGAGATCTACCCCCAACATTACATCTGAACTTGCAATCAATCTCACCTGTGGATACTGGCTCCTGGGAGAAAGATTGGTGGCCTTTGGATCTCCACTTGCGGAACCTGGATCGACCAGATCTTGGTTGTGATGGGTAGAAGGTTGAAGAGGAGGAGTCATACTCCTGAAACCCGCCTCTTCCCTGATGGTAGTAACCACGTTGAGGGCCTTGCTGGTTGAAGTGGCAAAAGGCACACCCTCTGTAGCATCCGGCCCCTCTAAAAAGTGGACGCAGCACCCGTCTGATTGAACCCCGGGCCTTGTCCAAACTTGCATAGGTTGAAACAAATTTTGAAAGTTCCTTTGTGAAGGGGGAACCAAACAGTAAACCCTGAGCCACAGGGCCTGATTCAGAGGTAGCCAAATCTGCCAACTTGGGTTCTAACTTCATCAAAACGGAGCGACGACTCTCCGAAGAGATGGCGCGATTAGCATTGCCCAGGAAACAAAGCGCTCGTTGAGCCCAACCCACCACAATGTCAGGGTTAATGGCCTCTCCTGATTCCTTGGCTTGAAAAGCCAACTCTAAAATCTTTGTTAGCGGACCGGAAACGTCCAGTAGCTTATCTTGACACCCACACCAGGTGCGATCTATACCCTTCTTTGGATCCTTGGCAGATTTTTTAAGGAAAGTGACTAGTGTAGGATCCAGTTCTGGGGTCTCAGTCACCTTGGAAGGGAAATCCGGTCTGGGACATTCAGACCGCAGCCTGGAGCGAACCTCCTTATCAAAGCTATGTCTAATGTGGGATTCCACATAATCTGCCACTTCAGGAGGTGGTAACCAAAGCAAAGTCCTGGGGTGTACAATGTCTTCCGGCTCGAAAGTCAGGACCCTAGGAGTAGGAGCTTCCTGGTGATGAGCCTTCTTTTTGCGCTTGCGAGGGGGGTCATCTCCCTGCTCGGATGATTGATCAGAAGAAGAAGAAGCTGTGTCACTTGAAGCTTTCTTTTACGACCCTGAACTATAATCATGTTCCCTTGCCATATTCCTAATAAGGCTTTCAAAGTCTGCGGAATGCAGATTATTACTCTGCTTAGAGGCTTAGAATAGGGAAGGTTCCATAATGGACTGAATGCCCGACGGGGCTACCCAGACTTGTTGCTCTGCAAAACCCAAAAGGTGGTGCTTAATGGGTTTGATAGCTTGAGCTAAAGCTTGATTAACCGTATGACACACCCCTGCGTCAAGGACCTGTTCAAAAGAACCAGCTGGTTAATCCAAATAATAGCCATCATCGGCTTGGTCTTCATAGCCAGCCATACTGTTACATAGCAGAGGGGCCCCAGAGGAGCAGTAGTAAGAAAAAAGCAGGGCAATCAAAATTCCTTCTTTAGAGCGTGGAGGGAGCTGCCCTGTAAGCAGAGACACGTTTAGTGCAGGCCCAGCCTGAATACACAATTTATTGCAACCCCAGTGTACAGGCACTGGGGTGTAGATGGGAAGCTGAGCCGGTCAGGAGACGTAAATACTATTGTCTCTAATTCCTTTAATATTGTTATAGTTACCAAAATACGCTCCTAGTCACGAGTGTGGAGGCTCTGAACTCGCCGAGTTCAAGTATAAAACGCTCCGGTTATCGAGCGTGTAAAATTCTGTGTTCAAAGTTATGTATTTATATAAGATAAACGCTCCGACCACGAGCGTGAGATAATTAGGCCCCCGGGGCTGGGTAAACAAGACCTGCGGCACAGATGTGACTTATTAATAGCCTGCTGCCGCACGCGGTCTCTGGAGGCAGGCAGGCTGAGGCTCGGAGAACAAGCTGCTATTTTTTAGAAAATTGAGCCGGCAATAAAAAGAGGACTGCGCGGAGACGCGCGAGTCCTCGCTCCCCTGCTCCCACTCCACATAAGTATGAAAGCGAGCCGAGCGGCCGCATTAGGGAGGGAAAACACCGCTCCCAAACGGTTACAGTAAAACACAATACAATATCAGATAAAGCAATATAAGTCACTCAACTGGCTGCGAAGCAGCAAAGAAAGAGGAGTTGATGGGTGTGAAGCAACACTTTATAGACGTCCTCCTCTATGGTTATCACATGACATATCAGGCATTGGGATATGTCGTTTTTTGTTTTCCATGGTTTTGATTGGCTGCTGTTAAAATAAAGAGCATGGAAAGAGAAGCATAATCTGAGCCTTCGGTCCTGACAAATAATTTTTGGACCTAGCACTCATTTATTTACAAATAAGGCACTGAGAACATGCAGCCATTCCCTGCATGTTTCTTGCTCTTTGTGCCTGTCCGTTTGCTGCCCTATCCCTTTGCGACACCTCTGCTCCAAGTCTCCTTACCCCGTTTGTAAGCGATTTCCTCCTTTGTATCTCTCATGTCCCTTGTGTTTTCACCATCCTTTTGTCTCCACTGTCCTTTTTGTCTCCCCATCCCTTTTTTTGTCTCCTCCGTCTCTTTTTCTCTCCTGTGCCCCTGTATGAAAGTGTCCCCATTTCTTGCCTGGTAATTGATGCACTTTTGACTGAAAGTGCTCTGGTCCCCAGTGCCAGATCTCTTTCCCTAAAACTGTGCAATTGGTCCCCAACTGGAAATACCTTTGGCCCCCCTGTAAGTCCCTAGTAAATGGTACTCCTGGTATCTAGGGTATGGGTACCAAAGAGAGTCCCCAAGGGCTACAGCATGTATTGGTCCACCCTCAGGGACCCCTCATCTAGCACATGCAGACTGCCATTACAGGCTGAGTTGCTTAGTGCAGCTAAAAGTGAAGACACAACGTGGCACACAATCTGTGTGCCATGTCCCCTTATATATGTAAGTCACCTCTACAGCAGGCCTTACAGCCCTAAAGCAGGGTGCATTATATTACATATGAGGGGCATATCCGCAAGCACAGATATGCCCTTACTATGTCTCTGTCGATTCTTAGACATAGTGAGGGAACAGGGAAGCCATTGTAAGTACATGTGTGTGGTAAACTGGCCCCATGTTGCAGTACTCCCCACTTTTTGCCTGGTTTCTGGATGGAACTTTGGGTGGAGTGCACTGACATCCTGCTAGCTAGGTCCCCAGTGCCAGTGTTCTTTCCCTAAAATTGCAAAGGTATTGATAACATTGACAACACCATTAGCTGCCTCTATAAGTCCTGAGTAAATGGTACTTAGGTACCCAGGGAATGGGGTACTAAGGGTAGGCCCCTAAGGGCAGCAGCACAGATTGTGCCGCCCCTAAGGGCCATGCATTCAGATGCACCAAGCACTGCCATTGTAGGCCTGGTGCAATGCTAAAATGCAAACTTGACAAAGCACACAGTCACACAGTCTGTGTGCCCTGTCCACTATACACTGCATGCAATATAGATAGGTAACCCCTCTGGCAGTCTTTCCAGCCCTAAGGCAGGGTGCACTATACTGTGTGTGAGGGCATAGTTCAATGAGCAATATGCCCCTACTGTGTCCTTGTCATACCTAGGACATAGTAAGTGAACAGAGAAGCCATTTTAAATGCATGTGCTGGACACTGGTAAGTACAAGTTTCACACCTACATGATGGCTACTCTGAACCCTGAGTTGTTTGGTATCAAACAACTCAGAATAATAAATCCAATCTGGTACCAATATTG
Organism: Pleurodeles waltl; assembly: GCF_031143425.1. NCBI lineage: Eukaryota > Metazoa > Chordata > Amphibia > Caudata > Salamandridae > Pleurodeles > Pleurodeles waltl. The sequence continues at coordinate 287,764,465 of NC_090443.1, read as the reverse complement.
GATTTATTGCTAAATTTACCCAGGGGCTACCTTAGAGCTGACCCCTGGAAAGCTAATTGACACTGGCATGGTTGCTGGCTGGTCACAACTAGCCTGCCACCATCAGACAAGATTCTGGAACACTGGGGTGAGAGCTCCTGCTCTCTGGGTCCAGAACAAAGTCCTTCTTGGGTGGAGGTCTCACACCTCCTGCCTTAAGAATATGCACTGCCCTGCTAGTGAGTTTCAAAGGGCTTACTGCCTTTGAAACTCGACCCCTAGGCCTGCTATTTGCAGCAATGACTGCCCCTATTGCAAGCCCCCAATTCTGGTGGGAGCAGCGGTGAAAAAAACCACAAAGGACAGGAGGAGTGGTCAGTCCCAGCTTGCACCACCCCTAAGGTGTTGCATGCAAGGTGACCCCTCCATTTCATTTTCCTTCATCTTGCATGGTAGGAAAATAGCCAATCAGGGATAGGGAGGTGACCTCTGTCCACAGGATGTGGTCACTTAGTGGGTACAGCCACCCTAAGGTAGATGGCCCATTGGTCACTGCTAGGTACTCGCCTAAAGCCCCACTAAATACAGTATTTAGTGAGCACACCTAGACCAGAAATTCAGATTCCACTGACAAAAGAAGACCAGCAACAAGGAAGACCCAAGGCTTAAGAACTGAAATTCTGCTGCACCATGAAGGTGCCAAACCCTGCCTGCTGCACCAGGACTCGAGAATCGCCGCTGAGGGGTTGTTCGGACATCGGATGGGCTCTACAAAACCCCAGCGACCTCTACTCTTCTAAAAATCACCGAAGATCCCCCTTCAGAGTGAAGGCATCACTCTCCTACAACAAAGACCAAAAGGCCAGTAAAGTCCAGTTCAATGACTGGCTGCTGACCAAGGAACTGGATGCCACAGTCGGACCAAATTTTACCCAACAGACCATGAGGACAAAACCTACCAGTGACCAGAGTTTGGTGGCACTGCGACCTCCAGTGGCCGTACCATGCAAAAGGACAAGGAGGAAACCCCATTTGAGGGACTTCAGAAAACACCAAGATCTCCCACCAGAGTGCCCCTGCTGACCTGCAAGTGACCCTTAAAGCAACCTACCTCCTGCTTCCAAGGGCACCTTTGCGCACAACTCCTGGCTCACGGATTTGCTCTGCACCTGGCCGCCCTGTGCCCTGCACTGAAGATCCAGCTGTGTTCTAAGGGTCCCCATCCCTTGCGACCTCGACACTCCAAGGGAACCTACCGGACTTACCTTGAAGTCCACCTGTGCAGTGCTTTTCAATTGGTCACCCGCAGTGGACTTGCACCAGCTCCAATGACTTTCTGCAGCTGCACCCGCCGAAACTGGGAGCTCCAGCTGGTCCACAGGGCCCTCCGATGACCTTGACCCATCTGGAAAAGGAGACATTGGTAAACACATTGCCTGATTTTACATGTATTTTTTAAGTATTTCTCCATTGATTCCTTTGATGCATAATTACAAACAGACCTGAGACATTTTCTAAACTTTGAAAATTCGTAACTTAAAACATACTTATCCGATTTTGATGTTCTTGGTCTTAAATATTTTATAAAAATCTAAAGTATTTTTGTAAATTGGTCTCGAGTTATTCTTTTGAGTGTGTGGTCTCATTTATTGATACTGTGAGTACAACAAATGCTTTGAACTTCTCCAAGATTAGCCTAACTGCTCGACCAAGTTACCATAAAAATGAGAGCATTAGGTGGTCTAGTTTTTTAATCTCTGTAAACCAATGTGTGGTTGCCTGGACCCTCACAGCCTGGTTTTGCACACTACTTAGAGGGCCAGCCTCCTACACATGCTTCATCATTGGGCAGCGCCTCATTGAGCCGGCACTGTAATGCCCATCGGGCCCCTCGATGTGGCTCTTTGCCAGAGGTCTTTTGAGCATGACGATCAGTAGCAGCTGGTGCATTCTAAAAGTGGTGGGGCAGAAAGCTGTGAGTGAATATAAAGTGAGAGTCAGCTTGAATCAAACCTGGGTCAGGAAAGCTTGCTACCATTTAAAAAAATGAAAATTGACTCACAAAGTCCTGCCACTCTCTCTGCACTCACGCAAACACATTACTCACCCTACACTCAGCCACATCACTCTGTTCACCCTGCAGTTTTTGTACCATATTGTTTTGCTCATCCTACACTCACACAAGCATTCTGGTCACTTAGCACCCACACAGGCAAATCCTTCACTCTGCACTCATACAGCATTACCACTCACCCTGCATGCATACAAGCACAGCACACACCCTGCATTCATACAGCATCCACACTAACCGTGCACTCATACAAGCACTGGACTCACCCTGCACTCGTACAGACACACAGCTCACTCTGCACTCATCTAGGCACACCAGTCACCCTGCACAGCGCTCACCCTGCACTCATTAAGGCATACCACACACCCTGCACTCATCCTGCACTCTTACAAGCACAGAACTCACCCTGCACTCATACATAATGAAAACAGAAAGACTTAAAGCACATGCAACACATCAGCACAAATTGGAAATCATTAAGTCCAACTGGAAACCATTAGAGAAACACTCTTTCTAGAGACCAGACCTTTTACAAACTTACAAATGGCAACATGCAGTTTACAGCATTAGTTCTGTAACGTGCTAGCTGATATTTTTACCTATCTAATGCAGAGGTCCAGTTCTCCCACAAGGCAGCCAGCAGGTAAATGGAGACGTGTGGGTTGGGGCTGCAGCCTGGTTCCAATCCACAAAGGCATGTTGCCGCTCTGCAATTCTGCTGCTTGAGGCAACAATGGTGGCAGTAGCAAAGCACACCATGTTGAGTTACTTCTTCCCTCATGTGTGCCAACTGACAAATACACTGGGTGGCCCTCCTCCAGCCGGCCCTCTTAAAAACAAAAGCATACCAGTACAGGGGGGACAAGGCTCGCATGTTTGTGTACACCTAATCAACCCTGCCACTCTTGTCTCTGGTGCTGTGTGAATCACAACCCTGGCCACAGGACGTAAAGCCCATTCAGAAGCAAATACAATGTGATTGCCTGCCCACCACGCTGACAACCCACCACTGCCATGTACCTCCAGGAAGAGTAAACTCTGGCCCAGCCTGACACATGCACAGCTGCATCCACTTTTAATGAGCTAAAACTAAGCACCAAAGAGCCTTTCATTAAAGCAACTCAGTGGGTTTTCTTCTGTTTACTGTTAGCGGAGTAACGCACACTTCACCTCCTAAAACCAGCTGCCCTTTGAGAGGATGTAAACAACAGAGTCTCAGCATCGGCTCAGCATCCTGTGGTCCTGAGCAAATCACTCAGTCTCCTAACTCCTAAAATAAAAATGGATTTGAGCTTGTGTAATGTAACTGGGGTGCATGTAAATCACTACAATGCCTTTGGGCCGCGTTCACGTTGTATACAACTACACAAAATATCCAGCCAGATTGCGATTCGGCAAAGGCCGGAGCATGATAATTAAAGAAGACTTGTATAAACATTGTGTTCATATTCAACAAGGCTTTTCCTGTCTTTGCCTGGTTTAATTATCAGTCATGGATCATTATGGCAGCTTTTGTACACATTTATTTTCATACCACACCTGACTTTAAAGTACAGGTCAGCTAATAAATATACTGCCAGGTGGCAACCCTAGCCAGGTAAGGTGTTGTGGCACTTGGCTATTTTATTTCATCTCGTCAGACCGGCCAAACTGCTTCTAGCTTTCACCAACATTACTTTTCTTAAGCTTTAAAATACTTAATTTAATAAACATTTCTCCAAAAATTAGTCTAATGAGACTAGCCAAATGGCGAGACATGAAAGGGACAATTTGGGAATGTGGGACACATTTTTTGGGAGTGCCCGGGCACAATTGTGATCCCAATCAGCCTGTACACGGAAACTCCTTTGTAGGAGCTCTAAATGGGTGGGTGTGGGGTTCGGGTGAGGCTGCCACTCAAGTGAAAACATAGGATGCAGTACTCAAACATGACCACCAGGTGTCAGCAACGCTTCGGCAATCGAGCAGGAAGTCACTCAAGCTGACGACAGCGCCCTACAAAGTTAAGGTCCTTCTCATTGAAGACCTACTGAGTAGCAAGGTAATCTAGTTAGTGTCACTTACGGAGTGTGCATGAGAGGTTTTTTGCAGAAATAACATGATGAGGGGAGTTCCAAGCTGAGGTTATAGATGCATTCTGGATCAAGGACTCTCCATGCAAAACTTATAGTGACACCCTAAGGCATTGGTACCACTTATGCAGCAAATCCCCAGGGGTCAGCAAACTCACTGCAGCACTCATGGTGATCTCATGGGGTGCGGGAGCTCCTGTGAGCTAACTCCTTGAGGCGATTCATTCCCCCGTTGTAGGTGGCAAAGACACCCTGGAGTGAGGGAGAGCTCTTGAGATCCAACAGCGACTCCCTGAGGTGAGTCTTTCCCCCTGCTTAGCTCAAAAAGTCATCTTGGGGTCGGCATGCCCGCTGCAGTGCTCACGGGGTCTTGGTGCACTTTTAGGATATAATGCACTTGTAATAAGGCGGACAGTATATTTATCACATTTGTGATGAGTAACCCATCTGCCAAATTCTAAATACGGCCCTAAAATCCTTTCGGCATCCAAATATGAGTGTACTTTTATTTGCTAAACAAATGCAGAAATATACCTAAATCACAGCCTCATTTTTAGAAAAATCGGAACAACTATGGATTAGCAAACAAATAAATAAGAAGAATTCTAAAACAATAAATACCGCAAAACCGGGATACAGTTATATTCCGTGACACTTATTTGTTGAAAGTATAATGTTATGTATTTCAGAAAGTTTAGCTGCGCTTTTCTGTCAAATGACATGTTGAATACCCTTACAAATACGAAAGTAAAGCCAGTGTACTTTGTGGCTTGGTAAAAGTCGAGAGCCAGACGTCTAAAATAAAAGACAGCAGGCATGGAACATTCTTAATCTCTTTTTAAATACCGCAAAGGCTCGTGGTGGCATCTTCTAATCCACAGTCAGCGCAGATGCCAAAATATGTGGGGTAGCATTTAACGCCTTAAGTAGGAGGCCGACAAGTCAAAAAGGGCTCAATCGCCTAAAGCGGAAAAAATATTTCCGATACGCCCCATCTGCTATGATAGAGAGTTTCCTGGTACTAAATTGTCAGCGTAACCAAGATTGTGGAATGGGGTTGGGTACTTAAAAAACAACTCAAAGGCCTTGGCAATAAACTCTCTCTAAAAACAAGTTAAAAGTCGTGAAAACAATGAGACCAGAAATAGCAGAACAAAGGTGAGGTAGGATTTTGTCACCTGTACCTGAGCTGGCAGAGAACCGTTCAGGCCTTGCAAGGTCCAGAGAAATTAATTTTATTTTCCCTTCTATTGCACATTGAACCTTATGCATAGAGTGGGCTCCATGATTTATTTCAGCAGATCTGCTTTACCCTTCTAATCTTGAATATTCAGATTAGCCATTCCCGAAAGCTATAGAACAGATGATTCCCCCTGATCTGCGACCCACGGACTGGCAGCACCGCTGCTTTAAAGAGGACCCCACCCCAACTTTTAACCTTTTTAAAGCCCCCTCCCCTTTTTTCTTTTCTGTCCTCAGGAGATTGATGGATGTCGGAATCACCTGCCCCAAGTTTAGGGCCAGCAAGATTGGTCCTTCCAACCCGTGCAAAGATGTACTCTGATGACTCTCTGAAGTAGCTGGGCCCACTGGCTCAGATAAGGGCAGGGTGCCCAATTGGTGCCCAATTGCAGAGTGCTATATGCCCCCCAAGTTTAAACTTAACACTCTGATAAACCTCCTGTGAACATTTAAAGTGATAGCTTATTTTTTCTACTCGGCAGGAGAACTTGCGACTGCAGGCAGAGATCGAAGAGCTGCAGGAGGCGCTATCTGCACAAGGCCGGGCACTTTTATGGCAGCAGAATGGTGACCCTCGACCACCAGCACCGGGCTCTGATTTCTGCTCCTTGGTGGATGAGATGGAACTGGCCTCTCGTGAGCAGGTGAGAGCTACCCCCGTCACTCAACTCACTTGCCTTCTTCCTGCAACAACCCCTTCTCTGCTGGCCCAGGTCGTGACGCTCTCTAATCTCCAACCTTCCAAGCTTTACAGATGCATTGCCCTGAAATGTGACCGACTGTTGTACAACCCTGCTTGCTTTTCAGTTCCATCGGCTCATCATATGATGGGCTTAATGCATGTACCCCAGATGTGCTTCCGTCCCAGAGGCGGGAGGGTGCTTACTAGTGACTCGGCCTCAGCCCTGCTGTCACCACCTCTAACTCTATCCCCTTCTCTTTGTCACTTCCTAGGTCCAAGCCCTGCAGGAACAAAAGGACATTAACAAACATCTGAGGCAGTACCTAGACCGCGTCATCTTGACTATATTGGAGAAAGACCCCACACTGCTGGAGGTGAAGACTCCTGGCATGTGACCAGTTGCACCACTAGGGAATGGAGAACAAGGCTACCTACTGGCCTCTCTGTTTTGCTCCATCTGTGGTTTTCGCCACAGACTGCGAGCTCCAACCCATCACACTAAGTCTTTCCTAGCTGTTTCTCTGGGCTAAAGTTCCACCTCTTGAAAGCTGTCCTGGATGAGGGTTGGATGGTAAAGATATGGTGCAAGCCGCAGACTATGATCTCCGATCAGTCATGCGGAGTCGTACCCAATTCACGCCTTTCCAGTGGGACCTTTACTATATGGTGTGTTGTAGCAACACTTCCTGGCCTCTAAGGATCTGCCCACTGGGTCTGAACACCCTAGAATGTTAGCCTGTCCAACAAGACAGAGTCTTGCCTCACTCACTCCGCTCCAATGTGATCTTTACTTTAGGACACAACATGAAAAAAGTTTGTGACTGCAGCGTCATGTCCCATCATTAGTACCACAACCTCACTCTCTTGGGTCATGATATGTTTCACCATACTCATTTATGCACAGCCCATACCTCAGCCAAGATACCACTTCCCATACCCACATCTTTCCTGCATGTGGGACATTCCCAAGCTAACACTCCCATCCAACCATGTCTTCAACAGCAACAGCTCTCCATGCCCAGCACTCTTTTCATTACTCCTCTCTGGGTGTACACCTACACTACCACCCTTTCTCCTCCATAATAGGAGGCCCAGTGTATACATCAGTTCATTTACCCAACTCCGTCCTCATTAGTGCTCATCCATAGGAACCACAGCACCACTTGCTCCAATAGGTCCTTAGGAACAGTATACCAGTGCAATTTATTTTATTTTCTCTTGGAAGTGGAAGGACCCGGACAGGATCATTATGCCTCTATTCATGTCAACGCTCCATCTGTTATAGGGCATCGACTAAAAGTTTCCAAAATCTGTGCTAGTGCATTCCTTGGAGGCCAGTCGTAGGACGCATTTCCATGGTAGAGGACCTAGGACCCAACAGACAAAAAGACACATTCAGCTTTAAATAAAACAATGCTGGGGTTACTCTAGCAATGGGGGGTGGGATTTATGTAACATATACCAGTCAATCAATGATGTCTGACTTAAACGAGCTATTCCGGCTGTTCAAGAAGAAGGAGTGCTCATCCCTTAATGAGAGTTTAGAAAAACAAGCAGAAGTTATGTCGAACACACTGTTTGACGTAAGGGCAGCAGCTTTATCAGAAAGAGCAATGATATCTGCATTAAATAATGTGCTCCTAAGTTTCTGAGGGTACGAAACTCTTTCTCAGAGAACTAGATGAGAAGCTACATAGAATCTTGGAAGATAGGAAATATCCTCATTCAGGCAAAGATAGATTCCTTAGTCTTCCTCATCTGGATATCAAAAAAAGTAATTTAGACAACCTTCTCATCAACAATATAATCAGGATGGAAGAGGACAATTAGGAAAATCTTTCAAACCACAATCAGACATCAAGGTTAGATCGTCTCCTTTGGGGAAATCACAGAGGTCAAGACTATGCCAAAAGTGGTCTAGTTTCTCACTTTCTGGAAGCAAGGAAGCAATCCTCTTTGGACTCCTGGGTCCTAAGGATAGCGGAGAAAGGTTACAGAGTAGAATTTCTTTTGAATCCTCCAGACACTTGGACTGTTCATACCCAAAATCCACTCTGCAAGGGGGAGCAAGCTACATACCTTCAGTAAGCCCTTTACTGTTAGAGACTCTGTCTAACCACAGATTCTTCACCTTTTGAATCCCCCCGGTGTCAGACTGGATCTGGACAATGTTTTATAGCTATATCTTCACATGTCAGTAGGTGGCATTGTGCAGCTCTATGTCGGATCCATCCCGCCCCTGATGTGACATCAATGCCACTATATCTGTGCCACGTGCTGACATCAGTTTCGTTCTGATCTATGTCTACACCGTTGGACACAGAGCACACAGAAAGCAGAATATGTCAGTGTGTAGATCTCTAGATTAGGACTTTATTAATGAGCATTTCACAGAACAGAGAGGAGAAAGGGTTGGTGAGAAACCTGCAGTTAGAAAGAGTTTCTATCAGAAAAGTCATTACCGAAGGTCAGTAACTTTTTCGTCTGATGGACCGACAAGTGCTGAGTTCACTCACTTGCTGAGCAGAGGTGATTAAAATTAGGAACACTGTTTTTATGGTAAGCAGACATAGCAGGAAATCTGTGCATCGGTTCAAAAGGAGTGCACATTAAGTAGTTGAGAACCAAAATAAGGTCTCACCGCATTATAAATGACAAATGGTGTTGGCAAGAACATGTGGATCAATTCCTTTAAAAACAAATCACAACAGGTGATTTGAAAAGAGATGGCTGATCAGGCAACCGCAGAAAGATCGAAAGGGCTGAAAAATAACCATAAACTTTCGTCACAGCAAGGCCTTGCTGGGCTAGAGAAAGACAAAACAATAAAATATCAGACAACTTTACCTGAAAAAGCAGAATGTCATGGGAGGAACACCAGACAGCAAACTTCTCCCAGCGTCCCGCATATACAGTTTAAGTGGAGGGTCGCCTGGCTGCCAGTATGACATCTACTTCTTCAGGAGGAGGATCAGAAGCTGTCAACTGATGCTGTTCAATTGCCACACATGGAGATGTAGATTGTGCAAGACCTTGCCCTGGTATTGCAACATGAGGTCCTCTTAAAAGAGGCAGACGAATCGAAGGACATACTTATGACCAGCCATTATGGGAACCACACTTTCCTTGCACATTCATGAGCCATTAGGAACTAGTGTGTGGGGAGTTGGGTTCTGGTTGGAGTATCCCCCCACTTTTTGCCTGGTTTTTAGATACAGCCGAATGAAGTGTAGCAGATTCCTGCTAACCAGGTCCCCAGTGCCAGTGTCCATTTCCTAAAACAAGACACCTGGTCACTTGATCCTAAGTGACCAGGCCCTTCAGCCCCCTGTAAGTCCCTAGTAAATGGTACCCCTGGTACCTAGGGCGTGGGCACTGAAGAGGGCCCCTCAGAGCTGCAGCACAACTTGTGACACTCTGAGAAGCCCAGCACCAACCTTATGCAGACTGCCATTGCAGGCTGCGTGACAAGCTTCTTCCAAAATTGAAAACAACATGTCACACAGCCTGTGTGCCATGTCCTTTAAGCACTGCATGCAATATATGTAAGTCAACCCTATAGTAGGCCTTACAGCCCTAGGGCATGGTGCATTAAATTACATGTGAGGGCATATCTGCATGAGCAGATATGCCCCTGCTATGTCTCTGTCGATTACCAGACATAGTAAATGTCCAGGGAAGCTATTTTAAATGCATGTGCTGGACACTGAACACTGATCACTATGAGTTCCCCAGCTACGTGACGGCTTCTCTGAATACAGGGATGTTTGGTATCAAACATCTCGGAATAATAAACTATTACTGAATCCAGTGAAGGATTTATTAATAAATGCACACAGAGGGCACCTTAGAGGAGCCCCCTGAAAACCTACCAGCTACTAGTGTGCTGGATGACTGGTCCTGACCATTTCAGCCAACACAGACGCGTGGCTGGTCCCCCAAGGGGAGAGCCAGTCCTCTTGAGGGTCTGAGACAAAAGCCTGCAGTGGGCGGGGGTGTTATCACCTCAACCAGGCAGGACTGACATTCCAGGGCTGGGAGTTTCAAAGGCCTAGCTGCCTTTTTAATGGGACTCAGATCTCTCCAGAAGGTGGAGATGACCAACCCCACTGTCCTGACCCCACTTTTGGCAGCAGCACAGGTGGGAAAATTAGTCAGATTAGGACATGTGCCCACTTCATGTAAATGTAAAAATGTAAATTCGTACTTGTAAAGCGCACTCCAACCCAGAGGTATCGAGGCGCTGAACGCATACCGCTGTGGAACCCCTCCTGGCTTTCCCTGTAAGATGCCAAGTCCTGGGCAACCCCCAAGGTGAAGCCAGGCATCCCAGCGCTGTTGGGGCCGTTGTGGAGATTAAGCAAGCTATTGCCCAGAGTTGCAGAGTGAGACCCATGAGTTAGTTTAGGCACCGAGGCGAGAAATATCCTGTCCAGGGAAATTGAGCCCAAGAACCGCTGAGGCGGGAATTGAACCCTGGTCCCAGGCCAGATCTCTGCATCAGGGTCTGCCTCTCTAACCATTGTGCCACACTTCTCCAGTGCCAGTCCCACCCCTAAGGTGAATGAGCTGAAGTGGATACTACTTTTTAAATTCCTCCATCTTGTTTGGAAGCACTTAGGCCACTAAGGTTAGGGCTATGCCCACTTCCCAGCAAAAGTGGTCATAGAAAGGGTGTACTCACCCTAAAGATGGGCAGCCCATTGGCTACTGCCTGGCACTCCTTGTAACACCCCTAAATTGAGTATTTAGGTGGTACCCCTGATCCCTAGAACTCACATTTTGACTACCTATGAAGCAAAGGACAAAAAAAGAATCACACCTGCAAAAGAAGAAGCAGCTTACTAGGAACCAGCCCTTCGGGCTGCCTGCTGAGCTCGATGGACTATGCCCAAAAGACAACTCGTCCTGTAGCTGAGCCTCCAAAAACCGGCGAGGATTGCCTGCCTTCTACAAAGACTCAGACTCCCATGAGCAGCATAACTGCTCTGCAACAGTTTCAGGAAATGACTCGGCAGCCCCTAGAACAGCAAGGACCTGACACTAAAAGTGACCTCTGCACTGGGCACCACAACCCGAGGTGAAGCCAACGAACAGTGCCAGCCCAGTTCTTCAGCTGTCTAGAGTCTGAGTCCCCTCGGGTTTCAGCCCTTTTGGACTCCCCCAAGTTGCCTGCAGCCCCTGCACGCAGGTCCCCTCTCTCACAGGCTTGTGGAGGGAGAAAATCCCACATCTCCAGCAACCACTGCACCCGTCACCCCTGACCCCAGCTTGGGTGGGTCACAGGTGCCAACAACATCCCCTGGCTCCTAAGAGCGCAAGGCTACCCTGGGTCCACCCCCGGTGGACACCCTGATGACGCCTGCAGCCTCAACACACAGGATTGCCTGACCGCAAGGGCTTCCAGATATGAAAACCCAATGCCTAAAAACACCCCTGCATCCGTCGGCCCTGGGCACAGGAGAAGAGGACCAAAGATGCACCTAGGTCCCCGAGCACCCAAGTCTACTACCTACCTGCTTATTGCCCCTGACTGGCTTTCTAGCCAGAGCCTGAAGCCTGTCTTTGCGAGGACCAAACTCCCATAGGAAACCATTGGGCACCCAACGCCTTACTGTACCCCTGCATCCAGCTGCCCTAGTACCGCCCGGTGTGACCTGTTGGGAAGATTCTGATCAGTGCCCAGTACTACTTACCTTAACTCCCTGAGATTGGCTTTCTAAGTTGTTGTTAACCCTGTGTTTGATGAACATTGTTTTCCTCCATAGGATAACACTGAGAGTACTCTGAAAATTGCACTGAGTCTATGTCTGAAACTGCAAGTATTTATGCTTAAAATGTTTACTTACTTGAATACAAAGTTCTTGGGTTTGAAACAATTATAATAATATTTATTTTTTTCTAAATTGGTCTCTGATTTATTCTTAGAGTGTGTGTCTTGTTTATTGCCTCTGCAAGTATAACCAATGCTTAGCACTACCCTCTGATAAGCCTAAGTGCTAACCCACACCACCAAAAAATAGAGTATTATTCTTATCTACTTTTGCCTCTGTACTAATAATTAGCAATCCACTGGACTCTCTGCACAGTGTACTTCATTTTAGTGCACTATATCGAGAGCCAGCTTCCTACCTAGTGCCTGGTCTTTCTTGATCTTTTTCAGTACTCTGGGTAGGAGTGGTAGGGGTAGAAAGGCATACAGGAACCCAGAGTCCCCATAATTGCCTTGGGAACTCCAATGTGCAAAAGCTTGGAAACTGCTTGTTGTCTGTGGTGGTGAATAGATTGAGCCAAGGTTCTCCCCATTTTTGGAAAATGTCTTCTGCCACCTCTGAGTGTAATTGGCATTTGTGATCTCCTAGGCAATGTTGGCTGAGTTTGTCCTCCCTGGTGTTTAAAGATTCTGCCAAGTGTTGAGCGATCAGGGATTGGCCCTGAGCGTTCAGCCATTTCCATAGACATAAAGCCTCCTTGCACAAGGCTCATGACACGCACTGCCCTGTTTGCTGCAGTATCACATGGCGGTCTTGTTTGTGAGAACCTGTTCGCCCGATAGACGGAAGGAATGCTTTCAGTGACATTTAACTCCAACAAGTTCATTTGGAGGAGAGTCCCCGCCACAGACCAAAGTCCTCTGCTACCCATCTTTTTTACAGATGACCTTCCCAACCCAGCAACAATGCATACATCACAATTTTTAACTCTGGGTGGGGTAGGGAGAAGGGTCTGCCACTAATCAATTTGTGGATGAGCAGCCACCACAATAACAAGCCACAACAAGACATTTTGCAGTCTCCTTTGACACCTGATAAATAGCCTGAAGGGTTGCCTTGGTGTTGAGCCTGTTGAGACTTCAGATCCCACTGAATAGTCCACATATGCCACTTGGCATGGCCCACAAGTAGGATGCAGGAGGCCAAGAAGCCTAGAAGCCTCAGAGTTGTTCTCACTGAGACCCAGGTCAAGGGGTGAAACATCAGCATCATAGCCAAAATATGGGATTGTTGAGGCAGAGGGACAGCTAGAAAAAGCACTGCATCTAGTATGGCCCCAATGAAAGTAACAGTTGTGACTTTGGCACATTGATGGAAAACCCAACAATCTTAACAGGGAAGCCATCATCTGGAGGTGGTGTACGTCTGTTTGATGTGAGCTCACCTTGAGCAGTCAGTCGTCGATGTATGGGAAGACTGGTATTCCCAACTTCTGCAGATGGACTGCAACCACCACCATAATTTTTCTGAACATGCAAGGTGCCCTGGTGAGGTCAAAGAGGAGCACAGTAAACTGCAACCGGAGTACCTGAAACCTTTGATAATGCTCAGGGGGATTGCAGAATGGGGAAGTGTGTTGAACCTGGCCCTTTTTGCAGGGTCATCCCCACACTTTTAGCCTTCTTTCACCTATTTTTCTGATCTGTGTTTGTTGGCTGTAGGACTCTGGGCACTTTATCATTGCTAACCAGTGATAAAGTGCATATGCTCTCTGTCTAAAATGTATTGGTGATTGTTTTCTCCATGATTGGCAAACTGATTTACTAGTAAGTCTCTAGTAAAGTGCACTATGCGTGCCCCGGGCCTGTGGGCCTGCAGCCACCCACATGAGCAGCTCTGTAACATGTCTGGGCCCCCAGAAAAGTTACAGAGCTACAAGGGTAAAAATACCCAGCTTAACGATCCACAACATTGGCCTTATTCCCTGGGTCCACTTCTGATTCCCTCTACAAAGGTGAATAATCTGGGCTTCATCCTGGATGAAATGCTTTCTATGAGCCCTCAAGTGGTCATGATGACATTATCCAGCTTTGCCATATTGAAATGGTTGAGAAAGATTATCTGGATCCTACCATTGTCCGCTCAAAAAACTGTGATCCAGGCACTTGTTATCCAGGCTAGATTATGGAAATGCTCTTTCTTTGGGCATTGACCATATTTCTAATTGGTGCCTTCAAAAGGTCCAGAACACAGATGCTCAGCTTCTGTTCTGCTTCCCGCGGTCTGCTCCCACCTCCAAAGCTCCTTCATGAGCTTCACTGGCTCACTATCCCGAAACGCATACAGTTCAAGGTCCTGTGTTACATGTTTAAGGCAAGATCACAAGTCAGCCCACTTTATATTCAGAAGGTCATTCAGCCTTACTCTCCCACTGGCTCCTTGAGGTCTCAATACATAGCCTTGTACACTGTTCCCAGGTTCCTTTGGTCTCACCTGGGAGGCCAGTCATTCTAGGTTCTGGGTCCCAAACTATGGAACTCCCTTCCTTTCTCTCTGCGGAACTGTTCTACTCTATCGGTCTTCCGTAAGAACTTTGGCTGTTCTAGTCTTGGGGTTATGCGGTGACTGTCTCGCTGGTCTAGCGCCGGGAGACCCTAAATGGGAAGGTGTGCGCTTTACAAAACTAATTCAATTCAATTCATTGTCTCAGACCTGCCACTGCAGCGTCTGTTTGTGCAGTTGTAAACTGCCATTTTGACACATGCCAGGTCCAAACCTTCCCTTTTACTACATGTAAGCCCCCCCTAAAGTATGCCCAAGGTAGCCTCGTGGGCACGGTGCAGTGTATTTAACCACTTCGGTGCATCGGACGGCTGGGAGCTGCCCGACACAACTGTGCTCCTGTGCGTCAGACAGCTCCCGGCCGTCCGACCACATGGCACTTGAAATCTCTTTTGTGCAGGCACAGGAGGGATTTGTTTTACAAAAAAACAGCCTCGGGAGATGGGGGAGAGGTTCACCATCTCCCAAGGCTGTTTCTTTTGTTTCAGTAAAATGATGATCAGCGCGTATGTCGCACTGATGTCATGTCACTGAAACTGGAAGTGAAATGAGCCAATTCGCTCATTTCACTTTCACTGCCTTGGTGCTCAGGGAGCTATCTCTGAGACCCCTGAGCACCAAGGCAGATAGGCGAGGTATCATTGGAAAGGGGAGAATCTTCCCTTTCTAATAGTATCCCTCCCTAGTGGAACCCCACTTGGGGATCGCCCAGGGAAGGCGATCCCCAAGCAGGGATCCACCCACTAGACACCAGGGAGGGGCAGTGGCCCCTGGGGCAAGGGGTTTTGCTCCCCCTCAAAGTTCAAAGGATAAACTCAGTCTTTCCGCCCCCCTGTCCCCTGGGGGCAGATGGGAACAATAGCCTCTGATCTGCCCCCGAAAGCCCACTAGGAACCAGGGGTACTTTTTAATGTGCAGGGGTGGTGGACTCCCCAACATAGGCATGCCAGTGTCTGCCACCCACAACCCAAATGAAAACAGTATTTCTGCCCCCCGGGGGGCAGATGGGGCAAATAGACCAAAGCCGAATCAGTCTAAAAACGTATTTTAAAAAACTGCGCTTATTAACATGCTTTGGTTCCCCCTTAATAGCTACACCTTCCCTGTGGCAGGCACTTGGCCCACCCACACAAATGAGGTATTGTTTTAACGGGAGAACGAAGGGAAAGCTGGGTGGTAGAAAATTTGTGCTGATACAGTGATCCCACGCAGAAATGTGAGAAAAATGTGTTTTTTTTAGCTAAATTTGAGGTTTGCGGTGGATTCTAGGAAATAAAACATTAAAGGATCTAGATTAGCCACACACCCCCTGGACTCCCCTAGATGTCTAGTTTTCAGAAATGTCTGGGTCTGGTAGGTTTCCATAGATGGCAGCCAAGCCCAGGACCAAAAACTCAGGTTATCACCTAGCAAAACCAGGTTGTTTTGCGATAGATAATTTTGAAGTCTCCACAATATGTTTTGGACCATTTCCTGTTGCAGGCACTAGGCCTACCCACACAAATAGGCTACCATTTTTATCTGGAGACTTGGGAGAATGCTGAGTGGAAGGAAATCTGTGGCACTCCTCAGATCCCAGAACTTTGCATCACCCAAGTGTGAGGAAAATTTGTTTTTTTAGACAAATATTGAGCTTTGTAAAGTATTCTGGGTTACAGAACGTGGTGAGAGCCCCACAAGTCACCCCATCCTGCATTCCCCTAGGTGTCTCATTTAAAAAAATGTACAGGTTTGCTATGTTTTCCTAGGTGCCGGTTGAGCTAGAGTCCAAAATCCACAGCAGGGCACTTCGCAAAAATTGTGTCCGTTTTCAGTGGGAAAAATGTGATGTGTCCTTGTTGTGTTTTATAGCGTTTCCTGTCATGGGCACTAGGACTACCCACACAAGTGAGGTACCATTTTGTATCAAGAGTCTTGGTGGAATGCTGGGTGGGAGGACGTCTGAGGCTCTCCTCAGATTCCAGAACTTTGCATCATCGAGATGTGAGAAAAATGTTTTTTAGTCAAATTTTGAGGTTTGAAAATGATTCTGCGTGACAGAACCTTGAGAGAGCCCCAGAAGTCACCCCATCCTGCATTCCCCTAGATGCCTAGTTTTAAAAAATTTACAGGTTTACTCGGTTTCCCTAAGTGCCGTCTGAGCTAGAGTCCAAAATCCACAGCTAGGCACTTTGCAAAAAAAAAACAGGTTTCAGTGGAAACATTTGATGTATCCACGTTGCGTTTTGGGGTGTTCCTGTCAAAGGCACTAGACCTAACCACACAAGTGAAGTACCATCATTATCAGGGACATGGGGGAACAAAGAATAGCAGAACAAGTGTTAATACCAATTGTTTTTCTCTGCATTTGCACCTTCCAAATGTAAGACAGTGTGTAAGAAAGAAGCCATTTTG
This sequence comes from Pleurodeles waltl, assembly GCF_031143425.1. NCBI lineage: Eukaryota > Metazoa > Chordata > Amphibia > Caudata > Salamandridae > Pleurodeles > Pleurodeles waltl. Next base: position 287,747,749 of record NC_090443.1, on the reverse strand, counting down.
AGAAATGCCCTGTAATTCACATGCTAGTATGAGTACCCCCAAATTCAGATATGTGCACGTAACCACTGCTTCTAAACTCTAAATCATGTGCCCATTTCAGAAATACATAGGTTTCCTTGATACCTATTTTTCACTCTATATTTTACCAAATGGTTTGCGGCATATCTGGTACACAATGAAAACCCATTGCAAGGTGCAGCTCATTTATTGGTTCTGGTGACCTTGGGTTCTTGATGAATCTACAAGCCTTATATATCAGCCCAACCAGAAGGATCCAGTGGATATAACAGTATATTGCTTTTGAAAATCTGCCATGGGCCGAAGCGCAAACTATCCCAAATAGCCCAAAAAAAAGGCTTAGCACAGGATGGGGAAAAGGCTTAGCAGAGAAGGGTTAAAAGGCAGGACATGTACTGGTGTGCTTTACATGTCCTGATAGTGAAAGAATGTTAAATTCGTTTTTCACTTTTGCATGGACTATCTCTTCCATCAGGTAACATGGGGGTTGCCTTGAAATATCTTTTGAGTGTAATTTCCCGTTGGGAGCAGATAGAGATGTGGAGTTTGGGGACTTTGAACTCACAAGTTAAAAATACAGCTTTCGGAGAAGTTGTTTTTTTAACTGTGAGTTTGAAAATGCCACTTTTGGAAAGTGGGCATTTGCTTGCTTAAACATACTGTGGCTCTTGCTGTCTGGGGAATACACGTCTGGGTCAGGATGACAGTTGGGGTGTTTGTGAATTCCCTCTAACCAGTCACACAAAGGAAGCTGAGGTGTGTCCTGCATTTCCTGATGGGTCTTTCTGAGATGGAGTGGTGGGAGGAAATGACACTTGCACCTGAACAGGGCTGTGCCTGTCCTTACACAAAGCAGTCTCCAACCCCCTGGAGTGTGTCTGGAGCCAGGGAAAGGCAGGGTCTAGTGCACTTCAAATGCTTCTCATTGAAGTTTGCCTACTTCAAATACAGCTCTGGCCTGCTGCTTGCTGCTTCTGTCCTGGGAGTGAAAGGACTGGACTTGGCTTTCTACATCCTGCTTCCCAAGGTTCTCCAAGGGCTTGAACTGAGCTTGCCTCCTTTTAAGCA